>NC_073313.1:362124724-362435349 GCF_027595985.1 Sorex araneus | reverse complement strand
GGGCTGACTGTTGATATCAGGCGGCTTAAAACTGCCAGTGTGAGAACATCCTGACCCCTCACCAAGCCATCTTCGGAGGGCGGCGGTTTGAGTTTCCCTCCGTGCCCCAAGAAGAACCCTGGCAGCCAAAAACCTCCAGAACCCAACCGCAGCCATGCTCAAGGCTACTCTCCACACACTCAGATGAGCCTCACCTATGAGGAAACCTGCAGAAAAACCCAGGTATGCGAGATCCATGACTGAGATCTCCAAGCTCACTTGGAACGGGACTGGGTCTTCTTCCCCCAGCTCCCCAGTTTTCCAGTAGTTTGGCAGTCACACCCACAAACTGCCCCCGATGCCACATAATCTCATCAACAGCCAAGATCCAGAGACTATGAAATAAAGCTCCCAGAAGAGAGCAACACAGAATATCCTGGAGCACGCAGCTGCAAATGCCCACTGATGTAACAAAAGTAGCACACATTTGTTTTTTGGTTTTGTTTTTTTTTTTTTTGGCTTTTTGGGTCACACCCGGCGATGCACAGGGGTCACTCCTGGCTCTGCACTCAGGAATTACCCCTGGCGGTGCTCAGGGGACCATATGGGATGCTGGGATTCGAACCCGGGTTGGCCGCGTGCAAGGCAAACGCCCTACCCACTGTGCTATCGCTCCAGCCCCCTTGTTTGGTTTTAATATACATGCTTGTAATATCTTATATAAGGGCTTAAATGGCTCCAGGATGAAATACAACAATCTTCACCCACTTTCCTTTTATGGTGGTAGGAAGGTGCATGATGGTGGGATTGGTGTTTGAATATTACTTGCAATGAACTATTTTGAACAACTTTATAAAAAATAATATATATATATATTTTTAAACGCCAGTATGGGGTCCTCTAGATCGAAGCCAGAAGTGCTTGGGGTCAGAGAATGTATTATGAGGGACAGAATATATTGGGCATGCCAGATGGCCCTGATGTTCAGCTCCATGGAATGCCTTCGGGCCCGTGTTGTGGTCGTGGTGAGAGACCCTTGAGGA
Source organism: Sorex araneus (assembly GCF_027595985.1). Lineage (NCBI taxonomy): Eukaryota > Metazoa > Chordata > Mammalia > Eulipotyphla > Soricidae > Sorex > Sorex araneus. The sequence continues at coordinate 362,434,327 of NC_073313.1, read as the reverse complement.
CTCTTGGCCGGTGCGCCAGGAAAGGCTCCATGCCAGCTCCATGGGGGTCTTGGTGCAGAGAAAGGGGCTTGGCAAATCACGCCAGGGCTGTGTGTTACCTGCAGGACTGGGATCTGGAGGTTGCTGAAGAAGGGCTGCAACACCACAGTGAAGTCGTCTCGTGAGTTGTAGCGGCCTGATGCCACCAGGTTATACAAGTTGTTCTGGAACACAGGCCCCAGGTCCTTCAGCACAGGCCTCGAGTCCGGCCTCGGCCCCGGCAGGGCAGGGAAAGGAGCCCCGTTTGTTCCCTGGATTGTGGGGCTGACTGAGCCCAGAGACGGTGAATTCTAGCTCCCTAGCAGGTGCCTTTCCAGAGTCCTGGGCACAGGCTGGAACACACTGTTGTCTGGACACTGCCAGCTCTGAAGGGTCCAGCAGCAAATCCCATGGGACTCAAGACCTGGAGGCCGACTCCAGAGACACCAGGTTGGGGACCCCCTAGCCTGTCTGTGTAGGAGTTCATGGGGGTCGCTGGATTTTCAGGGTGCAGAGAAAGAAAGGTGCTTCCTAAGGTTCCAGGAATACTGACTTCATCTGGGCAAACACCAGGATAAAGCCCCCAAGGGCAGCTCTGACTAAGGGCTTTGCTGATGGATTCCCTCGGGGCCCCTCCAGCTGGGGCACCTGACACACCCATATGGAATAGGAAGTATCCCAGAGAGTTGTGTGGGACACTTCAAGCCCAGGGCAGCTCCCTTTCCTGTCTGTCTGCCTTGGAGTGTCCTTGCTAGTGTGTTAAACAAGGGGGCCATAGGAATTGGGTCCTTCGTTGTCTCACCTTGTAGGTTCTGGCCATGTTCTCCACATTGTGTAGCTCCGAGAAGTCCATATTTGGGGAGAGAATGCAGTTACAAGACACGCTTTACAAAACGGCATGAAGGAGGCAGGAGGAAGCAAAACAAAGCTCTAGTCAAGAACTGATCTTGTTGCAAGGGTGTGGGGTAAGGAGGTTGGGAGCCCTGGGCCCTGGCTTAGGTGCCATGTGTGTGGAGGTGGATGAGTCAGGCCTACTGGGAGCCAAGGCCCAGTTGTGGGGCTGTTCAGGGGCACTGAGTACATTACCTACTGTCATCAGACCCAGGACTCACTGAGCCAATGAATTTAGACAATTAAATACGTATGCTTCACTGGGGAAAAAAGAAGTTCAACCAGTGGTGGTGATCACCCACAGCAGGTGGGAAGGAAAGCAGGTGTGAGAACAGGGATACAACAGAAAGGGAGAGCATGGGGCGGGGCGGCGGGGAAGCAGCCCGAGGGGTCTCCAGGCAAGCAGCACCTGCCTACCTGCCTTGGTTCAATGAGCACACATCCGGGTTCGTCATGAACACCTGCCGCTGGATACGGGGGTCTATGAAATCCACCAGGTTGACCAGGGCTCTGGGTATCTAAAGGCAAGTTTGCAGGAGATGGGGGCTCAGTGCTCTCTTTTTCCTCAGAACCCAAAGACTGTGAGCAGCTCTTGGGTCCTGGAAGACTCCAGTTCTGGGGCTGCTGTTCTTAGTTTCTGGGGAGATCTCTCCATTAGCTCCCCCGAAGCTGGGCAGGCCACACAACCCTTGTGTACCTGGAGGATCCAGGATGAGAAAAGATGGCAGCCAGTGTGGGAAGGTGAGAGTTGAGCACCCATTGACCACCCTTGAGTGAACTTTTTCTACCCCTGGACATTAGTCCTGGAGAGGAAGATGCCCCACGTGCCAGGACCATCTCTCCCTTGTCCAGTCTGGACTAGCTCTGCTGAGCATGCCTGGGACTCTGCCACACAGAGATGTGCTTGGGAGTCAGAATGCTCCCTCTTGGGCAACAGAGCTTCAGCCCTTGCAGAGGGGTGAGGAAAGATGCATTGTTAGGGGCAGGGTCAAAGCAGGTGATTCCAGACGTGCCCTGTTCACAGTGCAGTGTCCAGCTAAGGCCACCCAGCTGTCACCTCAGGGCTGTCATGAGTAGGGAAGCCAACCAATGATCACATTTTATTTCCTTCTCTAATCTTATATGCCTCTGTACTGATTCCAGTTGGAATGATGCATCTGTGGGGGTGAACCCAACCTATTACATGGAAGAAGGAGAGTTCATCGGCTCTTTCCTTTAAGGAAGTCGTTCCCCATAGTTCTCCCCACTGAGACTAAACTCCATCCAGAGGAGTGGGGAAGGATACGTTCTGGGGGTAGGGTCAAATGGGGTGACTCCAACACATCCTACTCAGAAGGCATGTTCCCTCTGAACCACTCAGCTGCCACCACCAGGACCATCAGTCAAAGGGGGTTAATTATTGATCATATTGCCTCTCCTTCTTCAACACTAGGTGCTTCTGGGCTGATTCGAGATGGAATGGGGCTTCTTTGGGGGATAGACACCCATCTTTTTAAAGGGAAGAAGTTCAGTATCTTGACTCTCTCTTTCAGGAGAAAATCACCATATTTCCCCCCCACCAGCAATAATCTGTGTCCAGTTTATAGGGATCTCCACCTACCTCTGTATGCAGGTAGTCCAAGCCATTACGGACATGATACGAAAACTGCTGTCCAGAATGCTTGTTCTGAGCAGGGCAAAAAGGGAGAGAAAAATACTGGTCCAGACAACAAGTGGTAGGCAGCTCTAAGCTTCTTTTTTTTTATTTTTGGGTCATACCCAGCGATGCTCAGGGGTTACTCCTGGCTTTACACTCAGGAATTACTCCTGGCGGTGCTTGGGGGACCATATGGATGCCAGGGATTGAACCCGGGTCAGCCACGTGCAAGGTAAACGCCCTACCCGCTGTGCTATCACTCTGGCCCCAGCTCTAAGCTTCTTATCCTTGCTGACTTCAAGGCCTTTTGTCCCTCTGGCATCCAGCTGTGACCATCCATCATATCAGAATCAAAGATGATGGGCAATCACTACTGTTGCTAAGAAGAACCAACTATATATACAACTGGAGGCTTCTACCACAGCATTATTTCAGTAGCAGACAGTAGAGTAACCCCCTTCCAACTGCTTGGACGTCGCGTCCTCTATTTCTCTATTTTAAGGAACTGTAAGAGGAGAATAGAATCTTTATCTGCTGCTGCTGCCTCGCCCCACCTAGGACCTAAAAGTAGAGCCAGAAACCCAGGGGTCATAGGGCAAGAAGTATGTTTATGTGCCTTGTATGAATCATGCACTCACACATCACAGGGATAGATGGACAAGCCAAGGGTCAGTTCTAGGGAATGTAGTAAAGAGAATCCCCAGGGTCTAAGACTGAAATCAGGAGTCATGAAGAGGTCAAACCCAACACATTACCAAATCCTGACAGAAGTCACATAAGTCATTGTTTCCAATCATCACTGTGATGATCTTCCAGTCATTGATGAAATCTATTTTCTAGACAGACAGAGGGAAAGACATGATATCCACCAAGAAAGATTTTTTAAAAAAAGTAAAGTAAAGAAAAAGAAAACACAGTTCCAGGAAAACCATCCAGCCCTCTATTATTTTTCTTGTTCACTGTTATAATAGGAATATAATCTCAGAGTTGAAAGACTATGAAAGGATCATTGATAGACCACAGGATATTAGCATCATGAAGGATTTTCAAGGTCACTGTGACCAGCATAAACTTCCCCTCATTGATACAAATCTGACCTACCTGGTCATTTTCCATTCTCTGCACTAGAATCTGGGCTTGCTTTATTAAATCCCTGAGAATGAAAAAAAAAAAAACAGTCCTGTTGTAGAGTACCCAGAACTTGAACTTCCTAAGACATTAAATACTACGGCTATCACAACACATAACCCTGGGAAATATCAATAGCTTATGTTCTAAAGTATAGGTAAGAGTACTTCTAGTTCTATTTGTTGCTCATGGTCTCCTTTCTAGGACTCCACTTGAAAACTATCTTCAAGATGAAGTGGTAGCAACCCATTTACTTTGAGGGGCTGGTATAGACCCTGAATTATACCTAGGATGCTTTGAGGTCAAAGCAGCTAAGTTTAACACTAAGATACAGTAGCATGAAAGTGTTCATTTCAATACAGTTTTTTCCTCTATCCCCATCCTATCATGCCCCACTGTGACTATTATTTTCCTATTTTCTGTATATTGTCTTACTTTCTGTTAAAATAACTAAATTTATCCCTAGAAAAAGGTGTTTGGGTGCCAGAGCGATAGTACAGCATGTTGGACACTTGCTTTGCATACGGTCCACCTGGCTTCCACCCCTGGTATCCCACATAGTCCCCTGAACACCATCATGAGTGAATCCTGAGTGCAGAGTCAGTATTAACCTCTGAACATAACCAATTTTGGGCCAAATATTAAAAAGAGAGAGAGAAAGAAGGGGAGGGAAGAAGAGGGGAGGGAATGGGAGGAGTAGGGAAGTAAGGGAAGCAAGGGAAGGGAAGTACAGAGGGGAAGAGAAGAGGTGGGGTCATAAATGTACACTATGCATGTACCTGGGTTTAAGCTCATGGAAAGACTAGATCTCAGGACCCCGAAATCCTTCCTGGTTCATATCCCTGTTACAGGCCTTGGTGACAGGGGTTCCTAGCACAGTGATCTCCCAAGACCCTTTCTTGGGACCACCACCCAGCTTATGATCAAGAAAGTTTTTCCCATGCTAGACAAGCAGGGCTGAAGGATCTATCCTTACCAAGACACATGTGCCTGAGCAAGAGGCAGTCCAGACATCTGGGCCAGAAACTCATGGAGTAAAGAGGCCCAAGCACATGAACCCTTGAAGGGCATGATGTGGGCTTCCCTGGGAGACAATCTTGAGAGGCTGAGCTGTTCTGTTGATCCACCTCTGGCTTCTCAACTGCATTTTCTATAGGCCCCTTCACAAGCCAAGGAGAGAAGCTAATTTGCTGCCACAGAGTCTGGTTTGTTCTTCCCTTTAATCATTAGCCCCCCCTTTTTAGGCTAGAATCCCCCCTTGTGAGGCTCTGGATAGAGAGACTCTCTCACACCACCATATTATGCTGTTTCAGAAATGACTACGGCTGGCCTGTTAGTGGGAATGATTAGAAGGTGCAGCACATGAAATTGCCAAAATATCATCCAGGATCAGGGCCCCTGTACACGCTCAGCCCCTCCACAACAAAGAGCCTCTGGAGACATCACAGTCAGTGGGATAATAGCCCCTTTGCACACAGAGGCCTCAAGACAATCTTCAAGGGAAGTTTTTGCCTCCCACATCCCATCTTCCTGCACCAGCTCCCCAAATGCCATACTTAGCCTTGGCACGAGAAACAGCCTGGTTGAGGCCTGCATTTTGGCTCTCGGCATCACCAGTGGAAACAGCAAAGCCTGTGAGATTTCTATTGAAAATGCGAAGAATATCTGGAAGAAAACAGAGCTCAGAATGACATTCTAGGATATCTCCTCTGTCTTGGGCTCCCCCCCGCCCCAAGAAGACTGTTTTATGGAAGTCTGTAGTCCCTTGGAAAGGGAGTATCAGAGAGGGAGACAGGCAGGCAGACCTCAGGAGTTCCAGAAACATAAGATGTGTACAAGTTGTTTGGGTCTGAACTAAAATGACTTAATAAGCTGGGACTGGGTGGCTAAAAGAGCTTCTCTCTCTCTCTCTCTCTCTCTCTCTCTCTCTCTCTCTCTCTCCTCTCTCTGTGTGTATGCGTTTGTCTGTTACAATTTTCAATGCTTCAAATATCATTTGATAATCTCAGTCCCCTCTAAGCACTAGTGAGTAACCTGAGGGTCAGAGTGTTTGGTAATATTCTAATATTCCAAGGTGTTCAGGTAAGCTAAAGAAGGGTCAAAATTTGAACCCAGGTCTCTAGGTTTCAAACAGAGTGTAAATTTCCCTCTTCCCCTACCTGGGCCTGCCCTCTCCAAGTTCAATGGAATATATGATTTTCTCCTTTCTGAGGCATTCAGTCTCAGGAATCAGGGCTGCAGGGGAACAAGTAAACCCACTCAGGCCCCTGGTGCTCACTTACTCGGTAATGTGGTCACTTCCGTCAGGTTCTTATCCCCTCCGGTACTGTAGGGAATGAGCAGTCAGTGAGAAACTTAATCAATGCCTAGACTTCTAGTGGGCACCCCACTGACAAGATGTAGCAAACCCACCCATTAGTATCTGTATAGAGGAGTACGGGGAGTTTGCACCAGGCCTCTTACGAAAGAACCATGTGCTCCAATACTGTGTTACATCCCCATTAAATACAGAAAAAAAATTAAATTCTCCTATGGTTGCTTACCCTCAGATCAAAGATTTGAAAAGGAGTGATGTGGTATTTTCTCCACCATATCAGGAGAAGAGTACTTATCTTTTTAAAACACTGTCTTTATTGAATCACAGTGAGACACAGTTACAACATTGGGTTTCAATTACATAATGCTCCAACACCCATCCCTTCATCAGTGTACAGTTCCTACCACCAATGTCCCCAGTTGCTCTCCCACTGCGCCTACCTCTTCGGCAAGTAGTCTTATTCTCTCTCTCTCTCTCTCTCTCTCTCTCTCTCTCTCTCTCTCTCTCTCTACTTTTGGGTATTATGGTTTTCAAAGGTTATCATGTATATCCCTTTACCTACTTTATTTATTTATTATTTATTTATTTATTTATAAGTCAAGAGAGACTTCTAAGATCTCAGGGAAAAGACGAATTGAGAGGTTACTGAGCCCGCTCAAGAAATTGACGATTAATGGGATTTCGTGATCCTGATCCTCAAGAAATCGACGATTAACGGGATTTCGTGATCCTGACCGTGATTTATTTATTTATTTATTTATTTACTTACTTACTTATTTATTTTGCTTTTTGGGTCACACCTGGCAATGCACAGGGGTTACACCTGGCTCATGAACTCAGAAATTACTCCTGGCGGTGCTGGGGGGGGCAGTGTCCATAGCTCGGGGGTGCTATGGGATGCTGGGAATCGAACCCAGGTGGGCCATGTGCAAGGCAAACACCCTACTCGCTCTGCTATCGCTCCAGCACTCCCCCCTTTTTTATCTACTTTCTACACTCAGTTCTTGTCCAGAGTGATTATTTTTATTATTGTCCCTTCACTATCCAACTGCCCTTTGGAGGGCACTTATCTTTTTTTTTAACTATTTTTTTCTCTTTTTTTAAATTAGTGAATCACCGTGAGACAAAGTTACAGACTTACAGGTTTTCATGCTTACGTTTCAGTCATACAATGATCGAGTACCCATCCCTCCACCAGTGCCCATTTTCCACCACCAATGGTCCCAGCATTCCTCTCACCACCCCACCCTGCCTCTGTGGCAGGGCATTCCCATTTGCTCGCTTGGAGAGCACTTATCTTAATAGATATTCCATGTCCAAATTTCTCCTCCCAACAAGCTGGTGGTATCAATGTAATTCTCTCTATTTTACAGAGCAGGAAATTGAGGTGCACACAGTTAATTAGCTTTCTAAAGAAAATGAGAAACCATAAATGTCTGAAAACTAGCTGGAGCTAGAGACCTTCGGAGTTGCCAGCCTCTTCTCAGCCTAGAGGTCATTAGGTTCCACTGGAAGGTCAGAGGGTAGTTTTTTTTATTGCCTCCCAAGTCCAGTCTAATTTCGTTTAGACTCATCTTTCTATGTTCCTCAATCTAACCTCCAAACACACTTTAGATTTCCTTGTTTTCAGGCATTTCAATACAATGTGGTGTGGGAAGCAAGGAAAGAAGCAATTCTCTTCTAACAAAGGACAAGGTTCAGATGCACTGTGTTTGCTGTTGTTGTTTTTTTCCTTTGCACCTGCCTCCTCAACATGAACATCACAGTTGAGGCAAATGTATGTTGAGAACTCAGCATTATCATCAAGCACACAGGTAGAAACTTTAAAAAAAAAAGACCATGAATCAAAGAATATAGTTATTTTTCATTCCAGGAATGCTTGGGATAAAACTGTCTATTTTATACCAGGTGGGTTAGGATTTATGTCAAAGGCTCAGCCAGCAGCTCCAGGTGGTAGTGAGAAAGAAGCTAAGTCTTTCCTCAAACTATAATATAACTACACTAAAGATCGTTAACAAAACATACCTCCAAATCTTCAAATAATTGGAAGTTAAAAAATATGCTTCTATTCCTTTAATGGGCTAAAAGGGACAGCAAAAGAGATAGCTAAGCAGGCTGAGCTCATGCGTTGCTTCCGGGAGTCCTGGGCTGGGTCCTGAGCACTGTGGGAAGGAACACCCAGTTGGGAGGAGCCCCCAAGCCCTGTCTGGTATGTCTGGTATTGTTCCAAAAACAAACAAACAAAAATTTCCAAAGAAGCATGAGAAAACATTTTGAGAAGCCTTGCTGCTTTTGTTTTGCACTGTGACTTACGATCCTGTCAGTAATGGACTTTCATACAGACGCGATTCAAACACACCCTCCACCTGAATGCCTCTTCCCCACACCACTGACTGAGAGTCCCCTCCTGCTCCCTCATTCCGCATCAGTTCTGTAGGCCAGATCTTATGTGTGCTTTTGACCATTTGATGTCCCCTTACTATGTTTCTTTATATCCCTTATATATAAAAGAGTTGCAATCCTGCATGACTCAGCAAATTCCACTTCTTGGCATCTACCTGAAGGGCTCAAAAACAATTTTGAAGACACAATTGTTCTCCTGTGTTCATTGCAGCACTACTCACAACAGCCAAACTCTGGAATAACTCGTGTCCAAAAACAGATGTCTAGTGGGATAGACATACACAATGGAATACTATTCCACCGTAAGAAAAAAAAAAATCAGTTTACTGAGATACAGATAGACCAACAGGATATCATTCTAATAGAAATCAGTCAGAAGAAGGACCAATACAGAATGAACAGTTTTTAAGATAAATTAATTGCATTAAATGCCTATATGGGCTGGATCGATAGCACAGCGATTGGGCGTTCGACTTTCACGCGGCCGACCCGAGTTCAATTCCTCTGCCCCTTTCGGAGAGCCCGGCAAGCTACCGAGAATATCGAGCCCGCATGGCAGAGCCTGGCAAGCTACCTGTGCATATTGGATATGCCAAAAACAATAACAATAAGTCTCTCAATGAGAGACGTTACTGGTGTCTGCTCGAACAAATCGATGAGCAACAGGATGACAGTGACAGTGAAATGCCTATATATTTTTTAAAAGTGGATTCTCAAAAGACACTCAGTTGAGTGGGAGAAAATATTTGCACTTAACACATAAAGTAAATGGTTTATATATAAAATATATAAAGTACTCACAAAGTTCAATCAAAAATTCAAAAATAGGGGCTGGAGCAATAGCACAGTGAGTAGGGTATTTGCCTTGCACGAAGCCGGCCCAGGTTCAATCCCCAGCATCCCATATGGTCCCCTGAGCACCACCAGGGATGATTCCTGAGTGCAGAGCCAGGAGTAACCCCTATGCATTGTCAGGTGTGACCCAAAAAGAAAAAAAATAAATCAAAAATACTATACAAAACTGTGGAGAGGAGGTGAACAGATACTTTTCTGAAGACGCATTCATGACCAATAGACACAGGACAAAGTGCTCATCATCACTTATTATGAGAGAAATCCAAATAAAGGTAACAATGAGATATTATCTCAGAACACTGAGAATGGTACATACCAAAACAACAACAACCACAAAACCTAGGAACAATCTGTGTTGGCAAAGATGTGGAAAAACAAAACAAAACAAAACAATGAATTCTTATTCACTGATGGTGGGCGTGTTTTCTGATTCAACAGCTGTGGAAAACAGTATGGAGATTTCTCAGAAACTTGAGAATTGACCCAGCAATACCACTTGTATGTATTTGCCTCCAGGACACAAAAACACTATTCATAAGGACCTATGTGCACCGTTATTTACTGCAGCACTCGGCACAATAGCTGGCTATGGAATCAAATAGGGGTCCAACAAAAGATGAGGAGCTTGGGAAGGAGTAGTACATATACTCAATGGAATATTATACAGTGTCAAGGAACAATTGAAATAATACCAGTCACCACAACTTGGATGGAACTGGAGGATATAATGTTAAGTGAAGTCAAAAGAAAGACAAACTCAGGATGATCTCACTTATCCGTAGTATATAGAATAACAAGATGAGGGAATACAAGAAATCAAGTGGGAGACGGGTAGTTTGGGTTACCCTTGGTCCTAGTGTAGGGGAATGAGGACAGTAAGTAAAGAAAGTAACTGGTGAAGTGAGAAGAGGGGGTAGGAAGTAACAGGGACAGGAGGCAGGTCCATGGCTTGTGGCCTAACCATATATATCTAAACCACAGGATCAGCAACAGTGAAAGCTGGAGATCAAATAATAACAACCAAATTAAAAAAATGTGCCTTTCAAGGAGGCAGGATGGGAAGTGGACGGGAACCTGTGGGCATTAGTGAAGGAAAGTTGACGTTGGTGGTAAGATTGTTGCTAAAATATTGGATTCCTGAAACTCAACTATGAATAACATTTTAAATCATGGGGCCTTAATAAAAATTATAAAAGACATCATCAACTCAGTAATCTAAGTTTTCACTTCAATAATTTAGAAAAGGAAGTTCACAACAGGGTTTATACCCTATATAAGCACAAAGTCAAAATAGGAAATTTAAATACAATAAAACTGAAAACTGGTAGGATCAATAAAACTAAGAGTTCTTGAATGAATGGTTAATGGAATTGACAAACCTCTACAAAGACCAACAGAATGAGACAAGTCATTCATATAGAAATGAAATGGAATCTGTCACTATAGGATCCTCCAAATATTAAAAGGATCATAAGGAATACTATGAACATTAATTTAAATATAGATAAAGTAGACCTATTCCTTAAAAACTAAAAGTTACTCAACATTGCAAATATAAAATAGATGACCTGGACAGTATAAAATGCTTTTTTTCAACAGAGAAATAATACCTATTTGAAAATTACCAATTATAAATTATAGAATTAAAATTACAGTATTCAATTTTTTAAATTCTCTAAACTTTGTAACATGGAGAGAAGGAATAAATCAGTCAACTTGAAGGTAAAGAATCTCCATTATTCTTCTCTCCCACATTTTATGCTCTTTGGTATCTTACTATTTCAAAGTGAGATTTCTCTTTTATAGAAGCCCCTTAGGTATTTCTCAATGGCAATGAACTTCTTTAACTATCATTTGTCAGAAAGTTCTTCATTCCTCCTACTCTGCGTGGTAACATGGCGGAGTACTCTTGGACACCTTTACCCCGTGCCATCTAACCAGTGTTAGCTGTCAGACTGACCCAGAGCTTCCTTCCTGATAACAGGCCTGTCTTGCATGGATGTTTGAACTAGAGCAGGTAACAGGTCTAAAGGGACAGGAGGCATTGAAGAATCGGGGCTTTGCCATTAGAGCCAGAAGATTAGAACATCAGCTCTTTCTAAGCCTCACTGGCCTCACTTTTCCGAAGATACAGAGTAATATCTGACCTTCCCCACCACACCTTGCAGGGGGATGGTGGTGGGTGGGGGGAGACAGTGGTAGTGAAGAAACATTCTGTAGAACATTGCCCAGTTGTATGTAAATATCAGCTATTGTGCCGCTGATACTGTGTCACCATGGGACCATTGCCTCTCCTCCCAACCTAAATCATCAGGGGTGTCTTCCCTAACATCTGTTGCCTGATAAGTCTAATTTCTACAAGTTTCAACAGGGCCCGAGAACAGGGACCACAAGCCTGTTCCTCCTGCCCCCTCCCCCACAAGCCCCCCGCCCCTATCTTTCTTTTTCTCAGAACCAGAGGAGGAGAGGGCAGGAGGGTCAGGAGGCCAGGCTGTGTTGAGGACAGGCAGCTTGGCAGAGACACCTCTGAACTGAGGTGAGATCCTCGAGGTCCTTGTGGAGCCAGGAGGCAGCACCCCAGGCCTGGGGGTGCTGTGACACGCTGAGCCATGTCTTCATCTCTGCATCTCTCAGGCTTACACCCCAGTGAAGCTGGCCCTCTCTTCTAACTCCAAATTTATGCTCCCTGGTTCTCTTCCTCAGGATGCGGGAAAGAAAGGTCAAGTCTTAATCCTTTTCCTCTGTTCTCTCTGCAATCTCACTTTCTCAGAAGAAATTTTTGACTTCCCCAGTGGAGGAAATAGTCTTGGGCATTAACACACCGCCCCCTCGTGGCTGACTTTATGCTTGTGGTTTCCCCAAAACAAATTCTGAGTTTGAAACACAGTTTGGGTGAAGCATGAGAGACAGACAGCCTGTCAGGAAAGAGAGAAACTGAAACTGTCACCACAGGAGCTCATCTACCGCCCATGCTGGGGTGCTCTTGAAGCAGGCAGGCGAGCAGACAGGGAAAAGGGGCCATTCCCCCCCACCCCCCAACACACACACACACACACACACACACACACACACACGCACACGCACGCATGCACATACATACACGCACACGCACAGACTAGTGTACAACACACGCGTGCACGTACACACATGCGCACACACACACACACACACACACACACACACACACACACACACAATGAATTCTTGGAAATTAACAAAACCAACTAGCCCCACCTTGTGGACACAGGAATTAAGGTCTGATGAGACTAACAGACCCAGAGAAGGCTGGACCCATCTCCTCTGAGAGAAGGAATCCACAGCAGGAACAAAGGCCAGGAAAGGAACATCAAAGAAGCCCATCAACTGCTCCAACCCCTCTCCCTAGCAGCCACCCTAACAGACTCTCGCCCAGGTAGAAAGCCCATGTGTGGCTGCTACGCACATATGCTGCCAAAGAATATGTGTCACCCACATGGTCCCTCTCGAGATGGGCACTTTCGTACCTTCAAACATAAACATGGAATGTGCACTGGGACTCCCCACTTTGGGGAAGCCTGCGTTCTCTCTTAAGCACCTTTCTCTCTTCCTCCCTCTCCCTCTCTCTCTCTCCCTCTCTCTCTGTCTCTCCTCTCCGTCTGTCTCTCTGTCTCTGTGTCTCTCTCCCTCTCTCTCTGTCTCTCTTCTCTGTCTCTGTCTGTGTCTCTCTCTGTGTCTCTCTGTCTCTGTCTCTCTGTCTCTCTCTCTCTCTGTCTCTCCTCTGTCTCTGTCTCTGTCTCTCTCTCCATCTCTCCTTCTCTCTCTGTCTCTCCTCTCTGTCTCTCTCTGTCTCTGTTTCTCTGTCTCTGTATCTCTCTCTCTCTCTCCCTCCCTCCCTTCTTTCCCATCTCCCTTCCTCCCTCTCCAGAACTTCCAAATAGAACTTGTTTTTACTTCACTGCTTGTCTCCTACTGAAAATTCTTTTTCTGTAAGGAAAAGACAAAGGACCCAAAAGCCGAGGTAAGGTCTAGGGCTGACTTTCCTTTCCTGCAAGGAACCAGGCTCACAACACACTCTTACCAGTCCTAGATTTTCCCACCCAGTCCCCAGGTAACAAGGTGGGTAGAGGGGGAAAAAAGACCAACCAACAGATTCCTCTCTCTGGGCTGCCGCCCCCCTCCTCCCCACTCCGCATAAGCCACCAGGACCCCTCGGATAGGCATCAATCTCTCGACCTAATTGCTGATCCCTCAAGCCATGACAGGGCAGCACCTTCTCCATGATGGCTTCTGTCCCCTGCTGCCTGCTATCCCGTTCTAGATTCCTGTAGCACTCCGTTCACTTTCATTTCACGGAGCCTCTGCCCATGGAGCACAAACATTTGCTGGTGCTTCTCATTCACCCCCTCACCTCCAAGTCTCCTTACTACTAATGTGCAGACAGGGCTCAGCAGTGTCTGGGCTTGGGGCTGCCTTGCCAAGTGCTTCTGAAGTGCGCTGCTGAGACCAGCTCACGCATGGCAGGGTAGAGGTTGGACCACAGGAGGACATGGGTAAATGCCAGTAAATAGAAATCCATGAGCTCATGTATATGAGATGTGCACATGAGCTCATGTATGAGATCTCATATCTCATCTATTTTGACACCTGGGGATTTCTACTTCAGTGACATTTCCTATCCCCAGAGTCACGATTCAGACATGGAATCATGCCTGCATTATTAGACACAAATAGGTTATCCACAGTGAAATATATGCTTCATTCACCAAGTTATCACATTTTACAAAAGTATATATTCCTCTTAAAAACCCCTGTCAGATGTGGTCTTTGCTCCATGTATGAACTTTCAAGAGTTACACAGCACGTAAGGGAGGTCGAGGGTTAGCATTACCTAAATGACAGTCCCCGATATTCTGTGGTGAGATTATGAACTTTGCCTGGTTCATCGCCAATTCCAGTGCCAGCCTTTGAGAAATACCAAAATCCACAGGTCAATCAGCAAATCAGAGAAAACAGGGACTGTGAATAGTTTCTAGTTCCCAGCAAACTCACGGTGGTCTGAGCAGAGCGCTTGCCTGAAAGTCACAGGTCCTGCTTGTGTTCTGTGACACAAATTCCTTGAATCTTAACTCCTCATTGAACAAAACCCGTGTCCTGGCCATCTCAGGGGATTAATGGCCAAATGGATGATAGAAGAAAATTTTTCAGAAATACATAAAGTGTTTCACAAATGTGAGACACTGCTGTAATCTTTAGACAGGTGTTTCCCAATAAGGGGCCATATGACCCCCTAGGGGACTCCCCAAGATATTCCAAAGTGGCCACAAGTGAAAACTTAAAAAAGAGAGTTGGCCATGGCAAAAGATTAGGAGATCAATTGATAAGGACAGGGGACCATAAGATAGAAACAAAGGCAAATGAGGTCATGGTCAATAAAAGGCTATGAAACACTGGTTCAAGTGATGCTTCTAAACACACATAACCTGAAGAAGTGTGGTGTTCACCTTGGCCCGCAGGTGTAAGAAGGTTGAAATCACTGCCTTTGAGCATGAAGAGCCAGGGAGTTGAGGGCACTTTCCTGGACAGACTTATCATTTTCCTATTCCTCCCCCTTCCCTGGGGAACATGTGTGAGGCCCTCTCACAGCCTCAGAAGTGCTGTCAGGAAGCGGAGATAAACCAGCCCTATTTCTGAGACATGGGAGTAAGAAGGAATCATGAGTCTCAATAGAGAGTCTTCATCTCATCTATGCTGAAGCCAAAAGGAAACAGGTATGCAGGTCTGGGCTGCTCATAAAAGCGTTAAACCCAAGGGGAAAGGACACTCAGGGAGGGAGCAGAGTTCTTGAGTGAAAATGATATGTCAAAAAGTGTCTTTAGGGGCTGGAGCGATAGCACAGCGGGTAGGGCGTTTGCCTTGCACACGGCCGACCCGGGTTCAATCCCCAGCATCTCATATGGTCCCCTGAGCACTGCCAGGAGTAATTCCTGAGTAGAGAGCCAGGAGTAACCCCTGTGCATCGCCAGGTATGACCCAAAAAGCAAAAAAAAAAAAAAAAGTGTCTTTAGAGGCTTGAGTGATAACACAACGGGTAGGGCGTTTGCCTTGCATGTGGCCGACCCGGGTTCGATTCCCAGCATCCCACATGGTCCCCCGAGCACTGCCAGGAGTTATTCCTCAGTGCAGAGCCAGGAGTTAACCCCTGTGCATTGCCGGGTATGACCCAAAAGGCAAAAAAAAAAAAAAGTATCTTTAGGTTTTCAAAATCTCCACCCCCTGCACTAATTTAGTGCTTTCCTGGAAAAGATTTCTCTTCCGTAATTAATTTAGCTGCAAAATTCCCCCTTTACCATGCTCACAATACTCAGAGCAGTGAGACAGGGCAGAATGGGACGCAGGAGTGCAGACCCTGAAGTTAGAAGGGTGGGGGCCCAGAGCTTATCCTCTACCCTTCCCGCCTCACCCCTGGGCCCAAGAATTCTTACAATTACGAAATCCCCCAAAGAAGCCACAACTTGGATGTCTGCAGGTTTCAGAGAGTACACTGGAAAGACAGAGAGGTACACTTGAGTCTGAGGAAAGGAAGTTGCAGTTAGTCTATTGTTTTTGTTTGCCTTAGGGGGACAGAACAAGCCCTGGATATGTGATGAGCCAGGCAGAACAGGAGCCCGTGCTTCACAGAGGCAGAGTTTATAGGAGGTCAGTGTCTCCCTCTGAAAGGCAGAGAAACAAATGTTGGCCCTCTGGGGGAGAGGTGCTGAGCGGGAAAGAGGATGGGTGGGCTGGAGGGAGGGCAGAGTGGATCTCACCCCGGTCGTGCCAGCAGTCAGGTAGGATGGCAGCTGTGCTTTGAGTGTGTGACCAGATGGGCACGACTCCCTGGAGGTAAGGGGCAGGACCTGATGTGTGGCCCTTTCCAGGCAAGTCTGGATCTCGGGCAAGAATCCTCATGCCAGGCCACTCTCTTCGGAGAAGTTCAAGGAGCTCTTTAGTCGAGTTCAGTGGTAGAAGCCAGAGGTTCCAGAGCCTGGACCATCTCCCAGGGCCTGGGGAGCTGACTCCTGTGGGACAGCCCTTCCCCAGGCCTTTAACCAGCCCAGACATGAAAAATACAGGGACTCTCCACTTGAGTCTCCTTAAATATTCTAAATAGGTAGGGCTCCCTTAAATATCCCAGATTCTCTCCTGGCCACCCCAAAATCTGCTGGGCAGAAGGAGATCACCACAGGGGAGTGGGGACAATACAGCGACCCATCTAAATGACCAGCAAGACAAAAGCAAGCATGCGTCACTTGGTTAGAGCTTGACAAGTGTTATGAGATCCCTTCACTATGGATGTCCCGATATTGGTAAGTCTTGGGGCTTACCTTGGGGCTTACCTGTATTAGGTGTAAAGAATGAAGGAGCGATATCTTTACACGTTATAGTGCTCCCATAATTCTAATAGTGGAGAAATTATAATAGGATCTCAGGATTGAAGGGGGTTGGACTCACCAAAGTTTACACCAGCACAAATCTCTGGGCCCCACCCCAAGGAAGAGCAAAGAGAAGCATGTGAAAAGGCTTTCTGGTAGTCAGGAAAATCTGCCAGACTGGGATCTAGTACTTAGTTCAGACTTCTCCATGGTACAAAGCAAGAACTGGAGTTTTAGACAAAATGAGGCCCTCTCCACCCACCTCTATCTGATCTTTAATATGGCTCTATTGAGATTGGGGTTTGACAGCCTGCCCTCTTGTTAGATGTTCCTGATGGAGCTTCCCCTCCTCTGTCCTCTCTACAGTGCATGTGGGTGGAATTTATAACAGCGTAAATCCCAACCAATTCCCAGTGGGGACTCTTGCCCAGCTTCCCTGCCCCCTGCTCTGTTTGCTTACTGCATTAACGAACAAGCCCCAAAATAGCAAGAACCAAGTACCTTTATGCTGTTCTTACTGGTGGACAGGAAAGGTTGGAGCTGGAAGAAGGAAGAGGATCTTGAACAATCATCTCCAGAGTTTCCTCTACCACCCTCCTTAGCCAACCCTTGAGAACTTGCAGGGTCACTTAAAGGGAGAATCTGAATAAACCCTCATGGGTCTCAAGAATGACCATTTCTGTTTTCTGTCTCCCCTCCAGAAGACTAGAGTGGCTCTAAGACCTCTTTCTGCTCAGAACTCCCAATAGGGTATAAAGAGCCCTGTTCCCTCAGTCAGCTGAACACCCATGCCATGCCCGCCCTCCAACACCAGGGTTTATTTCTTCCCAGGCAGCAAGTCAGCAATTGAAAGTCTTGCCTCAGTCAGCCCAGCTCAGAGATTCTCTGACCCAGGGTCTCTCTGAGAAGAGAAGAGATTCACAGATGTTAGGAGACCACTGCAGGGCACTGAGCATCTTTCCAACAACTTTTTTCTCAGACACCCAAGCCAGGGCTTTGAACATGCAAACCATGTGCCTTCCCACAGAACTGTTTCTCTGACCCCGTCTTTCTCATAATTTGAGAGTAAACATGGAATGTGGTTCATTTTCCTTCACTTTTCTCATGAACATCTCAGCTCCAGCTTGTAGTGATCACATCATGCCCATTTCCATTCCTGGCAGACGTTAAGCCATGAGGGCAGTGTCTTCAAAAGGATAGGGCATCCCCCTGTCCCTCCCACCCTGGACATTCTACCCAATCACTAGCCTTCCAAGTGAGAGCTGGAGTATGCAGTCATTTCCCCCATCTTGCTTTCCAAGAGCCGTGTGTAGCTCATGTCTGTGTTGGACTTACTATGATGGGATGGGAGGTATGAAACATTGCTGAAATATCCTAAGACTTCCTAGTCACAGGGAGCTGCCATGCCTCAAAGTGCAACCAGACAAGATATTAGGGAGGCTAACCTGAATCTGGAATGTCCAGAAGTTGAGCAGACAGAGAAATAATGAGAACTTAGGGAGATATGAATGCAAAACCCTCAATGAGAGGCTTTCAAAGGCAGGAAGAGGAGCTTTCACTGGAATTCTGGCAAGAATTTGTTCAACCTACCTTGGTGGGACATGCATAAACAATCTTGCGTGCAAATCTATGTTGTTTTGTCTTCTGGCCTACAGGTTCCAGCTTGAATAAGAAGAATTAAAGACAGGGAGTGAGAAGGTGTTGGAAAGAAATAGTCTGGATGCAGGTCAGGGTTAGAGAAAGGATGAAAGAAAGAAGACATGGAGGTTTTTTATCATGGCTGGACAGGCAATCTCAGCTGAGTGAAGGACCTCTAAGGCACCTGCAAACTTTCCCATCAGGCTGGAGTGATAGTACAGTGGGTAGGGCATGTGCATTGCACGAAGCTGACCCAGGTTCGATTCCCAACATCCCATATGGTCCCGAGCACTGCCAGGAGTAATTCCTGAGTGCAAAGCCAGGAGTAACCCCTGTGCATCGCCAGGTGTGACCCAAAAAGAAAAATAAAATCCCAAGTCATCATCTTACCATTCCTTGCCCTGTCATCTTACCATGTTTCTCCAAAGGGCGCTGGCTGCTTGGCCATGACTCTTCAAACTGAAGAGGAAGCAGTCAGGAGCAAGGTAACTTACGTCAATGAACCCTGGCTGGGCACAGACAGTGAGAAATACTGTGTTGGAAATGCCAGAGGACATGGAAGTTACTCACATGTACCCAAGACCTTGGTTCTCTTTACCCTAACCAGCGGCACTCGCAGTCGCTCCAAGAACGGTTGCAGGACCACAGTGAAGTCTTCCCTCGTGTCGTAGCGCCCGGTTTCCAGCAACTCTTTGATCAACTCCTGCAGGAGGAAAATGCACAGGGAAAGGTAGCCATCTCTGCTCATCTGGGTGATCTCTTCCTCAGAATCCACTCAACAGTCTGAGCTTGAACTAAAATTCATTTGTAGAGAATTTTAGCTCCTCAGGAATCAGCCATCTTTTAGATTCACCTCTACCTCAACTCTCATCCTAGCCTCAGCTACTTGGTCTGACCGAATAGAAGGGAAACCCAGGTGAAACGATTTGGATTCCCTTTTAAAATCATTCTAGTTGTGTTTTATTTTTTCATTAAACTATGTTTTAATGGTTCTCAAAATTCTGGATCATTTTTAGTCAGTTCCCATAAAAAAGTGCTAATTCTTAAAACTAATAACTTAAAACTGTTGTGTGTGTGCGCATGTGTGTACGCACATGCCCCCACTTCCCCCCCCCCCACACACACACAGTCCACAAAACATTTTCCTTTCCCTCTGGAGGTTTATCATGCACTGGGATCATTAACCAGTCTTCTACTATGAAGCTTGAATGAGAAATTGAAACCAACAATTCTGAGACCACTGATTAAGACCAGGATGCAGCTCCAACTGCCTTCTTGTCCACTCCACTGCTGACATCCACATCAGTACTCTGCCTTATGTCCGTCAACATCAAAACAACCCAGAGGAGGGCACCCAAAGAACTCTCCACATTCATAGCCTTTCCTTGAATTGTTATCAACAATGGCAGCATTTTCAGATTTCAAGGATATGGGCTCATCTTCCAGCTTTTTTTTCCCCAGAGTGATGTCCAATCTTCTTTAGCTCAGAAAACTTACAAGCTGTGTGGACGGTGTGCTAATCCAGCACTCAGCACTGATTCAGCCTAGGTGGTTCAGAATAATTTCCTGGGCTATGAAGTCTGCTTCTCCAATTAGAGGATCAATTTTGTATTTACCATATATGTTACCATGACACAAACTACTGATAGACATGTTCTTAACGCTGAAGCCCACAATTTTTCCCAGAAAGATCTTCTCTCAGAACTTCAGGTTCATTTCACAAGACTTTAATGTTCAGTACAACATTGACTAGAGAAGTGTTACTCTAGTAACATTTAGCAAGGTCAGTTGAGAGCAGCCAGTCTTAACTCAGACCTTTGGGACAGTACCAGCACCAACAACATGGGAACTTGTCACTAGGACAAATTGGTGGCAGAAGGTAATTCAGAACTCAAATCAGTGTGTTCTAGGGATACAACCATCATTACAGGTAACTTTCCATTGCTTGGATAATGGCATGTGAGCACCTGACTTCAGACTATTGTCCCAATTCCAACCAGAAATTGGCACAAAAGCTACTAGAGGTCAGGGTTGTAGCCAACTTTCTTAATGTAGGTGCTGACTTCCTAAATAACATCCTTGTATCTCTTCTGGCTGTAAGGTGACTCAGTGGGATATATTTTGTCAACACCAACAATTAGTGGTCTCATGTCCACGGTGTAAGCCAAAAGGACATGCTCAAAGGTCATTCCATTCTTGAATATACCTGCTTTAAATTCACTCCACCATCCATAACAAGCAGAACATCACGGTAAGCCTTAGATGTGCCACATTTTTATAAAAGTCTCTCTGAGAGATCAATGATAGTCACTTAGTACTTGCTGGCCTAAAACTTCCACAGGGAGTTATCAAAATAAGTGATATAATGCTCACATTTTTTTTAGTTTTCCCAAGATACAGATGTCATTGAAGTAGCCTTTCCCCATCTCAGCATCCTCCTCCTCAAATTTCTGGATGATTCTTATGCCAAGCCTACCACATTTGTAAATCAAATGACCAGCAGTGGTAGACTTGCAGGAATTGACAAGCCAAATCCCAATGATGTTGACTTGAGTCCTTTACTCTCCCATTTTGGCTTAAGTTTTGCTGTCGTTTTCTTGACACCCATATTCTGGCAGCAAACCCACTGTGAAGAAATTATTCTGATCTGAGGTGGGGTAGAATGATAAGCAAACATCATACAATGACTTTTCCCTGGATAATGCTGATATTTACTTCTGACCCCACTGTTCTTCAGAAAATTGAAGTGAGTGAGCAATGGTGTGAACACCTCCTTCAGTCATTTGTGTGTGGTATGTGCATCTGCAAGAGTCACAGAGCCAGCTTGCAGGGTCATGGAGCTGTTATTCCCTCAGCTACCACTTGGACTAAGTGGCCAGAGGAGTAACCTCAGTTCTGGCTCCACATTTCAGACTGTCATTTCACCACTTGTTAGGGTGTAATCAAATCAACCCTGGGTTGGAGGTAATGCCAGAGAGTGAGTCCCTATGCTGAAAACCTGTCACCTTCAACCTCTCGGGAAATCTTGTTGTGGAAAATTGAGGCAGCAAGGAAGCAGTGGTGAATGGCCTCTTAATAGAGGGGAGCTTGTTCTGATACCACAATGAGTGTTTTTTAGTAAACTGGTTCTTCTCCCCAGACCCTGTTTCTTCATCTGTAAAGAAGGGTGTTCAGCAGTGTCTAGACCAACCTGAAAATTCATTCCAATGCTACTCCCTTATCTGGGATCACAGAATAGGCACTTTTTGAGACATGGGAAGATGGTGTGGATTGTGCCTGGCACATGGTGGGTAAAAGTATGATCATCTCTGTGTAGTTTGATAGTTGCAACTTGTAATCCTCTCGGTAGGAAGTAGGAGTTTTCCTGGAGAGGGCAGCAGGCTCCATAAAGCCAGCCTATGAGCACCTCCAGGATGCTAGGTCAGAGCTCTGGTAAGCCAAGATCACATCAGGGAATAGCTGGCCACTCCAGAGAGTAGCACTGTTGCACTGTCATCCTGTTCTTCATCGATTTGCTCGAGCAGGCATCAGTAACGTCTTCATTTTAAGACTTGTTGTTACTGTTTTTAGCATATCGAATACAACACAGGTAGCTTGCCCGACTCTGCCATGCCGGCATAATACTGTCTGTATCTTGCCGAGCTCTCCGAGAGGGCCGGAGAAATCAAACCTGGGTTGGCCGCGTGCAAGGCAAACACCCGTCCCGCTGTGCTATCGCTCCAGAGAGGTAGTGAAGGCAATTGCAACCAGTAACTCTCCTTCTTTGGGGTCACCTAGTACCTGAAGTATTCCTATGTCTGAAGAACTCCACATTCTGAAGAGCAATCTGCCTCCCACTGAAGGTGTACAAGATAGAAGCTTGCTTTCGCAATGTTCCTCCTAGTTCAGGTCTAGCCACCTGCCCACACTGTCTATCCAAGCTCCTGCCTCAGGGTTTTGGTTGGAAAGCAGTGTTAGAAAGAGGGAGGAATAGCACAGACTCTATCCTGGTAAGGTGGAAACCGAAACCTGGAAGACACATGACTCTGGTTTCTGTGACGTCTCCACTGGACTAGCTCTTGGATTTGATTTTGATGTTGATGGATGGGTCACCACCTTACCCTATAACCCCTGCCCTCTAGCTCTTCCAGACGTTCTGTTTAAACTGTGAATCTTGCAGAAATGAAGTAGAGCTGTTTGTTTCAGGGCTGCTACCAGGCTCAACCCCTCAGCTCCCCTCCCTCTCCTGCTATGGGCCACCAAGACACACGGACCTGATGACCATTTGGGAGGACCCAGAGGGTTGGGTGATGGAACCAGGGATAATAAATAGAGGTTCATTCCCCCAAACCTTATACCCTTTACAGGTGCCAATTCTACTCAAAAGGGCCTGTAGGGGGATGTGTCTAGTCTAAGGAGTCCATGAACTTGAACGAGAGAATTAGCCTGAATACTGTTTATGGTTCACTATAGAAGGAGAGAAGGCTACTACCACTGTCCTCTAGGAGGACTGATTTGGAGAAGGGACCCTTTCACCACTTACTTGATACTTCTTATTTTCTGTAACAACTTGACCAAATTCTTCCGAATCTTCCTCAACTTGAAAGACACAGGGACATGTCTTCCTGCAGGCCAAACCAAATGATGTCCTCAGTCCACCAACATCCGTTACATGCACAACTTGTAAATCAGAATGCACTTCTAGACTGTGAGCTGAGCTACGACCCCATGCTGCCCGGGGAAGGGGAAGGATTTTCTCTCCCAATGCTTTCTTTCTACGGAGAAGATAGCAGCGGCAGCAGCAGCAGCACCCACGTGGTGTCCGCCATTTTCTAAGACTCACAACCCAGTGGTACTAGCTTGCTGTGATGTGGTGCACAAGAAATCATAGGATGGGGTGTTACCGGCATGCCCTCTGCCCAGATGAGATCCGGAGCAGCCACACACGACACGGCCCCTCTGCTTCTTAAAGACTATGATCTGGGAGGTCTACTAACCCATTTTGGTACCCAGAGACTTATAGAAATGCATCTAGACTGTAAACTGAGCTAAAACAACAGAAATCCAAAACTGAGCTCCTATAATCTTCATTCTCAGCAATGGAAAACAAACTATCAAATGATTCCTTTTCAGCAGGTTTGATTGTTGGGGGAAAATTCAAAATAATAATAATAATAATCAGTTCTCTGTTGAAATATTGAATGCATCCAAAGTATAGAGAGAATAAAGTGAAGATCATTGGCCACTCAGGTGCGGGGGGTGTGGGGGGTGGGAGGGGGGTATATTGGGATTGTTGGTGGGGAAACAGGAGCACTGATGAAGGGATGGGGGTTTGATCATTATATGACTGAGACTTAAACCTGAAAGCTTTGTAACTTTTGTCTTGGTGATTCAATAAAATAAAAAAGAAAAAAGAGAAAATCAGAATGCACCTAACTTGGAGGTGTTAGAAACCAGGCTGAGGGATCTGGTTGATGCACGTATTGTCTGAACCAGATGAAGCTAAAGAATATCTCCCAGACCTGCCTTTACACATGAAAACACAATAGAAGCTGCTTTTGATATCTGTAGGAGTAACTTTCAGGGAACTTAATTACCTGATAACCAAGGAAAGTGCAACTTAGGGAGGGGCACCTCCTTTTAAATCATAATTGTAGTAGCAACAAATGACAATGGACATATACAGAATGCTTACTGGGGCAAAAGTTTTAGTGTTATTCATCTGTTTAGTCCTCATTGAGTCTAGAAGTTGTGTTATAATTTTCCCCACTTTACATACTCTGTATGGGTCCAGGTGGTTCACCTACTAAGAGAAGGAGCCAGGACTGGACTTCCCTGGCCTACATTTTAGCTCCAAATTCATGAAATTTGCTTATAAGTAGATGGACATGGAGAGTATCATGCTGAGTGGCTGAGTGAAATAAGTCAGAAGGAAGACATATATAGAATGATTGTACTCATTTGTGAGATATGAAAAATAAAAAAATGTTTAAATGTAGTATGAGACGTACACCAAGGACAGTAGAAACAAAGGCCAAGATGAATGGTCCATGGTTGAAAACCTGCATCAAGGACTGAGGGAGAGGGCAGCTGGGATAGAGAGGAGACCATTATAATAACGACGATGGTTGGAGGGATTACTCTGGGGGAAATGTGTGCTGAAAGTGGGTGAAAGAACAAACATGATGGTCTCTCAGTATCTGTATTGCAAACCATAATGCTCATAAGCGGAGGGAGGGAGGGAGGGAGGGGGAGAGAGAGAGAGAGAGAGAGAGAGAGAGAGAGAGAGAGAGGGAGAGAGAGAGCTGCCTGAAACAGAGGCAGGCGGGGTGGAGGGGGGAATGGCAGAAGGAATAAAGGAATATTCGTGGTGGAAAATGTATACTGGTGGAGAGATGGGTGCTGGAACATTGAATGACTAAAAATCAATCACAAAAGCTTTGTAACTGCATCTCAAGGTGATTCAATTAAATAAATAAATAAATAAATAAATAAATAAATAAATAAATAAATAAATAAATCTCAGCTCTGAATGCCTGCGAAAATAAATTCTGTCCAGTCT
This sequence comes from Sorex araneus, assembly GCF_027595985.1. Classification (NCBI taxonomy): domain Eukaryota; kingdom Metazoa; phylum Chordata; class Mammalia; order Eulipotyphla; family Soricidae; genus Sorex; species Sorex araneus. The sequence goes on along the minus strand of NC_073313.1, from coordinate 362,409,509 downwards.
GCAGCTCTCAGCTCTCTGGGCAGCTTGAAAATCTAGGTTTTCAGTCTATGGGTTGTGAGCATAACAGGAATGGTTCCTTGTAGATTTGGCATCCCCAAGGAAGGCACAACTATTAAGCCAAAGTAGGAAAGAATCTGGGAGTCTGAGCAGTGTAGAAGGGAGAGAACAAGGGAACCCTGAGTCTCCTTTATCCTACTGTCAGCGACTTGGCCATTTTAAATCAGGAATGGCCCTGGAAAATGTCTGGTGTGAATCCTTCCTTTCCCTGCCTACAAACCCTGCATTATGCAGCATTAAGAGACTTTTGAGGGCCGGAGCGATAGTCCAGTGGGTAGGCATTTGCCTTGCATGCAGTTGACCCAGGTTCGATCCCCGGCATCCCGTATGGTCCCCGGGCACTGCCAGAAGTAATTCCAGAGTGCAGAGCCAGGAGTAACCCCTGAGCATTGCTGGGTATGACCCAAAAGCAGAAAAAAATAGAGAGACTTTTGAATTAAGACTCTTATAGTATTAAGAGACTTTTGAATGGGCCACCTTAGAATGAAAGGAGCGATAGCTAGCTGGCCCCACCCCCACCCAGGAGATCCAGTGACTGGAGAGAGTGGGAGTCTGGGATAGAATCAGCATCACTGAACATGGCACGATAAAAGACAAGTGTCATCCACGCGTCACTAGCAACGTCAGGACCTTCTCATGAGACCTGAAGGACTCCCCGCCTCTCGTGAGGTGTAGGAGAGCAATCAAAAGACTCCTTAATTTTCAAGAGCAAATCTACCTCTTATGAAATATCCATTCAGCCCTCCAGTGAGCCCTGCTGAGCCACACTGCGCCTTTAGTGACGCGGGCAGCACAGGCCTCTGGGGAAGAGACCCATGAGGAACTCCTGGGTGACGAGGTCAGGGAAATGTGGCGGGGTCTGCACGGCGCTAAAGAGCTGGAGGTAGGGCATAAGGGTACAGCCACTGGGACAGGGCTAACTGTAAGGAGAAGGCCTTGCAGGAAGGCAGCTGTGGGGGAAAGTTGCTTGAGTCACAAGAGCACCTTATTCCTGAGGGTCCTGAACGGGAAGCCGCTAGAGGGAGCCGCCTCTGGGTGGCACTGGAGGCAGAGAATGAAGAAGCTTTCCCAGAACCCCGATTCTGCCCATTAGGCCCACAGGGATTCAAATTTGACCACACACCCGCTGCCACTTCTCCCCTCCCACACGTGGTATTGGCCACCATTTGTGAACGCCCAGTTGGGAGCACCTGATGCAAGCATGAGGGTCCCTCTGTCGGGGCTATGAGTGCAGGAAATCCAGGTTACACTGGGCATAGCAGCAGCCCGGTGACAGCCCAGCCCACGCTGGCCCAACTATTCCTTGGGAGTTAATCCTTTCCCTCTAAAGTACTAAGGGGTGACCCGAACCTCCACGTCAACAGAAGCAGAGTTGGGCTATAAAATACAGATTCCAAGGACAACTGAGTTTTGCACTGGAGTCAAGAAAACCCTCGGAACTCTCCTCCCATCAGCCTTGTCGCGGTTCTAAATAGGGTGATCTCAGAAGCACTCATCCTTCTTCCCCTGAGCTTTTTAACCAATCACAGACACTTTCTGTGAAGGGACCCAAGCAACTTGGGGGGAAAAGAAGGAGTTTCGGTCTCACTTTTGGTAGAGTAAGGGACAGGGCTTGGTTGTCCTCCTCGTGCCCACATCCCTCAGGCCGGTGATATCCAGTGGTAACACCATATTCACAAACATCCTGGGAACCTGAGCAAAGGAAGAGATGTTGCCAAGACGTTCAATACTCGACAGCTCTCACGTGAGGCAAGAGAGTTGATTCCCTACCCCCACTCCATCCCTCCTAGGTTTCTTTTGTCTGGCCAAGCAGTGCCTTTAGTTCTCCTGCCTCCCTCCTTCTGCTGCCAGGACCTGGTAGATGAGTCTCAGCAAGAAGCCACAACTTCCTCGGGCTCTCTGTTTGACCCAGAAACACTGCCCAATTTTCTTACCTCAGCATGGAGAATGTCCAGAGCAACTTGAATGTTGTGACGGAAGTCTTCAGGAGTCAGGGGGGGCTGCAGAAGAGGGAAGGTGTCTAACACCACTCAACGCCCAATGTCTGCACACCAGAGAGACTTGCTCTGTTGGGTTCTTTCCTTTCTGAGTATCAACCCCAGTGAGCTACACTGAAACACATGGTTGTGGGGACACTGGTGGTGGGAAGTATATACTGGCGGAGGGACGGGTGTTGGAACACTGTATGTCTGAAACCCAAGCATGAACAACTTTGTGACTGTGCGTCTCATGGTGGTTCAATAAAAAAAAAAAATTTAAGGAATATATGTTTGCAGGGGTGGGGGGAGGGGAGCTCAGCCTCATATTCCTGCCCTCCCCACCACCCCACTGCCCACCCAATCCCCTCATACCTCAGGGAAGCACCCATTTCTCTGCATGGATCTTTGGAAACTTCTCGATCCACACTTTAACAATCTGATAGTGGGTCATAGCTCAGTCCCCGATACCTCTGGGCCCCTCAAAAAGAGTGTCAGAGCAGACCTCAAAAGTCTGCAGCATATGAGCATTCCTGAAGTCCCATGAGTTTCTCTGTTCAGAGCCTCCCGCCTGGGACCAACCCCCAATTGCAGGCTCTGAAGGAGCTAACAGGGAGGACCGTGAGTGCCCCTCCCCCACCGGAAGCACATTTTAATGGTCATTTATTCTGAAGTCAGGGCCCAGGGTGGTAAAGATTTTTGGGGGGGGGGGTAAAAAAAAAGTATTGGAGACTTTTTTTGAATAAAATTTAACCACGAGCGAGCCCTAGTATATCAAATATCAAAGAGGAGGTACCCTGAGGCATGGGACAGGGTCTATGATCCTGATACAGGGAATAAATAGGGACTGGCGAGCTAGGTAAGGACAAAATAGGAAGAAAAAAAATTCCTCCTAAAGTGAAAGTAAATGAAATGTTACAGAGCCAGACCTGATAAACAGCCAGTGTGATAGCCATCTTAAATATCCTGCTTGTCCTTTTTTCACATCCTGCATGCCATTGCCGTAACAAGAGAAAGCATGCCTGCTCACCTTTCTGGTTACAAAAGCATAAGGCGGCAGGGGGAGGTGGGCTAGTGCAACCCACTCGGGAGGGTTCCCTCTGGCACGGGAATTTTCCTTTTCTCTCAGTAAGTCTGCTTGAGCTTGCCTGTTTTTGTATCATCTCTTGCTTCCTATCGTCAGTGACCAGGACTTGGTCATATCTACTTAGCGAACACCAGCCACGAGTGTCTTCATCAGCAAGGTGAGGTGGTGAGACCCGATCTCTGCCTCTCCCTCTCGGCCTCTTGGTCTCCTTCAACTCACTTCCCTCCCCCCCAAGGAACAGAGGAGCTTTTCTTCCTCCATTGTTTGACTTACTGATCTTCTTCTGCTTTCCTAGATTGTCTTCGTCTCTGGCCCCTGTGTCCACTCTGTTTATGTGTTTCCTGAGTCTCGAAGAGTAAAATGAAGGTTCCCAGGAAACAACTGATGAGGGCTTGGGGCATTTCTCAAGACTTTTTGAAAATACCTTGGCAGCAACTCATGAGAAACCTACAACCCAGCTGGATGAAGCAGCGGGATAAAGATCTCTGTCTCTCTTCCCTCTGTCTCTCCCTCCATCTCTATCCCTCCATCTCTCTCTCTCCCTTTCTCTCTCCCTCTCTCTCTCCTTCTCTCTCTCCCTCCCTTTATGTCTCCCCATCTCTCTCTCTTCTCTCTCTCTTTTCTCTCTCTCTACCCCCCTCCTACCCCCACCCCCCCAGAAGGCAGTGTAAGGACCACCCGAAGGTAAGCCACAGATAGACCTTCCTTGGTTATACTAGAAGCACGTAAAACTTCGACAGCAAGGAACAAGGTCATAAGCACTCACTTTTCCCATTCCCGGTAGTACTCCCCATTAGAATATGTGTTCACGCATGGTGCATTCTCAGAGCTCTGGTTCCCTCTGTCTGTCTCTTCCTCCTGCTTGCCACACTGCTATATCCTCTCCACTCCTTCCCCATGGCATGGCACTCCGTGTGGCATAACTGGGGACCTTCCCCCGAGAACACCCATCATCTGACCGCTGTGTAAGAGCCGTAGGTCCTGCACTGGAGCGCTGGGTCGTCTGACTCAGGCTTGGCACAGCTGACTCCTGGGCAAGCCCAGAAGCACAGGCGACAGGCAGGCATGTTGCTCAGGGAGGCAAGGCCTCCTGCCCTCCTGGACGTGCTGGCCCTCTCCCCCTCTGCTTTCACTGCTCTACCATGCGGAGACAGAGAAGCAGCCCTGCCCCTGTCGATAGTCCCACCCACCTCAGCACCCTCTGGGAGTCCCTCCCCTGAGCCCACCCGCTCTCCAGGACCACCAGGATGGCTACAGGCACCTGCACCTGTCCTTGGGAAGGAGGGAATGGGGGCATCAGTGTCTACGCCCCCTGCACTGTTGGCATCTGCTGGGGTCCCAGGCAGAGGATGCAGGGATGCAGCATCTCCCCACCGGGCTCTACAGCTGGGCGCCCAGCACCGCGGCCACCTCAGTACCCAGGAAAGCAGCCATCTCTGAGGCCCAACTGCCATGGTAGCCATGCATATGGGGGAACTAAACAGTCTCCTTGGCAACCAGCAGCGCCACACCAGACACCAGCAACCATGGCAGTGGGAACAGGGGGTTTCCATGGAAACTAGCTGGCAATGCCAGCCTTATTGCTTATCTCCTGCACAGCTGCCCCTCGGGCTCTCGGGCGGTCCAGCAATCCAGCCTCCGCTCTGCTGCCCTTCTAACGCTGTGGAGGCAGGCAGAACACAACAGTTCTGGTATGCTGGCATTTTCTTTTCATCTCTCTTTCTTGGTGGCTAAGACTTAGGCCAAAATTGATTCTCATCTCCTGCTTCTGATGCCCATCACATTCGGTGGGTCAGTGCTCAGATTCCCCATTCTGGGCTCTTGAAGACTGATTTATGACCTTCTAGACTGCCTTGACAAGTCATTTTCACCCCACTCATTAACTCTTGCTTTCTCTACGGGGACTCCCTGGAAGAACCCCCTTATCCCTTATTCAGGACGAAACCCTCTGCAGGTGAGGACTCCTTCATGGAGTTCCTTCTCTCCAGAGTTGGCCAGTCTTCACCCCCCACCCCCAGGCAAGCCACAGAAAGGTGGCCTCAGGTCTCTGCTTATGCTGAATTGGGTGGGCAGGCTACCCTGTTCTGTGCAGGGATACAGGGAGGGAAGGAGGGAGGGAGGGAGGGAGGGAAAGAGGGAGGGAAAGAGAGAAGGGGTGAGAGAAAGAGAGAGACCATTGGGGTAGTTGCATGTAACATCAGGAACCACGTAGGAGACCACCATCCCCACAAACCCACCAGTAAGACAAGTGCATTAGCTCCAGTGGACTATGTCCCTAGCAAGCCCAGCCAGGGGGGACACCCTTTTCATCACTCTCGTTCCCTTGACCAACAAGGTTTCAATGATCAAGAAAAGAGTTAAGAGGGGAATCTCAAGAACTGTCCCTTGGTTTGTTGGGCAGAATGAGCAGTTAGAGAGTGTACCCTCTTCAATCACATATCTGACGGTGAGAGAGAGGGCATGCCGGAATCCGTTCAGACAGGACAGAGGGTGAGAGAGATGAAAGAGAAAGGGATTGCAATTTATCATAGTCTTTAGAAGAGAAGTCTTTATATTGGAGATTGTTTGTTTGTTTGTTTAATCACTATGAGATTAAAAGGCTGTTCATGATCGGGTTTCAGTCATACAATGTTCCAACACCCTCACCCCACCAATGTCCCGTTTCCCTCCCACCACCCACCCTACCCCACCCACTCCCTCTATGGCAGGCACTTTCCTTCTGCACTATGGTTTGCAATACAGACACTGAGAGGTTATGGAGTTTGTTCCTTTACCTACTTTCAGCATGAATTATTATTGAGATTCTTTGGTTTGTAGGCATTTTCTTGCTGAAACAATCTTTTTGTTTGTTTGTCTGTTTATGGCCACATTTGGCGATACTCAGGGATTACTTCTGCCTCTGTGCTCAGGGATAAATCCTATTGGGGTGTGTGGGTGGGGGAACATATGTAGTGACAGGGATTGAGCCTGAGATGGCTGCATGCAAGGCAAATGCCCTATTTGCTATTCTATCTTCTCCCAGGGAACGGTCTATACTTTTTTGGTTTTGGACCGCACCCTGTGATGCTTGGGGTTATTCCTGGCTCTGGGCTCAGGAATTAATCTGCTGGGCTTCAGGGGACCATATAGGGGATGTCAGGGATCAAACCCAGGTTGGCCATTTGCAAGGCAAACACCGTTCCCACTGTACTATAGCTCCCAGGAACAATCTATTCTTTTTTTAGTATTATTATTATTTTTGGGTCACACCCAGCAATGCACTGGGGTCACTCCTGGCTCATGCACTCAGGAATCACCCCTGGTGGTGCCCAGGGGACCATATGGGATGCTGGGAATTGAACCCAGGTCGGCCTCGTGCAAGGCAAACGCCCTACCCGCTGTGCTATCACTCCAGCCCCGGAACAATCTATTCTTTCTTTTTTTCCTAAGATTTAAGTTAGTCTTATTCCATTTTTCTTCCTAGTTTTGAACATGAAATGAATGATTTTGAGATTTTCAAAGCTGCTCTGCTTCCGTTAGCCTCATTCAGCCTGAAATGCCTTCTTTTTTACTGGTCTATGCATGGACACCTCTTATTCTTCAAAATTCACCCAGATGTTACCTCCTTCGAGGAAACCTTCTGTCTCAACTACCTCTTCCTTCCTGACTCCCAATCTTATTTATGTGCTTCCTGAACACCTTGTGCCTATCTGTCTCATTGAATAAACTGTGACCCTCATGAGAATAGGCCCCATGTCTGTTCCATGTGTTGTTCTTCCCCTTCACATAAAGCCTAGGCACAAAGATACTCAATGAGCACAAATTGAATGAGTAATTGAATGAGGAGCTCTCATTACTGGGTCTCTACAAGTCCTCAAAATCAGAATTATTCTTAAAACTCTATCTCTATTGGAACTGGAGCCATAGCACAGCAGGTAGAGCATTTGACTTACATGCAACAAACCCAAGTTTGATTCCCAGCATCCCATATGGTGCCCAAGCACCACCAGGAGTAATTCCTGAGTGCAGACTCAGGAGTAACCTCTGTGCATCGCCGGGTGTGACCCAAAAAGGGAAAAAATGCTATCTCTATTATTTAGAGCAATAATACAAATTAGGTATTCAGCAGATGAATGCAAGGCTGTAGGCTCATATATAAATGTGCGTGGGCAATAGTAAATTTTAAAACCTTCTGCAGAAAAACAAGAGAATAAGAGGCATAATCTTGCTGGATATAATAAAATCAAATCTATGGGGCTGACATAAAAGATCTTCCCAGGCTTTTCCTTGCAGAGAAAACATGCTTATACTGAAGTCTGGAGGATTTCTGCTTACAAAATAAATGAGCAGTTTAGGAACTGTTTGAGAACTAACTCAAGAGAATATGTTAGTTTGCTAGCGCTATGATAGCAAAGCACCATAAACTAGGTAGCTTACAACAGCAAAAATTACTTATCTCACCTCCTAGAAATATGAAATAAAAGTATTGGCAAGACCTGCTTTCTTCTGAAGCCTGTAGTGAAATGATTAATCCCTCCTGTGTCCTCCCAGCTGCACGCTGTTTTCCAGCAATCTTGGGTGGAACAATCTATTCTTAATCTAATTGTCATGGCCCATGACTCCTGTGAGAGCAACTGTTCTTATAGCCATAAAGACCCAACAGGACAACACTGCCTTATATACTCTGGATAGATTGACAAGAACAACACTCAGCAAGGAAACAATGGCTCTGAAGGAAGAAATGGAGGAGACAGGGCTAATAGACCTGTACAGAGCTATACACCCCCAAAAAAAAGAATACACATTCTTTTCCAGCGCCCATGGAACATTTTCCAAAATAGACCACGTTCTGGGTCACAAATTGTACCTTAATAGAATCAGGAAGATAGAAATTGTATCAACTATCTTCTCAGACCATGATGCACTGAAGATGGAAGTTAATCACACACAGATGCGGAGAACCAAATCAAACACTTGGAAATTAAACAACTCACTATTAAACAATGAGTGGGTCACGAAGGAAATCAAGGAATAAATAAAAAAAAATACCTCGAAACAAATGAGAATGAAGACACAAGTTACCAGAACCTATGGGACGCAGCTAAAGCTGTGTTGAAGGTAAAATTTATAGCTCTCCAAGCATTCCTCAGAAAGGAAGAAAGGCCCTATATAGATAGCTTGACTTCATTCACAGCTCAAGATCTTAGAAGAGGACCAGCAAAAGGAACCCAAACCAGATCGAAGGAAAGAAATAATAAAACTTAGAGCAGAAATTAATAATATGGAAACCCGAAAAACAATCTGAAAGATCAATGAAACCAAGAGCTGGTTCTTCGAGAAAATAAATAAGATTGATAAACCGCTAGCAAGACTCACAAAGAAAGAGAGAGAGAAAACCCTAATAAACCGAATCAAAAATGAAAAGGGGGACATCACAACAGAAACCAAGGAGATTCAAAAGATCATCAGAGACTACTTTGAAAGTCTGTATGCCACAAAACAAGAGAACCTAAAAGAAATGGATGAATTCCTTGATTCCTACAAGACTGAACCAAGAAGACTTGAAATACCTGAATAGGCCCATAAATATCAGGGAAATTGAAACTGTAATCAAAAGTCTCCCCAAAAACAAAAGCCCAGGTCCAGACGGATTCACTGGCGAATTCTTCCAAACATTTAAAGGAGACTTGTTGCCAGTTCTCCTCAAGCTTTTCCAGGAAATTGAAAAGACAGGAATCCTCCCGAACAGTTTCTATGAGGCACATATCTCCCTAATACCAAAAGCAAACAAAGACACCACTAACAAAGAAAACTATAGACCAATATCCCTGATGAACACCGATGTGAAGATCCTCAACAAAATACTAGCAACTAGAATCCAACAACTCATCAAAAAGATCATACACCACGACCAAGTGGGATTCATCCCGGGGATGCAAGGATGGTTTAACATTTGGAAATCAATCAACATAATCCATCATATCAACAAAAGTAAAGATAAAAACCATATGATCATATCAATAGATGCAGAGAAAGCATTTGACAAGATCCAACATCCGTTCATGATAAAAACTCTCACCAAAATGGGTTTTGGAGGAACTTTCCTCAAGGTAGTCAAAGCCATCTACCACGAACCTATGGCAAGCTTTATCATCAATGGGGAAAAACTAAGGGCCTTTCCTCTAAGATCAGGGACAAGACAAGGATGCCCACTCTCACCACTTCTCTTTAATATAGTACTGGAAGTATTAGCAATAGCCATTAGGCAAGAAAAAGATATTAAGGGGATTCAGATAGGAAAGGAAGAAATCAAGCTCTCACTATTCGCAGATGATATGATACTATATCTAGAGAAACCTAAAAACTCTATTAAAAACTCTTAGAAACAATTGACCTGTACAGTAAAGTCGCAGGCTATAAAATCAATGCCCCAAAATCCATGGCCTTCCTATGTGCAAACAATGAGACAGAGGAAAGGGACATGAAAAAAGCAATCCCGTTCACAATCGTGCCCCAGAAAATCAAATACCTCGGAATCAGCTTAACTAAAGGTAAGGACCTTTAGTTAAAGGTAAAGGACCTCTACAAAGAAAACTATAAAACGCTACTCCATGAAATAAAAGAGGACATGAGGAAATGGAAACATATCCCCTGCTCATGGATAGGGAGAATCAACATTGTCAAAATGGCAATACTCCCCAAAGCATTATACAGATTTAATGCAATCCCTATAAGGATGCCCATGACATTCTTCAAAGAAATGGATCAAGCAATCCTGAAATTTATATGGAACAATAAACGCCCACGGATAGCTAAAACAATTCTTGGGAAAAAGATGATGGGAGGCATCACTCTCCCCAACCTTAAACTTTACTACAAAGTGGTAACAATTAAAACAGCATGGTACTGGAACAAAGGCAGAGCAGCAGACAAATGGAACAGAGTGGAATATCCCTACACACAACCCCAAATGTATCATCTAATCTTTGATAAGGGGGCAAGAAATGTGAAGTGGAGCAAGGAAAGTCTCTTCAACAAATGGTGCTGGCACGCCTTCCGCCCAGAGATGAACCAAGAGCCACGGCACGAGAAGCAGAGCCTCCCGCCTACTGACTGTGATCCTGAGGTCTCCTAACCCATTTTGGCACCAGAGCAGATTCTTGCAGCCATGCATTTTGACTGCGAACTGAACTACAACCTCGTGCAGCCCGGGGAGGGATTTTTTTCCCTCTCCACCCCATTTTTCTGAGCGAAAATGGCGGCAGCGGCAGCAGCCATGCGGTGAGAGCCACCCTCTAAGACCCCTACACCAGGAGGTAGGACTTTCTTTAGTGACGTAGCCTGTAGGTGATCCTGGGAGGGGAGGTGTTCCCGGCGCGCCTTCCGCCCAGAGATGAACCAAGAGCCGCGGCACGCCTACTGACTGTGATCCTGAGGTCTCCTAACCCATTTTGGCACCAGAGCAGATTCTTGCAGCAGCCATCCATTTTGACTGTGAACTGAGCTAAAGTATTAGAAACCCAAAACCGCGTGGCCGCTATCGCGGCCGCGCGGGCTCAAAGTCTTCACTTTTACCAAGGAAGAGAAATTATTAGATGATGCTTATTCAGCAGGCCTGATTGTTGGGGAAAATTTCCAATCAACAATAGTGAGTTCTGTATGGAAATATGAAATGTACTCAATATATAGAGAGAATAATGGGAATATCATCAACTACTTAGATGGGGGTGGGGTGGGAGGGGGGTGTATTGGGGTTCTTGGTGGTGGAACGGGTGCACTGGTGAAGGGATGGTGGTTTAATCAGTATTTGACTGTGACTTAAACCTGAAAGCTTTGTATTTTTTTTTTGTTTTCACGGTGGTTCAATAAAATATTTCTTTAAAAAAAAAATGGTGCTGGCATAACTGGACAATCACATGCAAGAGAATGGACTTAAGCCTCGACCTGACACCATGCACAAAAATCAGATCAAAATGCATTAAAGACCTCAACATCAGACCACAATCCATAAGGTACCTCGAAGACAAGGTCGGCAAAACCTTTCACAATATTGAAGCTAAAGGTATCTTCAAAGATGACACAGAACTAAGCAATCAAGTAGAAACAGAGATAAACAAATGGGACTATATTAAACTAAAAAGCTTCTGCACCGCAAAAGAGACAGTGACCAGAATTCAAAGGCAATCTACAGAATGGGAAAGGATATTCACCCAATAGCCATCTGGGAGGGATACTGGGTTCATTGGTGGTGGAGAATGGTGGTGGAGGGATGGGCTCTTATACATTGCATGAGGGAAAAACAAGAACATAAATGTGTGAATCTGTAACTGTATCCTCACTGTGACTCACTAATTAAAAAATAAATTTAAAAAATAAAAATAAATAAATAAGAAGAAAAAAACCTTCATTGAATAAAATTTCTGTAAGAATAAAGGATTTACCTTAGAATAGTAAAAAAAAAAGACCCAACAGGAGTTTGGATTCACACGTTCAGGTAGCACTCCAAAACTGATAGCTGAGCCTAGTTAGAGCTAAGCCTGGAGGAATCTTGTTAGGCTTAACAAAACTCATTGCTTCTGAACTAACACTCCAATATAATAGAGAGAAAAACTTCAGATCATAAGAGATAATATTAGCATTATTGACACTCTAGGAAACCAAGCAGGGTAAGGCCAGGTTGGCTACAAAGATTACTACTACAACTATGGGTCCTTGCACTTCCTACTTCCGTTTTAACTTTATTTCGTATTTTTAATATTTGGTTTTTGTCTCTTAAACACCTTGTAAGACTTGTTCTTTTAGTTTAGAGTACTTCAAATGATAGCTGTTGGTCAAGATGTGTAGCCTGAGATGACATTTCGTTCTGAATCCTGCAAAGGGTCCTGGACAGAGCCCAGTAGAGAGCCACACCTGTGACCCACTCTCGACAACCCATTCTTAATACAAATTAGCCAGGTAAGTCTTAACCCATCTCCCCAGCAGTAGCTGGAGCTTCCTGCTAAGAGGGGATAATGACACCGGTAACAATTAGAAAAGGGGGGAAACAGGCAGGGAAAAAAATAGGAAAAGAAATTTTTCCCTGAAAGTTAAAAAAAAGAGAATGTCACAAAGCCAGATGTGATAAACATAGTTAAAGCTTGCATCCTAAATATCCTGTTCTCCTTTTTAGCATCCTGCATGCCTCCAGATAAACAAGATAGCAGATAGGGCTGTGTGCACCTCCCTGACTCCCCACCCCCACCTCCAACACACACACCAGATGCATATTTTAATGACTATTTCTACTGACCTGGGCATTTGAGGTCTTATACTTAAAAGAAAAAACAAAAACTAAACAAAACATGGGATTCTTTCTCTGAATTTGAAACCTAACCAGGAGCCATATTATATGAACCATCAAAGCCAAGTCACCCAGGACATATCACAGGCCATAATCACAGGACAGGGCCTGCGATTCTACCTCCTCGACCAACCCTAACAATCCTGAGGCTTCATTGTGCCCCATTTTCATCATAGCTGGAGACCCCCAGATCATGTGACTTTGATGCCATTCAAGTGATCTAGGAAGTGTGTGGAGGAAAGGGCCCACATCAGTTGTAGTGAGACTTGCCATCTCACCACTTCCTAATCTTCACTCTGATAAAGGTCTTTGCCTACATATGCCAGTAATAAATATGTTCTGTGTAAACTCCAGACCCTGCCCCATCCCTTGCCACCCTGACTTTGGATCTCTCTTCTGAGTGCCTCATTGGAAGCATATTGAGAGGTTTGCTCAGTTGGTTGTGTGGATTGGTTTGATCTCCCTTCTCTGGCAGTCACTGTGCTCAGGGTTCCTTGAGGACAGAACCTGGATTTCATAAATTGCTGAGCAACTGATACATCACCTGGCATATAATACATGTCTAGCAATTGATCTTAGAAATGAAAGTGTGCTCATTGGCAAACTTTGTCAATAAGATTAAACTAAAAATAACAAAAAGGCAGTGTATTTGCCAAGGGGTTGCACACATCAGCAAGAAAGAGAGAAATGCCTTACAAAGTATGACCACTAGGAATCAGTCTTCACTCATAATAGAAAACTATAATTAAAACAGTCTTAAAGAAAAAAATAAGATTATATTAATAAGAATGAAGATTAAAGTTTAGAAGTTATTTATAAAAAGCAAAATGAGAAGTAATTTAAGTATTAAATATTTGGAGTAAGTTAAATAAATAATGACCAACAAATATTATCGACTATTATACAACTGCTAAGAATTACTTTATAAAAATATGGCCAAGTAATACCTTCCCAGTAGATTGCTATTGGAGTAAAACATTTTCCCAAATAACATTTTCAGGAAAATGCTGCTATTTTTAGAAACCAGTAAAAATATATCTCCATAGTTACATAAAATACTGGAGAGAGAAATTTACCAGAATGTAGCCAATGGCATCCCTGGATTTGTAACTGCAGCAAAGATTTTTTTTCCCATGTGAACTTTGAAGTATTTTCCTTTGAATATCGATTGTTCAAAAGTGACGATGACAATTATTATTTTCAGATGCACAAAATTGAATGGAGAAGAGACCCGGGCATGCCCAGCATAGAGGAGGTAAGAACCACAGGAGACAGATTGGGACTTAACACAAAGAAAAGCACCATCCCATTCCCTTCTGCTTCTAACACTAACTAGGGCCACAGCCTCTCTCTGAGAGTAATCAACAAACTTGGACGTTATGGAAGAATTCCTGCTGTTGGTGGAAACAACCCACTATAGCTTATCCCTGACAGCTCAAACTTTGTGGTTTTCAGGAAGAAGTGCACCCACAGAGCAGCAGTGTGACTTTGGAGTACCCAATAGTCCAGAATTACGTGGGTCTGAACCTTTCTAAACATCTGTCTGAGGAATTCAATAATCCCATATAAATGATGAGTGAAGGTGGAGAGGGTAAGAAGGGGCAGGACTGGAGATTGGAACTGTCTTGTATGAACCTACAAAGACAGACCCTATTTCTCTAGATTATTGGAATGTTTTCTTGACTTCTAGAAAGATATGCTCAAACTCCATTGATAGGAAGTCAAAGTCTAGAGCAATCTTCATCAATCAAGATCAATCAGTCTTGCTTGTCCTAGTGAAGATCTCCATATAGAGAGGTAAATGCCTGCCTTGTTGTTAGCAGGGGGGTAATACTTGGTGCAATACAAGCCATACTACATCTTTGGAGCTCAGGACCTGACCAACCAACTATCGACCATTGAACCAATTGGACTGTGCTGTGCCAGAATCATTCTGGAAGGCATCTTGCATTAAGGATCTCTAGACCTACCTTTTTGGTGCAGGCCAAACAAAGGTCAGTGACTCCTGCAAACACAGTTAGTAGCTTCCAATCGTTCTTATAATTTATTGTCTGAAATGAACAGGAAACAAACATTTAATGTTGTGCTACAGAATCGTGTTTAATTAAAAGTATTGAACATAAGCCTGGATTTTTCTTCCACACACCAGATGTTAGGGAAAATGAATACTTCCGTTCTTTGGTTGATGGTCCTAAAATCATAGGGGCCAACTAATTTTCATGTGGAACTGTCTGTTGACCGCTATTTATCCTCTCTGGTTCCATTGATCTCTCCTGCCCACTCTCTGTTCCAAAATATTCTATCTTAGTGATCCCAGATGGAGACTCAAGAAACTCACCGTGTCATTTTTCATCCTTCTGATCACTTCCCTGGCTTGATTAGGCATATCCCTGTGGGTACACATAGGAAGAAGTGGTGTGAAGATCAGCAGTTAGGAAAATGGCAGGAAGGAAAGCTGGTCAGAGAGACTGGGGATCCAACAAGGAGTCCAGGAGGGCACCTGCACTTCTTTCAGGGAAGCTCCCCATTTAGCACCTGCTGGAGTAGTGAGGCATAGTGGGTGGGGCGGGGCAGAGTACCATATATGATAAAGGCTGGACTCACCGTAGGATTGCTTGATTATTGGCTGATTTGTTTCTCTCTTCCAAGCCAGACTTATTTACGAACAAGAGAAAGTTGAATGCATTCCTTATCACCTGTGACTTGGCAGGAGCTCAGCTCATGGTGCCAAGATCTTTTCCCCTCACATGTAAGTTCATGTGATGGAGCCAAACACACCTGAGTTGACACTTCTGGCTCTCTTTGGGGATTTGTTATTTGTCATAAAAGTGGGTGCACACATGGACAAATTCCTTCTCTTAGAGGGTCACAGAAGCAGTACATAAAATAAGCAACCCCTGTAGTGAATAAAAGCCATTATTGGTGCCAGAGAGCCGAGGTTTGGATGCTGGTCTCACCATGAACTGGCTCAGTCTTGGCCAAATGCTTAACCTTTAAAAGTCTGTGTTTTCTGAATGGCTCCTCTGCTCCTAAAATACCATGATCCCGGAGACCTACTAACTACTTTGGCACCCAGCGGCTTCTTACAGAAATGCCTCTAGACTGTGAACTGAACTATGACCCCATGCTGCCCCAGGAGGGGAAAGGTTTTTCTCTCTCAGCTTTTCCTTTCTGAGGCGGCAGCGGCAGTGGTGGCCATGTGATGACCACCATTTTATAGAGCCCACTAACCAGAGGTACGAGCTTTCAGTGACGCGACTTCTGGCAGAAATTTCTCTGGGCTTAATTAATAAAATACCAGAAATCCAAAATGTGGCCGCACGACCTCATATACTCTTCATTCTCAGCAATGGAAAACAAATTATCAAATGATGCCTTTTCAGCAGGTTTGATTGTTGGGGGGAAATTCCAAATAATAATAGTGTGTTTTCTGTTGAAATATGAATGTAATCAAAGTATATAGAGAGTAAAGTGAAGATCATTAGCCACACAGGTGGAGGGGTGGGGATAAGATGGGAGGTATACTGGGGTTCTTGGTGGAGGAACATTTGCACTGGTGAAGGGATGGGGGTTTGATCATTGTATGACTGAGACCTAAACCTGAAAGCTTTGTAATTTTTTTCATGGTGATTCAATAAAAAATAAATAAATAAAAATAAA
This sequence comes from Sorex araneus, assembly GCF_027595985.1. Taxonomy (NCBI): domain Eukaryota; kingdom Metazoa; phylum Chordata; class Mammalia; order Eulipotyphla; family Soricidae; genus Sorex; species Sorex araneus. Next base: position 362,393,410 of record NC_073313.1, on the reverse strand, counting down.
TAAAAACGGGGCTGGAGAGATAGCACAGCGGGTAGGGCGTTTGCCTTGCACGCGGCCGACCCGGGTTCAAATCCCAGCATCCCATATGGTCCCCTGAGCACGGCCAGGGGTAATTCCTGAGTGCAAAGCCAGGAGTAACCCCTGTGCATCGCCAGGTGTGACCCCAAAAAAGCAAATAAATAAATAAATAAATAAATAAAAGTCTGTGTTTGGGGGATTATCTCACTTATCTGTGGTATTTAGAATAACTGGATGAAGTAATGCAATGTAGTAAAGGAGGGGGTGTCTCAATTACCCTTGACCCGAGAGTATATTAAAGAGAAGGAAAGAGAGAGAAAGAAATCAAGGGAGGGAGGAAGAGAATGAGGAAGGGAAGTAGTAGTGAAACAGGGGTCAGGGCCCTAAGTGTACCGGTAGCATGGGAGAGTGGCACAGCTATATGGCCAAAGCACCGAAGCAACAGCACTGAAACTGGGCCCCCGGTCCTGAGGCAGTGTCTGTGCTCTTTGCAGCCAACTAGAATGTTGACATTCACCATGGCCTTGAGACTCACCATAGCCCTCACATGGCCCATCCCAGCAACATATGTTCCCCCAAGGGCTTCAGGATATTTGCAGGGCTGGGGTGTGGGAGAAGCGTATGTAAAAATCACGTTGAAGTGGGGAGCATGGCACAAAAATAATGGTTAATCCAGAAGAATAGGGGAGAAACGGGAGGAAACAGGGTTGGAAGAGAATCATGGTCAAAAAGAAGGTTAAGGAACAAAATACTGCCTTGGAGGAGGCAAAAATGTCGGAAGGTACTAGGATTCACACACAGAGTTCTCTCCCCACCCCAGGCTGTGCCCTTCCGCTGAAACAAGACAAATTCCACAAACTGTGATGTCTGTCCCAGGAAGGGAGCCCTGGCAGAGACTGATCAGAGGTGATACTCAGAATAAACTCACTGTCAGAATTAGACCTTAAAGCTAAAGGCAAAGCAAGTCATCAGTTCAAAGAGGGGGTAGCGCCCATGCCATTGGACAAGTTCCTAAAGGGATGTGCTTAGCTAGCAGGTGTCTGTTTCCCAGGGAGAGCACTGGACAGCCCCAAATCAGTCTTGAATGCCCCCCCATCCCACCACACACACACACCCCTCCCCTGGATCAACCTCCGCAGAAGACCTGTACAATTCTCAACCAGGGGTCCGCCATTCACCTTGATAGGGCTCCTGTCACAGCTTGGTTTAGCCTGGCGCCATCACTGTTTTGATTCCCAGAGCCAGTAGAGAAGCCCTTCAGTCTAGGGTTGAAATTCCGGAGAATGTCTGGAAATATATCAAGGGAATCTGCTTAGTAACCATCCTAGAGTAATAGCCAACTGCTTTTGCTGAGTGTGCCTGGACACTGGGGACAGGTCAGAGTCCTACCCCACATCCCTAAAACTCACTGCTCTCAGCATGAAATGAAAATGTTTCTTGCGAGGCCGGAGTGATAGCACAGCGGGTAGGGCGTTTGCTTCCCACGCAGCCAACCCAGGTTGGCCAGCATCCCACGTGGTCCCCCAGCACTGCCAGGAGTAATTCCTGAGTGCAGAGCCAGGAGTGGCCCGAGCATCGCTGGGTGTGACCCAAAAAGAAAAAATAATGTTTCTTGCATATAGATTCAAACCAATGCAAGTGTGTGCACACACACACACCCCACACACACACCTTTTTTGGTGGTGAGCAATGAAAATAGGGATGAGGTGATTCTCTCATGCATTTTTTGTTTTAAAATACAAAATAGCTAATCGATAGCCACAATTCCACCCTTTTAAAGCATATTGTTTAAGACTCAGATACATTCAGGTAGTTGTTCAAGGATTATGACAATAAACATTAGAATGCTTCCACATCCTCCGTTATTGTGTTTATTTGAGGTCATTCCCCATTTTTGCCAGGTCTTGAGCAACCCCTGATTTCTTCTTTGTCTTTATATATTTGCTTATTTGCACATTTCATTTCACAAAAAACAGAATTACAGAATCATTGACTAGGTCTTTTGTGTTGCTGAACATAATGTTTTCAGCATTCATCCATAATGTGGCCTGTTTTGGTACTTCATTACCAAATAATATTCAATTGTATAGCTTTACCACATTTCCTTTATTCATCATCAATTGAAAGACATTTTGATGGTCTTTCTTTCTTTTATAAACAATGCAACTATGAAATTTCGTGAACAAGTTTATGAGAATTGCAGATTAACATGCTAACTCAATTTAAATTTTAAGAAACTTAAAACATCTTTAAAAATTTTTTATTGAATCATAGTGATAAACACAGTTACAAAGTTGCTCATGATTGGATTTCAGTCATATAATGTTCCAACAACCGTCCCTTCATCAGTGTACTTTTCCCACCATCACTGGTCCCCATTTCCCTCCTGCCCTCCGCACCCCCACCTGCCACTATGGCAGGTACTTCTCTCTCTCTCTCTCTCTCTCTCTCTCTCTCTCTCTCTTTCTCTCTCTCTCTCGCTCGCTCGCTCACTCGTCTTTTGGGCCTTATGGTTTGCAATATAGAAAGTGGAAGGTTATCAGATATATCCCTTTACCTACTTCCAACACTCAGTTCCTGTCAAAAATGATCCTTTCCAACTATTATTGTCATGATGATCCCTTCTCTAACCTAACTGCCCTTTGCCCCCCCATGGTCCAACCATTGACCAGTCCTCCTCACCCCTGTTTACCCCCATCTTGGATATTAGTCTCTTACTATATATACTTTTAAAACATATTTTTCCAAAGTTGCTGTACCCTTTCACTTATTTTACTGTCAATAGCCAAATGGAGTTTAAAGAGAGTTTACACCAAATCTATAGATTAGTTTGATGCTGTGCCCCCCAAAACAGACACATGTACCAATAATCAGCCAGATGCAACATTTTAGGGGGAGATAAAAGCTAACTTGCCTTATGAAAAGTGGCTATTTGAGTCAGAATTTATCTTTCAAGGAAGAGGGTCAGATTTTCCTAGAAGAGGTAGTTGTGCCATCAAGTTTTTGCCCTATGAAGTGTGTTAGAGGTGCCAATGGGACAGGAATCTTGCCTTACACTCCCATTTCCCCAGTGCCTATAACTGAATAAAGTTCTACTGCTGGGATAAGTGTGTTGGGGAGTTCAAAGAGTGACAATGTTTAACTTCCTTTAAAATCACTTTGAAGCAGTTCTTAAGCCAGATGATTTCTCACCGTCTAATAAAGAATAATGCAGGAATTAAGAGAGTCAGGCAAGTTAGAGTAGACACAAACCAACCAGTCACATTCACAAAACGATCCCAAATTTTCTTTTAGCAATACAAGCTTATTGGTATCACTCTGGGTTGACACAGGAACAAGACAAACATGAGCACTTGTGTCACAAAACTGTACCTAAATCCAACAAGATTTGGGAATAGTTAGGATAGAAACACATATGAAGTATAACCAGCTTTACCTAGGTGGATATTATATCATTTCTATCATTAAGGTCTTGGTGACCTGAGATCTAATAATTCTTTGATCTTATAGGTATATTGCAAAAGGAATGTGTACAAGAAAAGAAAATGGAAATGGAACCAATGAAATTCCTCTCAGGAAAGCTTATTAGTCTCAAGATATTTAAAGATTTCAGCTTAGACATTTATCATATGTATCTATTAGAACAAAGCCTTGTTAATGCTTGTTCACTAATCACTAAGGAGATGTAAAAAGAGGATAGCCAGAGAGGCATGGCAGGGGTTAAGGTGCTTTCCTTGCATGCAGCTGACCCACGTTCAATCCTGACATTGCATATGGTCCTCGCCCCCCGCCCCCACCAGCACTGCCAGGAGTAAAGGGAAGAGGGTTTCCTTTTCTTCTTTCCTACATCATTTATTCATGAGTTGCACTAAGACTTTGTCTAGGTCCTCATTCCTCTCTTAACTTTCTTCATTCCAAATACAATGTCCCTTAAAAAATAAAAGCCAGCGGTTTCACACTCCCCGTGCAAAGTTCAGATGAAGCCACAGAAACGCTCTGCTACAGAGCAGGTGTTGCCACAGCCCCGAGCTGAGACAGGTTCTGAAACAAACTCACAGTGACGAATCAGTACCAAAAATCAGGAACAGCCTCCCACACAAGCAACCACACAACAGGCTTGGCTGGCAGCAGCTGCTGAAGTCGATGAAGAACCAGTCGGGATCGCAAAACAGATCCAGAATGAAAGAAGGCCCGGGAGCCTACGTTGGGCTGCCGAGAAAATCAAAATTCAAGGTGAAGTTGTCCCATATATTCAAGAAAACACACATGCTCCAACTGCACAAGAGAATCAGGAAGAGGACGAGGTTGATGGAACCAATGTGGAAGTTAAGGATATAGAACTGGTCATGCCACAAGCAAATGTGTTAAAGGCAAGGGCAGTCTGTGCCCTGAAGAAAAGTAATAATACTGTAAATGCCGTTGTGGAATTCACAACTTAACCATTTGAAAATTTGAAAAATGAAGCCGCCTTTCTTTCTTTGGTGTTTTAAAAGCATCATCACAGAGCTTGGTTTGAAATTTGCTTTTTTGTTTGTTTTGTTTTGCTTTTTGGGTCACACCCAGCGATGCGCAGGGGTCACTCCTGACTCTGGATTTCTTGGGGGACCATATCGGATGCTGGGGATAGAACCCGGGTCGGCTGCGTGCAAGGCAAAGCCCTACCCACTGTAATATAGCTCCGGCCCCTTGGTTTGAAATTTGTGCTATTTCTATCATTAATAAAGTTACAGCCTCCTGTTGGATGAAAAAGAAAAAGTAAAAAACAATGTGCAGCGCTTTCCGCAGGTTCAAAACGCACAGCAGGATATGGCTTGTGCTGACATTCCAGGTTCTCTCCCATTTCCCTGCAAGGATGGGGGGCAGCAATACTCACTGGGCAGGGTTATCACCGTCTTCAGGTTCCCATCTCCACCAATGCTGTTGCGGGATCAAAGAACAAATGGAAAGCTGAAATGTTCTGACCATGTCCAAACACCTCTGACCCCAGCAGGACAGTTTTCCCCATCTCAGAAATGAACCCAGGGCTTGGCACGTGCCCTTTCCTCCTTATCTCACTAGAAAAAAAAACCCTGAAAAATGAGACTGAAAATAGCAAGTCTTTCCTCTTTCTCCCCACAAAACTAACTTAAACCCAAATGAACTAAAAAAGTCATTGTTGATTTGAGAGGGGGCTTTGGGGGCTTTTCACCCTTGGAACTTTCATATCTGGACAGGGGACCTAAGTGAGGAGTCCTGTCTTCCAAGGTACTCTTCCTGTAGCAGAGCGTTTCAGGTACAAAGTGGTGCCTCCGAGGATTAGACCTCAGCCAACTCCACCAGCCACTGAGACCGTATGTACGCTGGTATTTTCCTTACTGAAAGCACAGGGAGAAAACCTTCTCTTTTTTCCCCTCTATTTAGCTTGGGGCTTCCCCTGTTTTGAAAGGCTTCCTCTGTTTTCTGTCTTTTACAGAAGAACTCATCTTCTAAACTTCTAAAATTCTAAGTAAATCAAAGTTGGGCGGGTTTCTAAGCATGAAAATAGATTCCAAAGCTGAGCAATTTCTCTGTCTTCCTTCCACTCTCTGCCAAGCACAGCCTGGAGCCTTTCAGTGACTCTCCAAATGTGTGGAGTCTGCACAGCAGCCTCGGGAGATATCAGGGTTGTGCATTTGAGCTCCAGCCGGTGCTCAACACGCCCGACTCCAGGCAAAAGACATACGGTGCCTGCACATTCATGCTGGGCTCGAGCTAGGTTTTCTGAGCACTGAGGGGATGTCTGAGTGAATACTAGCAAGCAAGGATAAGCCTGCAAGAAGCAAAGCATGACAGGACATGCTTCAGCTGGGGTCGGGGTTATCTGCTCTCCCACCTGCTAACTTTCCCTGCCTATGAGATCGTGGATGGGTTTGTTGCCTTCTCCGAGCCTTGTTTTCTTCATGTCTCCTTGGGTTTCTTCCAAACCCAAATGAACTAAAGTGATCATTATTGACTTTTTTTTAAAATCTTTGGAGTCTTTATATCTGGACAGAAGAACTTCTGTGAAATGAAGACTTTTTCATCACAATGCCAGCTACTGTGAATATCTAATTTGTATACACAGGGTGCTGGGACACTTAACTTCTCTTTAGTTCCCACTCAGTGCTCTGATAGGATGATTGTCCCTGCTCCAGAAATAAAGAGACAAGCTCCAAAAAGTTAATTAATTTTCCCAAAGTCACACAGAACCAGGAAGCTGTGTGCTTGAGACCAAGTCTGGTCAGGAAGGCTGTAGCCTCCTCCAGTTACCTCCTCCTGAGGAAGAAGTGGAAGCTAGAGATGCTTTTCCAGCCTCTACTCTCCCTGCTCAGGTCCCCCACTCTGTTTGGGGGTATACAGTGGTTTGGCAAATCTGCCAAATATCTTCATTCCAGAAATCCTAGAAGTTTCTCATGGAATAATTCAGTGATTTCACCCTCTGCTTGAATGATTGTTTTCTACAGCATTCGGGGGGAATTCCTTGCCCAGTCAGCAGGGGTCTTGCCATGCTATCACTCACCTCCAAGATATGCCTCGATACTCAGTAAAGATATCCGAGATAAACCTAGATCTGGACTTGGCCCCATTACCTGTCTGAGAGCGAAAAAGAGGTATTGAAAGGTCTAAGTCCTCCCCCTGTACCCCCCCCCCCCGTCTCCAGCAATTCAGCAGTCATGCCCATAAGCCACCTCTGGCTGATGTCAGATAATCTCATCATCAGCTACCATCCAGATCGAATGTCCTTGTCTCCTGGAAGGTACATAACATGACACTTGCCATAACCATGATGCTAGACCCCACGCCAGGCTGTTTCACTCGGGGTACCAGAGAGGGGGACAGGTGAGACCCCTCCCCGCCCCAAGGGACACAACCCTGGCAGCCGACAACCTCCAAAACCCAGCCACCACCATGCCCATGGCCACTCTCCACACGCTTGGGCAGAGCATCACCCGTGAGTGAATCGATTCCTGGACCGCATGGCCGCAAACGCAGTCACACGATGCTTCAAACTGCACACCCTACCCGTACTCCAAGATTACAGCGCCAAATTTGATAGTGTTCAAAGTAAGAGGCCACCAATCTTAGAGGGAAAATATTTATTTTTTTAAAAGACACATATAAATAAATAGCACATAAGGCTCAACCTTTAACAACATGTTAGTGACCTCTTATAGAAGGCTTAATGGTCCCTGGGTGAAACACAATGATCTTCATACTCTTTCCTCTAAGGATACTTTATTTATAGCATTTTCAGCGGTTTTTCATAACAAACAATACAAAATATATTATTTTGATTTTGCTTTGGGGCAGGGGTCGGGGTTTGGAATGGAAACACCCAAAATATGGTGGTGGGAAGGTGTAATGGTGGTGGGATTGGTGTTTGAATATTAAATGTAATCAAATATTGTGAAGTACTTTATAAAATAAAAAAAATTTTAAAGAAAGAAAAGAAAGGCCCATGTCCTGGTGCTGGCTGGGAAAGCTGGGCACGTGTTAGAATGCAGCCCTTAGGCAGCCAGTCTTTGCTGTGTGCTCTGACCTAGTAGAGAGGGAAACTCCCACTGGGGAATCTGGCCCACCCAGAACTCAGTCATCCCCCAGGACCCTGCAGGCTTAATGCAAGTGACTCACAAATGGGCTCTGACAATGAGAGGCAGAGTCTGTTTTTCAAAAGTTCTATTCCAGCTCTCTCCAAGTCACTCTGCAGATCCATGTCCCTGGTATCAAACCAATCATTTCTGAGCAGGAACGTTCCCAAGGCTGCCTCCAGGCAGCTGAGGGCTGTGACAGGAGATCCTGGCTCGCTGGTGCCAATTTCTCTGTTCCCTCATGCCTGGCACACAATCCCAGGGTTACTTCCGGGAGGTGCAGTACAATTTTTTTTTTCTTTTTGGGTCACCCTTGGCAATGCTCAGGGGTTACTCATGGCACAGGAATTACTCCTGGCAATACTCAGGGGACCATATGGAATGCTGGGGATCAAACCTGGATTGGCCTCGTACAAGGCAAATTCCCTCTCCACTGTACTGTTGCTCCGGCCCCAGTATAGCACTATTAATGGGGCTTCACCATGAGAACATCCTCAAGGAAACCAGGGGCCTGGGAGGTGCTGGTGGGTCATTCCCCCACCCATCCACCCAGGAATCCAGGGAACAATCTATTCCCTGAACCAGAGTGCTGATCCTTTCTGGGGGGCTCTGAGAATCAGTGACTTTCCAGACAGGTCATGGAGCTAAGCCTCAGGATGGAAGGCTGGACATGGAGTCAGGACAGTCAGACTCAGCTTCCTTATTGTTCAAACCAAGGGAGAATCAAGTGCCCAGTGTTGATTGAGGATACTGAATGAGATAATATAGATATAAGTGAGGGGAAAGGTGTCAATGGGGCATTGGGGCAGATCCAATTGGTAGCCTTGAATACCACTGAACAGAAAACAGCAGCTAACTCCATCTGAATTGACCACAGTTGATAGAAACTGTTATCAACAGTTTCTAACTGTCCAAGAACCTGAGGTCATCCATCCCAACCCCAGGCTCTCTGAGGGCCTGATTGTGCTTTAAATAGAGGGTCCTCATCATGGTTGGAAGACTTAGGCTAACTCTGCTTCACTACTGATGGGTTGGGTCATTTCCATAACACCCAGACAGTGTTCCTGAGTGCCCTCTTATTTCCCCTTCTATTCAGTTCCTGGAGAGAGAATATCTTATAATGGGGGTAGAAAAAATAGGATGGGGACAAAACCCATTCTGGTAGGGAAAGGGGAAGGGGAGGGACTGGTGGTTGAGCCCAAGGACGGCAACCTTTCAAAGATAGAGGTGAGGTTTTCTCCCCCCAGATCTCATTGTTAATCAACATCAGCTCCCCCCAGTTGTGCATTTGGGATAACTCACCATGAAGGCATCACCTATAGCTGCAACTACCTGGATGTCAGCTGGCCTCAGGCTGTGAGCTAATAATAAAAGCAGAGTTGAGTACAAGGTCAGGGTTCCGAGATCCCAGTAGGATCAAGAAGATCTTCCAGAAAAATTAATGTCTATTTTCACAGCCAATCTGCTCGAACAGGAATATTAAAGATCTGTCATTGAGTTGAGGCTCAGCAACAGTAGTTAACTATCTGACTGCTTGTGTCCCCTTGGAAAGCACGTGTCTGGTTTGGGGAGCTAAAATGAACACTGGCTGTAGGACATCTGCTAATGTGTGGTGAAATCTGACGTCCCGGGTGAGGAGTCATACTACAAAACAGCCTCTAGCCATCGGATTTGGGAAGAAAAAAGGAATTGTAGAAGAAACATGGCCAATTCTTGAGTTATTCAAGGATTGGCTATATTGGGGATAAAATATGGTCTTATAAAAAGCTCCATTTCCCTAAGGTAGAAAGAGAAATGCTTCTATATCACCTATTATGCAGAAATCAAGGTAGAGTTTACATACCATAAGTTTAATCACTTCAAGACAATTCATTTAGTACATTTATGTAGTACAGACACCTCTTCTATCTACTTCTCATATATTTTTCTTACTTCATGGAATACCTAAACCCACTGACTCCCATTCTTTTCTGTTCTCCATCCCCTGAAACCAATAATGTTTTCTGACTAAGGGTTATCTATTCTGGATTTACTCTATATGGAATCAGACAGGTTGTCTCAGATGTTTATCACTTACCTTGGGTTAGAGAGTAGTATATGGGCTAAGATACTTCCCTGTACACAGCCAATCTGGGTCCAACCCCAGGACTGTCTGTGGTTCCTAAGTATCACCTGGAACAAACCCTGAGCCAGGAGTAAGCCCTGAGCACCCTTGGGTGTGGCCCCAAAACAACAACAAAAGATTACTTGATTCAAGATATGTACCTGATAGGGAATCATTTGGAGATGGGTCTTTCTCAGGGCAATTGATTATGAGTCCTGCCTGAAATGACAATAGAAAAATAAGAAAAGAAATTGTACACCAGGTAGGGCACTTGCCTAACATGCAGGTAGTTTGCCTTGCATGCAGCCAACACTGTATGGGGTGCAGGTTCGACCCCCAGCACCCCATATGATCTCTGAGCACCACCATTAGTGATCCCTGAGTCCAGAACCAGGAGTAAACTAGCACCGATCTTCCCAATATACCCCAACACACGAGGCCATAAAGTGCTGACTTCCCAGGCTGGTCTAAAGATGACATCATTGGGAAGACCTTCTCTGAGGTTCAAAAGGACAGTCACACTTGGTCTCCTCACCCTTCCCAGCATGCCATTGGGAGTTTCCAAAGACTTGAACTTCCTGGGCCTGAGTTGATAGGCATTACTTTTACCACTTTCTTTTTTTAGGTACTTAAACGTATAAACCTCCCAATCATCCTTTTCATGAGTACATCATTCCAATACCTCACCCATCACCCGAGATCTTGCTTCCCCCCACCAGCGTCCAAGGGCCCCTCATGTAATCTCCGTTCTATAGGTAAAATCTTCAGTGACTTTCGATACAGCAGGAGTGGGAGGGTGGAGCGCCAGGTGAATTTAGTTGTCACTTTTAATCTCCCCCACGGAACAGGTAGCCAATCAGAACAGATAATGGCATGGCTAGGGGCTGGAATATGGCGTCTGATGAAGGGAAATGCCAAGCCCCGCCTTCCCTCTTCTCTTGCTCTCTCTTTGGGGTCTCTCTCTTCCCAGACCAGCATCTTTTCACAGACTGCAGGATCAGGTAAGGTTGAGGGCCAGGACAAATGGCTGGGTACAGGCAAGCCACATAAGCCCAGATAGGGACAGAGTATGGGCAGGGCTCAGATGCCCAGGAAAGTTTAGATTCAGGCAGGGCTCAGACCTTCAGGTGGTGATAAGGGGCTGAGTACAGGAGTCTCACCCAGGTGCACATGGTCCTGGCAGAGACTAGGAAAGCCCAGGCAGGATGACAGGAATGGCTGAGGTACAGTTGAGAGGCCTGGTGGCAGGCACAAAACACAGGGATCTCACCCACGTGCACGTGGTCAGACACAGGAGAAAGCATGTATGGGATAGAGAGAGACAGATGCGGGCTGGCTCCTGGCCGTCGCTCACACAAAGTAGACTGCATGGGACAATACAGGTAGGTCATTCAGGGAACGGGGCAACATCAGGGAAAGCACCAGTGACGTCATTCAAGGGTAAATGAGAGACCTGGACATCTGGGGAGGAACCCGGACCATCTATTTTAACCATACAATAAATTCTCATTTTAACCTTCTGAGTTTTGTATATAATACTCAAGAACCCATCAGCACAGGAAAATACACTTTCATGCTAACAACTTTGATTTTGACCATTCGGGTTTTTTTTTTATTTATTGTGGAGGTGATTAGAGCTACACAAATATAAATGAATAGAGCTAATCTGCTGAAATTCTATAAAATTATAAATCAATGATAAGTTGATAAAGTAATTGTTTTCAAAGACTATCTCTTTTATCTAGGTACATAAAATTTAAAAGTTAATCTTTTTAGTTTAGCCACCAAGAAATTAATATTATGAATAACTCTTTGCTAATGAAATTTATATAATATAGATCACTGTATCACTGTCATCCCATTGCTCATCAATTTGCTCGAGTGGGCACCAGTAACGTCTCCATTGTGAGATTTGTTGTTACTGTTTTTTTTAAATTTATTTATTTTATTGAATCACCATGTGGAAAGTTACAAAGTTCTCAGGTTTATGTTTCAGTTATAAAATACTCAAACACCCATCCCTTCACCAGTGCCCATATTCCACCCCCAAAAGTCCCAGTATACCTCCCAACTCCCGCCCCCCCACCCCCAACCCCGCCTGCGTAATTGATAAATTTCACTTCATTTTCTCTTTACCTTGATTACATTCCATATTTCAACACAAAACTCACTATTGTTGTAGTTTTCCCCCAGGAAAGACAGCCCTACTGCCAAGGAAGCATTTGATAATTAGTTTTCCATTGCTGAGAATGGGGAGATATGAAGTCCTGCTGTTTCAAGTACATAAATTTTTTTTCCTCCTTCCCGTGGCACCAAGTTCGTGCCTGCTTAACAAATAGTCCTCATAATATGGTTGACGCCATGCCGCCCGGCAAGAAAAAAGGATATTTTCTGTCCTTGGCTGGCGAGGGGCTATGGCTTAGTTCACAGTCTAGGGACATGGCTGTAGCAGTTTCTGGAACCAAAAGTAGTCTAGTTGGCCTCCGGATTCTGGTTGATCAGCAGCAAAGTGGCTGCACAAAAGTGTGGCCACCCGGGTCGAATCTCGGCGGAGCATGCACTGGTACCAGCCCGAGACTGCCCAAGTGTCCTGCTGTTCCAAGTACATAGTTTTTTTTTCCTTCCCCTTCCCACACCACTAAGTTCATGCCTGCTTAATAGACCTCATAATATGGTGGACGCCACGCCGCGTTTCTCCCTGAAAAGGGAAAAGAACCGAGAAAGAAGAATATTTCCTCACCTCGGCCAGCGTGGGGCTTTGGCTTAGTTCAGCCTGGAGAAATGTCTGCTACTTTGATTACCTTCAATATTTCAACAAAAAATTCAGAATTATTGTTTGGAGTTCCCCCCACAGTCAGACCTGCTAAAAAGGAACCGTTTCACATTGTTGACAATTGAGAGATATTCGGTTTTGGATTTTTGTATGAAGTCCAGGGAAAATTCTGCCAGAAATTGCATCACTGCAAGTTTTTACTTCCCTTTTGTGGTGCTCATATTATGGAGAAGCCTGGAGAGAAAAGTCTTGCCCCGCTGGCGCCACATGGGGCCATGGCTCAGCTCACAGTCTGGAGGCATTTCTGCGAGCTGCTCGTGTGCAAAGTAGTTCAGTTGCCTCCGGGATCGTGCTCGAGCAGCAGTAGAGATGTTGTTACTGTTTTTGGCATATTGAATATGCGTGGGTAGCTTGCCAGGCTCTGCCATGCATATAAAATAGATAAATCCTGTAGCACTGTCCTGTAGCACTGTCGTCCCGTTGTTCATCAATTTGCTTGAGTGGGCACCAGTAACGTTTCCATTGTGAGACTTCTTGTTACTGTTTTTGGCATATCGAATACAACATGAGTAGCTTGCCAGGCTCTGCCGTGTGGGTGGATACTCTCAGTAGCTTGCCGGACTCTCTGAGAGGGACGAAGGAATCAAACCAGGGTTGGCCACGTGCAAGGCAAACGCCCTACCTGCTGTGCTATCACTCCAGCTCTCAGAGCATCAGATAAATCCTAAAAATGTAAATTTTAATATGAAGAAAATTTTTAAAAATTCAAGGGGAAAATTTGAATAGGTCTACTAAAGTATAGTTTTATTCAAAGAAAGGGAATTAGTTTAATGTTAGAAAATATTACATGATACATACTGTTTAAGTATCTACATTAATAAGCAAAATATTGCAAAAAAATCTCTATGCACTTAAAATGTTCTGTGCTAAGAAGTTTGTCTTGTCTTTTAGAGAAACTCCCTTAACATCTTGCCAAACCGGTTCAAGGCTATGGATTCTCTGAGCTGTTGCCTTCTTCTGAAGCTCTTGTGCTTGTTAATCTAGATGAACAGAGTATTTGTTGTGATATCGTACTTCATTTCATTGAGTTTTTGTACTACATCCCTACATTCTATGGCTTGAATAATCTCACTAATAGATGTACTGTGGATCTTACTAAGTTTCCTTTATATGAAAGTTCTATTTTAGACCTGGATGGCTTCAACTTTCTGCTTTTGGCTTCTGTCATTCTGCATACAATGTGTCTTGGGGTTTTTCCTATATGAGTCTATTTTCTCTAGGACCCTCAGGTCTCTTGAACCTGAGTGCCTATATTCCATAATTATGGGAAATTCTTTTCTATGATTTCTTTAGTTTTTGGTTCTTGATAAAATTCTCCTTGCTGTTCTTTGAGGGTTCCAATGATTCTTATTTCTTTTGAGTCCATCCCATAATTTTCTGGTGTGCCATTCGTTTCTCTTCAGACTTTCTTCCATTTTCTATTCCTTTCTAAAGGTTTCCCCTCCATCTCATCTTAGAGTTGAGCTTTTTCTCAGCTGCTGTTACCTGCTGCTCAGAACCTCTATTGAGTATTCTCATATCACCTACCATACTCTTCATTTCTGTCCTTTATCATTGGCATTTTCTCATTTCAGCTCATACTTTCTTTTTTTAATTTTTTTTATTTTATTGAATCACCATGTGGAAAGTTACAAAATTCTCAGGCTTATGTCTCAGTTATACAATATTCAAATACCCATTCCTTCACCAGTGCCCATATTCCACCACCAAAAACCCCAGTATAATTCCCGCCTCTGCCCCCACCCCCAACTGCGTAACTGACTAATTTCACTTCATTTTCTCTTTACCTTGATTATATTCCATATTTCAATACAAAACTCACTATTGTTGTTAGAGTTTCCCCCCAAGAAAGACAGCCCTACTACCAAGGAAGCATTTGATGATTAGTTTTCCATTGCTTAGAATGAAGAGATATGTAGTCCCACTGCTCCAAGTACATAACTCTCTTTTTTTTCCCCTTTCCCTTTTTTTTTCTCATCCCCCTTCCCTCGCCTCATAATATGGTGGATGCCACGCCGCATTTCTCCCCAAAAATGGGAAACAACCAGGAAAGAGGGATATTTCCTCTTCTCGGCCGGTGTGGGGCTATGGCTTAGTTCACAGTCTAGAGAAATGGCTGCTACTTTGATTACCTTCAATATTTCAACAAAAAACTCACTGTTATTGTTTGGAGTTTCCCCCCCAAAGTCAGACCTGCTAAAAAGGAACCATTTCACATTGCTGACAATTAAGGGATGTTAAGTTGTGAGGCTGCTGCCGCGGCTGCGCAGTTTTGGATTTCTGTATAAAGTCCAGGGAATATTCTGCCAGAAATTGCATAGCCCAGATCACAATCCCAGTGCGTTGCTGTAGGAAGCCGCTCTGGATGCCAAAATGGGTTAGAAGGCCTCTGGAATCAAAGTCTTTAGGAGCAGAGGGTCCGTTTTGTGCTCAGCAGCTCCAGATTTATCTGAGCCAAGGGCGTGCCGGTAACGCCCACTTCCTATGGTTGCCAATGAGCCACAAACTGTAAAAACTGTATACCTCTGGGTTAGGAGTCTTAGAAGGTGGCTCTCGCCATGTGGATATTGCTGCCGCTGCCATTTTCCGTGCAGAAAAACAGGGTGGAGAGGAAAAATCCATCTCCGGGCAGCGTGGAGTTGTAGCCCAGCTCACAGTCCAGTGCATTGCTGTAGTAAGCCGCTCTGAATGCCAAAATGGGTTACAAGACCTCTGGAATCAAAGTCTTTAGGAGCAGAGGGTCTGTTTTGCACTCAGCAGCTTCGGATTTATCTGGGCCGAGCTCTTTTTTTAATTTTTAAATTTTGTTTCCATAAGGTTGTTCACATTGATTACATTCAATATTTCAACACAAATCCCACCATCATTACTCCTTTCTACCACTATTAATTCAAATTTTTCCACCACCGTTCAAGCCTGCCTGCCACAGGCAGATACTAGATATTTTCTATTGCTTATTATGAATCTCATGACAGGTTGAGCAGCCTCAGCTGTGCACTCCTGTAATTCTAAAATTGCAAATGATTGAGGTCTGGAGACATCTCGGTAGGGAGCTAATCCATTTAGAGATTCATTTGTGAGTATCTGGATCAAGGCTGGTAAATATAGCCAGGAGGCGGTTCATGGGTGTGACAGCCAGGACACCAGAGATAGGGAGGAACTGCCTTTCCCTACCGATACCATGTGGCCTGGAGTCTTCAGTCCCTGCTCCTGCATACGTGAGTTTTTCTTCAGGAAGTTTGTGGCCAGTGGGGCTTCATCTGGAGTGGGCAGAGAGGGAACACCCACTCCATATGAGGTGACCCAGTGAAGTCGACTTTGCACGGTCCAGAGAAATCTCCAGTGAATGCTGTCTTCCGAGATTCACTTGCTGAGTCTAGCTCACCTGAACCATCATTTCTTGGAGCTCATTAAACATCTCAATATGGTATCTTTAAGGTCATTCTCTGAGTCTAAAGAGCTGGTGGAGCTTCCCATGTTATGTATTATAGTCATTGAACTTTGTGGGCTTCTAAACACCTTTCCCATTGGGTTTGCAGTGCTCCTGCTGTACTGAAGATGAATCTTTGGAGTTAGTCCCCCTGGGAATCTACACAGGATTACATCAAGGATTTCTTTTTTCCTTCCCTACCTATCTTCTCTCGGGCACAGAAAATATAACTGAACGGTGTGAAATTTTATGAGTAGAACTGCTACACAACCATATGTGCGGCTTCACTTCAGGAGATTGATTAGGAGCTAGGTCTGCTGATCTGGGGGCAATCTCTATCTGAAGAGAAGAAAATTCATCTTCCTCTGGTTCTGACAAGGTCCCATAAATTCACCTAGGAGATAACTCTCACCTGGACACCTGAGGAAGTAGCTAGAGTTGTCAATATGGAGCTGGAGAAAATACTTACAGTTGTCGATGAGACGTTGAAGGTAGTGATCAGAGTTGTCAGTGTGGAGTTGGAGGAATTGGTCGGAGTTGTCAGTGTGGAGTTGGAGGAAGTACTTAAAGTTGTCAATGTGGAGCTGGAGGAAGTAGTTGGAGTTATCGGTGTGGAGGTGGAAGAAGTAGTCGGTGTTGTCAGTGTGGAGTTGGAGGAAGTGATTGGAGTTGTCTCTATGGAGTTGGAGGAATTGGTCGGAGTTGTCTGTGTGGAGATGAAGGAGTTAGTCAGAATAGTCTGTGTGGAGCTGGAGGAAGTAGTTGGAGTTGTCAGTGTGGAGCTGGAGGATGTGGTCGGAGTTGTCAGTGTGGAGTTGGAGGAAGTCGTTGGAGTTGTTGATGTGGAGTTGGAGGAAGTGGTCGGAGTTGCCAGTGTGGAGTTGGAGGAAGTGATCGGAGTTGTCAGTGTGGAGTTGGAGGAAGTGGTCGGAGTTGTCTGTGTGGAGTTGGAGGAATTGGTCGGAGTTGTCTGTGTGGAGATGAAGGAATTAGTCGGAGTTGTCAGCGTGGAGCTGGGCCAAGTGATAGGGCTGCTAAAGTTGGGCGTGGAGGCTTGCAGGACCTTGAAGGATGAGGGAACAAGCAGAGGTGGCTCTTGGCACATTGATACTGCTGCAGGTTTATATGCAATTTTGTCAAAGAAAACCACTTCATACCTGAAGTGCCACATAGTTTATTGGCAACCAGGGCTTGTAGTTGCTGTTCCCATAGGTGAATAGGTAAGGATGCTCCTGGAAAAGTAAAGTGTTGAAACAGTGTGTCCCAAATTCCATCATTATCAACTTTTATCAACAAGCAATACTGACAGACAGTTTTTGGTCATCTTTTACTATTTGTGGGTGGGAGATAAGGGCCACATCCCATGATGCTGAGGGCTTACTCCTGGCTCCGTGAGCAGGGATCCCTCCCAGCGGTGGTTGGGGGACCCTGTAAGGTGGGGCTCAAGCCACAATTAGTCTCATGCAAGGCAAGTGCCTTAAGCCCTTTATTATTCTTAGCCACATTTAATCCATTACACGATGCAAAAACAAGATAAAGTTCTCTAGCTTTCTTCTCTGTGTTTCCTGAGAGTTCCCTGCAGGAGCTCATTAATGCTTTGAAATATCCCTTTTGCATTAGGCAGCACCTTTTGATCTCTATCATACTGCCAGGGAAAATATCATAATGTTCATACTTCCAGGCAAAATACCATAATGTTTTTATGAAAAGGTAATTAATTTTAAACTGCCCAAGAGACATAGAAAAGAGGGAGATAAGGTGAATTATCTGTTTTATGGCTTAGTAATAATAAAACATAACCATTCATAAAGAAAGCCAGCAATTTCCCTAGCATGAAAGGATAAAAATATCATACACATTTACACTGCTGTTTTTTTCATTCACTTATTTAGCAGTCTTAATTATATGCCTACTATTAATTGGACACATATTTAAAGCACTCACATTCACATTTGGGTGAAGGTTGTATTTCTTTTTCCACTGAGGCAGAAGGGATCTCAATTCTGCCAGTGGTTTTTGTTGTGTAGGCGTTCAAAGTGTATAAAACTGTGCCAGACACAGAACGAGGCCCAAATTTTCAAGGAACTAATGACCCAGCGAGCAAAGTCCACTTGGTTCCTGTATCTTTCCAAAATTCGGCAAGAAACTTCTCTTCCCTAGCCCTTGTGTACCTTTTGGGGACATTTCACCAGCCTCTTCTCTCTTGCTCCGTAGGGCCTTCCTTTCTGACCTGCTGGCTCCAGCTAGAAAAGAACTTCATTTTTAGAACAGGAAAGGCTGGTAGAGGAAGTTCCCTGAATGCTGCTAAGAAAGATCCACTCCAGGGTTTCTGAGAGACTGACCCAGGTCCACAGTGTCAACATCACCTGGGATACATTTAAAAGATACATTTCCTAGCCCTTGTCTCAGACCTACAGAGGCAAAAAAATTTTTTAATTTATTTTTCAACATATCAAAATTTATTTATTCAAATAGATAATATACATAAAGTAGTTAGAAGTGAAGGACACTGACCTGGAATTTCTTTTTTTTTTACTTTATTTATTTATTTATTTTATATATTTTTTATTGAATCACCATGTGGAAAGTTACAAAGCTTTCAGGCTTAAGTCTCAGTTACACAATGCTCAAACACCCATCCCTTCACCAGTGCACATATTCCACCACCAAAAACCACTGTAAACCTCCCCACCAACCCCCTCACTTCCCCAGCCCCTCATCCTGGCCTGGAACTTCTTTTGAAATGAAAAAATAAAATGGTTAATGGATGTATAATAAATACAGCAAAATTTCAGAAGGTAAGTGGTAACTACATGTGTGCTTAATGTATAATATATATGTGTGTGGTTTGGGGGCCACACCTGGCTACGCTGGGGGCTACTCTTGGCTCTGTGCTCATCAGACCATGCAGTGCTGGGAATCAAATCAGGGTCAGCTGCATGTAAGGCAAGTGCCTTCCTCCTGGACTAGTTCCAGAGGCAGATATTTTAAAAGCAGGCGTGGGTCTTTGAATTTTAAGAATCCTAGAAGAGCCATTCTGTAGCAATTCAAGGAAAGTTCACCATAAAGAAGAGAATCATGGATTCTTACACTCCACCCCATCCTGGTTTTGCAGAGAAGAAACTGAAATCAGAATACATTCATGTCTAGAATCCAATAAAAATGCTCTCCATGGGTCTCTCAACTTCCTGAGCATCCAAGGGCCACTTAGCCAGTTATTTGACTGGCTTCTCCTGGATCGCTTGCTGCCCAGTTCCGGCTATCTCACTGATTCAATTTCCTAAGAGGTGAGGATAGAACATTGGGCAGAGGGACAAACACAGGGTACTTGGTCCTCTTCTTAGGTCCCCCCATATTTGTGTAAAGATCCGCACATGCCTAGAGGTAATGAACCCATCTTTACCTAAAAATCACCTAGACAGCTGTGGGGAAAGCAAGTTTTAGGTTTTGAATCAATCCCATGCCTTTAACTGGAACCCAGGGGGATGGTAACATGAAGACAGCTGAATCCTCACACTCACCATTAGAGTGTCTGGTGATTCGTAATGAACGACTGCCTAATCCTCTAACGAAGGAGACAGTACTTGGATGGTAAAGACTCTAAGAACCCAGACAGAAAGAGTGAGGTACAGCAGGAACAGGCAGAGGTCACACTTAGGTAGAAGTCCTGAGGGAAAGGAAATCTGTGGAGAATCAGAGACAGCCCTGATTTTATTTGACAGCTCCTTTGTTATTTTAAGTGCTCAGTATACACATGTGAACACTTACAGGAACCATTTCCTAAGATCACAGATTTTCCTTGGCACCTTTGCATCGCCTTCTTCTACTGTCCAGGAAGCAAGTGTTTGCTGTCCGTTCTACTGCCCACAGGTACTGGGCTCCAGAGACACCTGTGTGCCTCACCCCAACCCCTTCTTCAAGGACCTTGATAAGATACTCAGCCAGGAGGCTACGGGAGAATTCACCCAGACACCCAACTGACCTCAGTCATGGGCTCTGCTGACCTCCTTGAGGACTTTAGATTCATTAGTAGGATCTTCTCTGGCATATGCGCCCAGTCAACAAGAACCAAGAAAGTACTTGGCTCTCCTTGGCATTGGAAAGAGTCTGATAAGAGGGTGTAAGCTCTTGGAACAAGAATGACAAACTTCTAGGTCAAGAAAGGATGAACAGAGCTCCCTCAGTTTCTTTCCCCTTGGTTCTGATGGTACATACTCTTAGAAATTGGTGTTCCCCTCAGGATATTCAAGACTGCTCTGAGCACAGGTCTGGTGGGCCGGGCGGGGGAGGGTCAGCAGGCATTGGCCTTGAAGAATTAGGAGGAGCTGCTTGAACTCAGACCCCACTTCTGGGTCCAAGCCTTGGAGTAGTAAAAGAATTTACTAGGAGTGAAGCATTTAGGCAGATTAAAGTCAGTTTATTGAAAGTGCACCCACTGGTCAGACTAATACAGCAGAGGTCTCCAAAGAGAGAGATCCGTCTAGCATTCTTAGGTGACACTTTTTATCTGGGCTGCTTCAGGTGGGAAAATTCTACTTTGCATAGATTAGTTAGACCTGGGGGGAGGCAGGCAAGCAAGAGACATGTAACAAATTTGAGGAAGAAAGTTATATATAAAATATTCTAAGTCAGTCACATAAAAATGATTTTAAAAATAAATGTAATAATCTGGATTAACCATAAAATGATCTAAGTTAATCATATAAATACAATAAAATGTACATAAAATAATTTTGGCCTATCCCAGGAAAATTCTAGGGCTTTAGGTGGGAAAGCATAGAATGTATGTCTCGCTGGACCAAATCGACAAGGCAAGGGTGCCCAGACCAGTTCTAGGAACTACGGGACAGAATGGAGCAATGGTGGAGTCTTGAGAGCCTCCTGGACATAAGTAATTTTCTTTTTCTTTTCTTTTTTAATTAAATTTTTTAATTGAAATTTTGTGGTTTGCAATGCTATTAATGGTTTCTCATGCGTTATTTTTAATTTTAACTGTTTTAATTGGACTAAAGTTTGTATATGATATGCACAAATATTGGCAGTCTCCTGCCCCTGTGCCTGGCTGTCTTCACCGGGGCTCCTCCCCACCCCAAGCAGAGCCCCGGCAGCCGAAGACCTCCAGAATACAGCCACAGCCATGCTTAGGGCCACTCTCCCACACACTCGCATGAGCCACACGCATGAAGGAACCGGCAGAGGAACCCAGGTGTGCAGGACCTGGGGCTGAGATCTCCAGCCTGCTTGGATCGGGTCTGGTCCTCCTCCACCCAGATCCCCCATTTTCCAGTAGCTAGGCAGTCACACCCACAAACTGCCCCTGGCGCTGTGTAATCCCATCAATGGCCAAGATCCAGAGACTATAAAATAAAGGTTCCCCTATATTGGTGGTGGGAATGTGCACTGGTGGAGGGATGGGTGTTTTATCATTGTGTGATTGTAACCCAAACATGAAAGCTTGTAACTATATCATGGTGATTCAATAAAATTAAAAAAAAAAAAGTCCCAGAAGCGCAGGGCTGCATTTGTGGTTGCACGACCTCTTGTTGTCTAGTTCTCCTCAGAGAACCTGGGAAGCTACCAAGAGTATCCTGCCCACATGGCAGATCTTGGCAAGCTCCTTGTGGCATATTTGATATGCCAAAAACAGTAACAATGATGGGTCACATTCCCCTGAGCCTGAAAGTGTGTCCAGTGCGGCACCATTGGGAAGAACAAGCAAAGAGAGGTTGCTAAAATCTCTAGGACAAATGGAGACATCACTGGCGCCCCGCTCAAGCAAATCGATGAACAACAACTGAGAGTGATACAGTGATGCACAAATATTATACACAGAGATAGATTTTAATTTTATATAGATACATATGTATGTATTGTTTGGGGACCACATCCTAGCAGAGCTCAGAATTTACTCCTGACTCTGTGCTCTTGGATTATTTCTGGTGGGATTCAAT
Source organism: Sorex araneus (assembly GCF_027595985.1). NCBI lineage: Eukaryota > Metazoa > Chordata > Mammalia > Eulipotyphla > Soricidae > Sorex > Sorex araneus. The sequence goes on along the minus strand of NC_073313.1, from coordinate 362,371,488 downwards.
GGACCATATGGAGTTCCGGGGATAAAACTGGTATTTTTGTGTACAAAGCAAGTACCCCATTTACTGTACTGTCTCTCAGACTCCAATTATGTATATTTTTATAACCACATACATGCATATTTACATATCATTACACTCCAGATTAATAACTGGTATTTTTTTTAATTTTTAAAATTTTATTAAATCACTGTGAGATAGATACAAACTTTCATGTTTGGGTTACAATCTCACAATGATCAAACACCCATCCCTCCACCAGTGCACATTCCCCACCACCAATATCCTGGGTATACCCCTCCTTTCCCACCCTCCCCCTGCCTCTATGGCAGACAATATTCCCCATACTCTCTCTCTACTTTGGGGCATTATAGCTTGCAACACAGACACTGAGAGGTCATCATGTTTGGTCCATTATCTACTTTCGGCATGCATCTCCCATCCCAACTGGTTCCTCCAGCCATCATTTTCTTAGTGATTCCTTTTCTGTTGCATCTGCCTTTTCCCCTCCGCTCATGAAGCAGTCTTAATAGCTGGTATTCTTAACAAGGAGAGTCGCAGCTTGCCAGGCTTTTGAAATGGGAATTTAAGCAGGGCACCATTTTAGCGGGCTTTTGCTAAACCACTTCTGCTCTGATCTGACTTCTCTCTCTAGATTCTTAAGAACTTCTTAATAAGAATCTTGCCTGAAGACTATAGGGGTTTCAGAAGGAAAAGGAAGGTAAAGAGAATGAGAAAAAATACTTAAGAGGTGGAACCACTGGAAATTTGGTGACAGGTGTAGAGATATTTTTGCACAGACAGAGGTATAAAACTAGAGTCCTGAAATTCCATCATACTGTATACTAATGATAACCTAAAAAGGAAAAAAAAATATCTACCAGGAAAAATACTATAAAGATTTTTTTAAAAGGAGAAAGAAAACAATCTGAAAAGAAGATTGAAAGTGCTACTCCATATTCAATCTCATGGAATGGATTAGCAGAGCCCATTTTTTGTCTTGAAGGAAAATTCACATATCCCCAATAAACACATTTGTACTGAGAACCTTGTTCTAAATGTCTCTATTAACCACCTACATCCTTCCCTCTTCCATGCATCCTCTCATTACACCAGCTGACTCTACACTCAGAGGATGGAGAGGTTAGTGCTACTTCGCATGGTCACTCTGCTCGGCCGCCCCCACACTGCACCAATACACAGACCTACTCTGTGAGAGATGGTCCCCTCAATGAAACTCCCACGGTTGGAATACTTTGCTGGGCAAAGCAGTTTAGGTCTCAGAGAATGATGAGGTCATGCAAACATGTGCCCTCATTGGCAGCAAACCCGGGCCCAGGAAAGGATAGAATATGAGTCTTTTAGATGGAGAGGGAAAAAAAATAAACTGGGAAATTATCCTGACTTTATGCTTAAAAGGGTCCTCCTGATTGGCTCCGAAATATCCCAGTCTCTGCTCTTAGTGTACAGTTGAATGTTGATGTGCTTACTAAGTATCCTTATTGTCTCTGTCTTGTATTGTCTGTATTGTCTCTGGGTGGAGAAAATATTGTTATTGAATATATGGCCAGCCTCTAAGCTCATCAACAGCTCCCCCAGGGACCCTAAAGCTTTGACAGTCATTGTGTGTGTGCTTGGTCTTCTTGTTTGTTTGTTTGTTTGTTTCACTCTCTGGACTGAGCCCTTCTGGACAGACACCCAAGAACTCAACCCAATGGGGTTTGCTGTGGAAAATTCCCACACTACTCCAGTTCCTTGTGCTCCTCTCTTTCTGCTTTCACACACTGCTGATCTTTGGTTGCTCACTCTCTACACAGCTTCCCTGCCCCATGAAACTAACTGGTGTGTGTAAGTGGGGAGGGGAGGGGGGTGACTCTATCTCTGGAGAGAACCCCCCCATTGACTGTTAGCCTCTCATCCTTCCTTGAGGCTCTAGCACCCTGTATAGGGCTAAACCTAACGTGGGTGTCAGAGTCTACTACTGGAAGATTCTGAGTTCCCCTACACTGGGAAATACTATTCAAAGCTAGTAGAGCATAAGAATTACAGGAAAGATTGAGTAGGTGGCAGTGTCCCCAACACTATCCTTCTCGAGAACCTTTGTGCCTGGGTTCAAGCTTCAGTCTGGGGTCCCAATTCAGCTGGACTGGTTCTAGAGGCATTCGGGCATTCATTAACAGGAATGCTCAAGTCACTGTGTGCATACATGGGGGGTGTGTCTCCCCTCACTGGTCTCAGAGCTAACACAGAACTTGACCCCACTCAGGAGGAGCAGAGGCTACCCAGACACACTCACCCTGTGTCCTGGGCTGGGGCAGAAGAAAGAAGTGGCAGAGCCCAGGCCTTGCAATTCTGTAGGACCCCATTGTCTCCCTTTTTTTTAAATTTTTGGGTCACACCTGGCGATGCACAGGGGTTACTCCTGGCTCTGCACTCAGGAATTACTCCTGGCGGTGCTCAGGGGACCATATGGGATGCTGGGATTTGAACCCGGGTTGGCCGCGTGCAAGGCAAACGCCCTACCCACTGTGCTATCACTCCAGCCTCCCCTTTTTTTGAAAGACTTCACTCATGGCTCTGGGTGTCTGCAAATGTGGGTATGAACCAGCCCACTGGCTTTGATCTTGATGGTCTCAGTGATCCCAAAACAGTCAAGTATCAAAGAGGGACCCTAGACACACACACCCTAAAGGACACCAGAGCTCAGAACCCAGACTCAAGAGCTCAAAAACCCAAATGCAGCTGAATGACCCAGCCCCCCAGCTCCTAGTCTTGTACCTTGGCCCAACCTGTCCCACTCCCATTTCCCCTGAACCTGCCCAGGCCCTCAGGACCCATCGTGTGTTCTAGCAGCCTGGGAGCTCAGGAGCCCTGGCAGGGTCTGGCATTTCACCCACCAGTAAGCAGGGAATAGGACCTTCTTTCCCTCCTTCCCGGGAAATACCTCCCTCCTTGCTGAGTCCTGCAGCAAGCACCTGGAGGTCTCTCCGGGAGCATGGACAGGTCACTGCTCATCTCAGAAAGCCTCCTGGTCACCCTGTCATTCCCACTGTGTACCAATTCTGTGCCCTTGAAGATGCGGCCTTCTTCCCTCCTCAGGGTACCTGTCCACGCTCATCCTCAGCTTCAGGAGGGTCTAGGGAAATGTGTGTCTGTCTGTGGGTTCTCTGGGGAAGGTAGGGGAGTGACTGCCACTGCTGCTATGGCCGCTAATGATAAAAACAAGATGAATGGACAGGAGGTACCTGTGACCCAGATCTACTCTGTCTTGCTTCAGTCTCAACTTCAAGGGGCTTCCTTCCCTCTTAGATAGATTGGCATTGGGGGGGGGGGAGGCTCATCCACATGCTATCTCTCTTCTCTGCCCGGCCTCCCACTATTCCTATCACATTTGTTTTCTTTCTCTTCACATCCTCTCACACACCTCACAAAGCCGATTTGAATCCCATCATCCCGGGACTCTCTGATCTCAGGCCCCTGTTGCTATTGAGGGGTGGGGGGTTGGGGGAGGCACAGCACAGCATATCACCATGGGTGAGCTCAGTTCACCCTGGCCCCTCTGCAACACCTGACCTTAAGCTCAGTGAGAGTAAAATCTGGTTGATGTGTCTCCTGTGTCTTTCTGGAACCCAGCGCCAGGCACAATGTGGAGGCCTTCTGCTGCCAGGACAAAGGGCCACAGAAGCGGAGAGGGCATATGGGGAGATGGAAGAGATTTTGGGTGAAGCTGGAGAAAGCAGCTGTGAGCACCCAGAGAGAGAAAGAGAAGGTGGTGAAAGTCCCTGTCTGAGGCCTCCGGTTTCTTTCTCTGCCCTGCACAGACAAGAAGCAAAGTGAGTAACACACCACAGAGATGCCACCGGGCTACTCACTGGGCTGTCTCATCCAGGGCAATCTGGAGAGGGGCAGGTGAGTCCCATAACCCACCCCCAAGAAAGCCCTAGCAACCAAAAACTTCCAGAACTCAATCACTGCCATGCTCATGGCCGATCTCTGAGGACTGGGGGAGCTGGACCTTCTAATAAACATCTCAGCAGGTGTGGATCCTCCCTGGAACAATAGAGAGAGCTACACACTTGACTTATGATGGATCATGTCAGGAGGTGTGGCCTGAGGTTCGAAGAATGGGAGTTGGGACCCTAAATCCACCAATTTGTAAGAGTTGAGTTGGGCTGGCCCTGTCTACATAACACTGAAGTCCATACCCATCCTGGGTGCCAGCCTGACCCTCTGAAACTGCCCAATGGCACACTGGTACCAACCAGTGCAGTCAACTGGGCTGGACTCACTAGGAAAACCACGCTCTGGCGCCTAGTTCACATGGGGCTCCCACAGGCTCAGGAATGCTGCCCACCTCTGGGAGGGGAATGTCTTAGACCACAGCCGAGCAAATAAGAGTGTGTCAGAACTGGGGGAAGCATTGGGTATGGGAACTGGGTTTGGGATCCCTGTTTGGGTCGTTTCTCCCCAGAGCAGTAGGCAGAGTGGTGAAGACCAGGGCGTCCTCACCTTTCCCAAGAGGCCAGTCCCCCACCCCTAGCTGGCATGGACCCTGATCACTCACCATGCTGTTCCAGAGATGGATGCCCATGAGGGCAAATTCCTGCAGTGACTGCTCCTTCTGAAAGGAAAGTCAATAAGAAACGTGTGTACAGGGCTGGAACAATAGAGTGGCAGGTAGGGCATTTGCATTGCATGCAGCCAATCTGGGTTCAGCTCCTGCCCCCACCAGGGAAGTGATCCCTGAGTGCAGAATCAGTAGTAAGTCCTAAAAACCAGGTTTGGCCCAAAAAGAAAAGAAACTTGTGCGCATCCATCCAAGGATGAGGACCTGCCCACACTTTGAAGATCTCCCGGAAGTTGGGGTGGCCCTGATCCATGCTGACGCTTCTTTCCACCCCCCAAATGTTGGCATTACTGAAAGGGGATCAGGTCTGCATAAGCAGCCCGATGTTGTGACTGTTCCTTGATGTCATGAGGCTCCCTGTAATAAGGAGCAGAGATGGGATCATGGTTGTGTGTGGGCTGAATGGCCGGAAGAGCCAGGAGAATCTTGTCCTCCTCCAAGTACCGTCTTCAAACTGCAAGGAAGGTCAAGAAGAGACCCGGTAACTCCTGAAAATTGTCCTGCTACCATGCATCCATCTCCAAGACTCCAACCCTTGGGGAAATGGTACTAGGAAGTAGTAGAGGATGTCCCCACCACAAGGCACATTCTGGGTTTGGCAAAGCTCCCTAGACTGGACGTTTGCTAGGGAGGGACCCAGGCTCACCAAGAGAGGGGACTGGACCGTCTCAGAGAAGAAGGGCTGGAACACCAGAGCAAAGGAGTCCTCCTGGTTATATTTGCTGGAGGCCAAGACCCTTTCCCAGGTCTCCTGAAGAATGGAGCAGAGAGGCATGAGCCCAAGATTCCTCAGAGGACTCTCTCCCACCCAAGCACCAGCCCCCTCGATAGCCAAATTCAATGCTATTTGTAAGGCCCCTCCGTAGTGGCATTCAAAGTTCTTCCAGACACTGAGTTTGGTTCCATTTCACTCAACAGGCCCAGCACCAGGTAGTACTGGAGACACTTGAATTTTTCGTTCCTCAGAAAATTTGAGAAACCCAGGATCCCAGACACTCTTCAAGGGCTAAGTTCTGTAAAGGATTGGCCTCTTGGACATTCAAGAGAAATCTCGCTTCTGGAATGAGAGCTGCGCCATAGGACTTCATTTATAACTTGTTCCTTAAGTAAAATCGAGTTTACACATATCAGTAGAAACCGTGCTTGGAGCACTTTGCTCACAGGGATGGTGGCGTCCACGGGCCACCCGTCCTCCTTGAGTTTCTGCTCTAACCTTGAAAGCACATCTCACTGAGCCTTGGGTTGTTCCCGCCCTGCAGTCTGAGATATAAGGAGCTTGGCAAAACCTGACCACCAGCTGCAGAGGCAATGAATGGTTCAAGCGGGCATGAGCACCAAAGGCATTTCGGGGTGGGGGGGGGAAATCTGAAATTTCTTTCAATATCTTTCCCGAAAATTCCACACCAGCCCCCCCACTGCAACCCCTTGCCGCTGTGATAGGGGTTCCTCTATACGTAAAGGAATACGATTCATCAGCCGGAAGGGAACAAAGATCACTTCTCATTGGTGCCTGGATCTTGTCCTATTCTAGCCAACACATACCACACACACACACACACACACACACACACACACATTCACATGCACACACACACTCACACATACTCACATACACACTCACACTCACACCCATTGTTTCTACCAAGCCTGTGCTCCTCCCTGAGTCCTGCTCCCTGACCCCTGCTCCTGGTCAGTCTCCCAGAGTGGACTCACCTGGTAGGCCCACTGTGCCACAGGCTTGGGTAGGACCGTCTCCTCCGAGCACCCACAGGACTCTGTGTTGTCACTGAAGGTAAAATCAGCCAGAATGGGTTCAGGGACAAGGACATTCAGGCTACCCTGGACAGTTGGGGGGATAGTGGGGCATTGCGGCTCCTTGGGGTGGTCTCCGCAGTGGGGAGTCGGAAGTCTGTGAAGGTGCAGAAGGAAGGAATCAAAAGCAGGGGGCATGGTGTGATGTGGAGATCCGGTTCCCTGTATGTCTCTCCTCAGAGTGGGGAAGGGAAATGGTACCCACTCACCCCTGACCCACCACCTCCTGACCCACTGGTTCTTTTCTATGCCTCCCGCCCAGAACCCGTGTCAATTATCCTGTTCCTCCCCACATTTCTTTGCCTTCTTTCCTCTTCACAATCCCACCCTCGGGCTGGAGGGGCAGTTGGGGAAATGGACACGATGGTGGAGGGAAGGTGATTGTGCGGGCGGGGTTGGTGTTGGAATATTAATACCTGTAACAAGTTATCATAAACAGATTTGTAAGCCATGGCTTTAAATCAAGTGTGGGAGTGGTGAAGGGGACAAGAAACAAAATCTCACTTTCCCCAGCTCTGTCCCTGCTCGGACTTTTTTTTTTTTTTTTTTTTTTTTTTTTTGCTTTTTGGGTCACACCCGGCGATGCACAGGGGTTACTCCTGGCTCTGCACTCAGGAATTACTCCTGGCGGTGCTCAGGGGACCATATGGGATGCTGGGATTCGAACCCGGGTCGGCCGCGTGCAAGGCAAACGCCCTACCCGCTGTGCTATCGCTCCAGCCCCTGCTCTGACTTTTGTCGCATGAGTTTGTTTGCCCAGTGCAAAACCAAGAAACCTTGTGACTTGACTTCAAAACCTTTGAATTATATTGCAAGGGGTGTGTTGGTGGGGGGACAAGATGCTTGGAATTCACACTCTGAAGGAATAATTTTTTACACTAAGTCCCATTCCCAGAAGAAATGCTTCCAAGCTTAAAGGTGTTTTACGCCAGAGCTGATTTTTATTGGTGGGTGGGGGTGGAGCCCACAGCCTGTGCTGTTTTTAAAGTCCCAAATTATTCTCTCTTTGTATGTATAGGGGAGGGGGAAGGGGGCAAGGCAGGGATCAAACTAGGTCTTCATAATGGAAGGCAGGCATTCAATCTACCACTGTAATCTACACCCTAGCCAGACTCTCAGATTATTTAGGTGGAGGAAGCTGGGGGAGGCTGGCTTCTGACATTACACCACCCTTTGTCTTTCCTTGTTCCTTCATTTCCTTCCTTTGTTTCCCCTTATCCTTTTCTTCCTTCCCCTTGCCGCTACCTCCCTTACTTCAGTTTCTCTGCTCCCCCAGCCTCTCCTTCCCTCATCCTTCCCTCTTTGCAGCCCTGTTTCCTCCTTCCCTGCCACTGTCTTTTCCTTTCTTTCATTTATATATTGACTTTTTTTTAACATAGAGAAGGCTGGAGTGATAGTACAGCAGGTAGGGTGCTTGCCTTGCATGTGGTCAACCTAGATTCAATCCCCAGTACCCCACATGGTCACCCAAGTACTGTCAGGAATAATTTCTGAGTGTAGTGTCAGGAGTAACCCCTGAACATCGCTAGGTGTGGCCCCCAATTTTTTTTTAAATGTAGAGACTGGAGAAATAGTACAGCAGGTAGAGTATTTTCCTTGCATGTGAGCAACCTGTGCTCCACCCACAGTACCACATATGGTCTCCCAAGCCCTGCCAGGAGTGATTCCTAAGCACAGAGCCAGGAATAAGCCCTGAGCACAGCCAGGTATAACCCCAAACAAAATAAATAAATAATATTTTTAAATGTAGGTGTCAAGATAGAACCCAGGGTCTCGAGAAGGTGCTCAGAATTCCCTATATGCCCTGGGGGACCCTTTCTGGCCTGATCCCTACTTACTGATCATGCACAGTGGGCTGACTGCCTCTGGGCCTCCACCCTTTGTCTCTCCTGGCAGAGTAATACGGATGATGGATCTATTTAGTACCTGGTCCAGGGTGGTCATTCAGCAAAGCCTGGGCTCACTGCACTGCCCTTCTTACCTGCCCTGAGTCTCCATTTCAGACAAGGCAGGAAACTCCAGAACCTCTGTCAGATCCACCAGGTTCAAAAAAGCTCTGGGGACCTAGTAGGAGAAAAGGAGAAGCTGGGCATTTGCAAAGTCACCATCTCTGACTGGGTTTCCCCTGGGCATCTCCCTGGTTGCCAGTTTTAGATCTGGCTTCAACGACTGGTCTCTCCTTAGCTGAATTCTGGACCCTTTGAGGAGACGGGTAAGTAGGGTTTATCCAAAGAGTTGGTCTTCTTAGATGGGAATCATTGGATGTTCTGCTTCATAATAGATAAAAATGAAAAATCTAAGCATAAATACTTGCAAAGGTATGTGTTTAGGAACCAAATGAGATAGAATAAAATATAGTTGGGCACCTGGGACTGGAGCATTAGCACAGCAGGTAAGGCACTTGCCTCGCATGCTGCCAACCCAGATTTGTTCTCTAGAATCCCATGTGGTCCCCCAAGCACCACTAGGAATAATCCCTGAGCACAGAGCCAGGAGTAAACCCTAAGCATCATTCGATGTAGACCAAAAACAAAACAAAAGTGTTCAGGCATTTTGAAGGCCTAAAATGGTGAATGCAAAAGTCTATTCAGCTTAGATTAGCAGAAGACAAAGAGGAAATGCTTTAAAAGGCTTTTTTTTAAAAGATTTTTTTTTAAAGTACTCTGGGGCTAAAGTAATAGTACCATGAGTACAGTGCTTGCCTTGCACACAAACAAACTGGCTTTGATTCGTGGCACCCCATATGGTCTCCTAAGACCCCCAGGAGAGACTCTTGACTGCAGAGCCAGGAGTCAGGCCAGTATGCTGCTGGGTGTGGACCCAAAAGCAAAAAAAAAACCCACAAAATAATAATAAAATAAGTATACATTTTTAAATTTTTTAATCTTTATTTGCAATCCTTGCTACTTATTACATCTACTAATCTTTAAGTTCCTAAGTAAGTGAAATTTCTTTCACAAATTAACTTAGTTCTCTCAAAATAAAATGCTTTCCATTTCTCCATGGTTATTTTTGTTTTTTTCAAGCCTCTGTAAACAAATCCTGCTATAACATTTAATGTGCATTACATGTAAATAAATATGTGTTGTATTTTATTTGAATATTTATTTCATTGACTTAAAAAAACAATATAGGTTTCAGAATAATAATCTTATTTAGTGATACCTGTTTTTCAACTCTCTGAAACTATGCCAAGCATATAAGAGAAAGTAGCAAATATTTTATTAATTTAAACAAATTAGAAAGCTATATGAGTGCTGTATTAGTCAGTACTTGCTGTCTCTTAATATTTCATTCCCACCCTTCATCTTTCATACAGAACATTTTTCTTTTTTGTTTGTGTGCACATTGCTGCCAAGGTAAAGAGATTTTTATGATTCTATAACTAGGTTCGTGTATATGACTAAACTCTGGCCAGTGACTTGTAAAAACCAGTTATAACTTCTAGTCCTTTAAATGAAAGAGCATTTTAAGTCCTTTCTAAACAATGGCTGGTATATCTTTGGGATGTGTGGGCACATTTCTGATTGAACTGAAAATGAAAAGTACTCTTTGCAGGATGAAAAAAGAGTGAAAAAAGCAAACTAAAAAAAGTACTAAAAAGTACTAAAACAAGTAAACTTAGTTTCTTACCGTGGAATAGACAATTAGACTAGTGGCCTCATATTTTGGCATGAGAGAAAAATTAATTTTTCCTAATCTATTACAATATATTTTTGTTATAACAACTGCTGGAGCAATAGCACAGTGGGTGGGGTGTTTGCGCAGCCGACTTGGGTTCGATTCCTCCGCCCCCCTCAGAGAACCCGCCAAGCTACTGAGAGTATCTCGCCTGCAGGATAGAGCCTGGCAGGCTACCCATGATATGCCAAAAACAGTAACAAGTCTCACAATGGAGACGTTACTGGTGCCTGCTCAAGCAAATCGATGAGCAACAGGATGACAATGACAGTGACCGTGAGAACAACTAAAATCTAATACAATATCTGGTAGATCCTAAAATAATGCCAACTTGAAACGATCCAGTGAACCCTGCAATTACTAAATTAAAGTCAAGCACTGGCATTTAAGAACAACAAAAAACACACAGGCCTCCCACATTCATTGAAGAATAACTGGAATATTTTATCAGCTGTGAAAAAAAAAACCTTTAAGCATAAAAACTGGCTGAATATTAACCTATGATCTTTCTGTGCTCTCCTTTTTTGTATGTTGAGCAAAATTTCAATAATTGTTATAAGGGACAATTTTAAACAAAGAAATGGGAGTTAGCATGGCCATAAGAAAAGAAATTTCCTGGGCTGGAGCAATAGTACAGCAGATAGGGCGTTTGCCTTGCACACGGCTGACCCAAGTTCAATTCCCAACATCCCATATGGTTCTCTAAGCACCACCAGGGGTGATTTCTAAGTGCAGAGCCAGGAGTAACCCCTCTGCATTGCCAGGTGTGACCCATAAAGCAAAAAAAGAAAGAAAGAAAGAAAGAAAGAAAGAAAGAAAGAAAGAAAGAAAGAAAGAAAGAAAGAAAGAAAGAAAGAAAGAAAGAAAGAAAGAAAGAAAGAAAGAAAGAAAGAAAGAAAGAAAGAAAGAAAGAAAGAAAGAAAGAAAGAAAGAAAGAAGAAAGAAGAAAGAAAGAAAGAAAGAAAGAAAGAAAGAAAGAAAGAAAGAAAGAAAGAAAGAAAGAAAGAAAGAAAGAAAGAAAGAAAGAAAGAAAGAAAGAAAGAAAGAAAGAAAGAAAGAAAGAAAGAAAGAAAGAGAGAGAGAGGAAGGAAGGAAGGAAGGAAGGAAGGAAGGAAGGAAGGAAGGAAGGAAGGAAGGAAGGAAGGAAGAAAAGAAAAGAAAAGAAAAGAAAAGAAAAGAAAAGAAAAGAAAAGAAAAGGAAAGGAAAGGAAAGGAAAGGAAAGGAAAGGAAAGGAAAGGAAAGGAAAGGAAAGAAAGGAAAGGAAAGAAAAGAAAAGAAAAGAAATTTCCAAAACACAAAACAGAAAGCATTTAAAAGGAATTGTGTCAGACTTAAAAATGTTGAGAGTAGTTCAAAAGTTTCCTCCCTTTTTCCCTTTATCTACATTAGTGATCTAGACACGGAGATCAGCTGCAAATACACTTAATTCCATGATCCACAAAGATCACAGCTGATGTAAATACAAAGCAAAATGAATGAAAGATTAGACTCTTCCTAGTAAAGAACATGTGGTACAGTGTACTATGGTAAGAGACACGAACCAAAAAAAATAAAAATGCAGTCTGAAATAAACTCAGACTCAAACAACAACAAAAACAAAACATAAAGAGCCAGCCCTGTAGCTGAGACATTCCAGAAATGGGACCTTCACCATATTTCAGTGTCAGTGGGAGGGAAGAGGCTCTTCCAGGGTCACTGAAGGTCAAAGAGGCATAAGAACCATGGAGGCAACCCGGGATATTCAGAACCTCAGTGCTCATCATATTCACACTCCAAAGGAGTGCCTAGATGGTTCCCAGATCCCCTGCAGGCAATTTCGAGAAAACCAGTAAAACCCCCAGCTCTACAGGACGTGAGTGCACTCAAAGGAGAGACCGGCTTCTTTAGAGCTTTCCCTGAGACTCCGCTTCCCTACTGGGAGTCCATTTTCCCAGCCTGGTGGAAGAACTGAGGGTCATCCACATCCTGCCTCACCCACCCTCTTATCCTTAGGAGGTGCCCAGAGGGTTTCTTAGGTACAGGCTCCACAGAGATGTTAGATCAGCAGTCTCACCTCCTGGTGCAGGTAGTCCAGAGTTTCAGCCAGCTTGTTCAAGGCATTTGTCACGAAGCTTTGCTGTGGGGAAAGAGAAATATGCTGAGCACAGATTCAAACAGGGAATGTGGGGTCAGGGATGCCCAGACTTGTATCTGGCCTGTCTCTTCATCCCCCCAACATCTGCCCTGGGCTGACATGATAATGATAAAGGCAGAATCTAGGCTCTGGTTTTCCAGAAATACATACACACGCCCCAGACCTTCCTCATATTTCTGAATTCCCCATCCCTGACATTGACCAAGAAAGATCAAACTCCACCACAGGAGAAGTTTCTAAATAGGAAGGACAATTCTGAACTTCACACATCCAGGGACAGGTGGCCAGACTTACCCCCAAGATTGGTGGTATAAGATGTGTTTGGAGAGGAACCAGGGGCAGGTGGTGGAGGGAGGTGTCAAGAATGAACCCAGAAGTGCATCATCTATGCAAAGCCTACATCTAACACTGAGATACAGTAAATGAATCCCAAAGGAAGTAAAGAGCAAGAGACAATAAACATTAGAACAGAAATCCAGAATGTAGAAAACAATACAAAGAGTCAGTGAAACAAGGAACCAGAATTTTGAAAGAATAAACAAGACAAACTTGTAATGAGATTCATGAAGAAATATGAGACAGACTACCAAATAAATAGAATCAGAGTAAAAAGGTATAATTACAACAGATGCCTTTTTTAATACAAAAGATCATAAGAAGTCACTAGGAACAATTTTATGCCACCAAGCTTGAGAACCTAAAAGAAATGGATGAATTCTTAGAATCCTACAGAATCCCAAGATTAAACCAAGATGAAGAAAGAAATCTCAACAGACTAATCATAAGTAAGGAAATTGTAACAGTAATTTAAAATCTCCCTAAAAACTAAATCAATGGTCCAGGTGGGAGCATTAGTGAGGTTAACCCAAACCTCAAAGATGCCTTTGTGCCTGAATTCCTTAAGCTCTTGCAAAATATCAGAGAAACATGCGTTCTGCCTAGCAGCTTCTATGAAGCCATTTTTACCCTAATTTTGAAAGCAGACAAAGATATTACTAGAATAGAAAATTGCAGACCAACATCCCTGATGAAAAATGATGCAAACATCACCAATAAAACCTAAGCAAACAGAATTCAATGATATATCAAAAAGATCATCCACCATGATCAAATAGGTTTCATCCAGGAATACAAGGGCAGCTCTATATATACAAATCAATTAATGCAATATACCTGCACTATAGAAACATAAGGAAATATAATAATGGCATAATTATATCACATAACGTAGAGATATTTTTACAAGATTTAATAATCATTGATGATTTGGGGAAAAAGCTCCCTCCCAAAATAAATAGGGATAGAAGGCACATACCTCAAGATTGTGATGGCCATTTATAACAAAACAGTGAGCAATATTATACCCAATGATAAAAAACTGAAAGTCTTTCCCCTGAGATTAAAGCATAAGTCAAGGATGTCCACTTCCACCACTCGTATTGTTTTATTCGACACAGTTTTGAAAGTTTTTACCACAGCAATCAGACAAGAATAAACAAACCCCAACTGGAAAAGAAGTTAAACTACCGTTATCTGAATGACATAGTAATACACATAGAAAACTCTAAGTACTATACACATACAAATAAAAATCTTGGAAACAACCAGCCAATGTACAAGTTAGCTGGCTAAGAAATTAGCATACAAAAGAAATCCATAGCATTGCTGTATGCAAATAATTAACCAGAAGAAAAAGAAATAAAAAGGACCATACCTTTCAAACACATCAAACACCTAAGAATCACCTTAACAGATAACTTCTATAGTGAAAAATTAAATCACTATTAAAAGAAATAGGAGATCCTAGAAAATGGAAAGATATTTCCCGTTCAAGGATTGGAAGAAACAGCATTGGCAAAGTGACCTTCCTACCTATAATATCCTATAGATTAAACACAATCCCCATTAAAAATGCCAATGACATTCTTCAAGGGTCTGGAACAAACTTTACTAAAACTTGTGTGGAACTATAAAACTCCCACAAAAGCCAGTGCAATTCTAAGGGGAAATAAAAATATGGAAAGTATTTCATTTCCCAACTTAGAATTCAAAATACAATAAAACTATAATAATCAAAGCTGCATGATTCTGAGATAAATATAGGTTTGCAGATCAATGGAACAGAGTTGAGCATTTATGGGCAGTTAATTTCCAATGTAAAAGAACTAAGAGTTTGAGATAAACTCTCAGATTTATGGACAGTTAATCTACAATAAAGGAGCTATGTGCTCAAGGTGGAGACTTGTACACAGGGAAAGTCTCTTTAACAAATGATGCTGGAAAAACTGGATAGCCACATGTTAAAAATGAAATGAGCTGTGTTTCACACCGTACACAAAAGGTAAGTAAAGTGGATTAAAGGTCTCAAAATTATACAAGATTATACCAGAATACATAAAATACATTGAAGAAAACATAGGTAGAACTCTCCAGGAAATGGACCTCGGAGGGGACTTGAACAATCTGACCATAGAGGAAAAGGAACAAAAACAAAAACAACAAATTTAAAAGGTTTTTTCATGGCAAAAGAAACCCCACATCAAATTTAAAAGATTTTTATTATGGCAAAAGAAACCCAAGCTAGGAGCTGGAGTGATAGTACAGCAGGTAGGGCATTTGCCTTGCATGCAGCCAACCTGGGTTCGATTCCCAGCATCCCATATGATCCCTCGAGCACCGCTAAGAATAATTCCTGAGTGCAGAGCCAGGAGTAACCTCCGATTATTGCTGGGTGTGACCCAAAAAGAAAATAAAAGAAAGAAAGAAAGAAACCCAAGTTAAAGTTTAAAAAACGCCATATTGAATGGGAGAAAATACTTGCACATAATACATCAGATAAAGATCTAATAGCTAAGAAAGATTAAAGCTTTCTTAAGAAATCTTTAAGCTTTCTAAAACCTCTTAAATCTCAATTTTTAAAAATCCAATCACCGGGGCTGGAGCGATAGCACAGCGGGTAGGGCGTTTGCCTTGCACGCGGCCGACCCGGGTTCTAATCCCAGCATCCCATATGGTCCCCTGAGCACTGCCAGGGGTGATTCCTGAGTGAAGAGCCAGGAGTAACCCCTGTGCATCGCCGGGTGTGACCCAAAAACAAAACAAAAAAACAAAAAAAAAAAAATCCAATCACCCCAAGGGCAGAGAGATAGTACAGTGGGTAGGGCACTTACCTTGCACTCAGCCGACCTGGGTTTGATCCCTGCATCCCATATGGTCCCCCAAACCCCACTAGAAGTGACCCCTGAACACAGAACCAGGAGAACCTCTGACTACTACTGAGTGTTAGAGTGTTATTATAACATCGCACTGTCGCACTGTCATCCCATTGTTCATCAATTTGCTCAAGCAGGCACCAGTAACGTCTCCATTGCTAGACTTGTTGTTACTGTTTTTGGCATATCACATATGCCACGGGTAGCTTGCCAGGCTCTGCCGTGCAGGCAGGATACTCTCTGTAGCTTGCCAGACTCTTCAAAAGGGATGGAGGAATCGAACCCAGGTTGGCCACGTGCAAGGCAAATGCCCTACCCGCTGTGCTATCGCTCCAGTCCTATTATAACATAATTATATAATATATTATAATATATAGTAGTAATAATAATAGTTATAATAATAAATCCAACAAAATTCCCCAAAATGGGAATGGAAGATGAACAGACACACATAGAAGCCAGATGGAAGACTACTAGACATATGAAAATATTGTCACTTATTATCAGAACAGCAATGAGATATCATCTAACAGCAGTGAAAAATGGCATATATCAAAAAGACTGGAGAAAAGAAGTATTGGAAGAAATGTGTTGAAAAAGAAACCCCCATTCACTACTGGTGGCAATATAATTTGTTTCCATCTCTATAAAAAGCAACATAAGGGGTTCTAAAATAGGAAGACTAGACTCTCAGATGACCCAACAGTACCACTTCTTGCATCTACCCCTCACCCAACACCAAAAGCATTAATTCAGAAGGTTATATACACACCTGTGTTCATTGTAGAACTCAATACAATAGCTAGAATATGGAAATAACCCAAATGCTCAACCATGGGTGAATGGATCAAGAAGTTGTGGTATATATACACAATGAAATACTTTGCAGCTGGTTCCACCCTGGCCATTGAGGCAGTGCAGTGCCCAGTATCTAAGCTCATGCCTGGGGCCAGCCAAGTACTCGGTGCTGCTGTCCACCTACAACGAGCGTGAGAACCTGTTGCTCATCATGTGGCTGCTGGTGAAGAGCTTCTCTGGGAGTGGAATCAACTATGAAATTATAATCATAGATGATGGAAGCCCAGACGAAACAAGGGATGTTGCTGAACAGCTGGAGAAGGTCTACAGCTCAGACAAAATGGTGAGTCCCACAGCTTTGCCCTGTCCTGTCAGTGTGTTGTGCAGGGAAGAAATTTCTGAACAGAGAAATCCAAAGCCTCACCTCAGGAAGGGTGGACTCCTGGAGAAGCTCGGAAGAGGCTACCTGCCAGATTTTGCAGAGACTGTCATCAGATGGTCTCGGGCTGCAATGGTGGCCAGACCGTGCACCAGGCTGGGCTTACCCTATAGCAGTGCCCGCTGACTGACCAAACTCCATCACAGCTGTTTGGAGGATGAAGATGGTCCAGGAGCTTGGTGATGGAGGTTATCATCTTCAACAGTTTGGAGAAGGATGCCTCCTCTCGGGACAGTTGGCCGTAGGAGAAGGTTGAACCTTTCAGTTGTGCCATTGGATCAAATGCGCTCTTCTCCTGGATGCATCCCAAAACTAGCTAATGAAATCTCTGGAGCCATGTGAGCTCTCTCACGGGCCATGATCCAAAGACTCAGAATTAAAGCTAGAAAGAGGTCAATAAGCAGTAAAATTTCTCCCAGATCCAGCCCAAGGCTGAGTCATCCCAGGGAAACCAAAGGGGGAAGGATGAGCCCCGCATTACCCAAGCAGAGACCCAGCAGCCGAAAACCTCCACACTCCACAATTGCCTCTGGAGTCCCAGATGAACTCCACTGCTCAGATGATCCTCATCCAGAAATTAATTTGTTGAAAAACTCAGGTATGCGGGTTTTTTCACAGGAATCTCCTGCTTTCACTTGGTTGGGGATGGGCTACCTCCTCCATCTCCCTATACTTCCAGAAGCCTGGCAGTCACACATGTCCCAAAGCCGCAACTCAATTAAGATTTTAACTCCAACTTCATTAAAAAAATTGGACTTCCTAAAGCAACATCTCAAACTCTGTAACACTTATAAACCAGGAGTAGCACACCATATTGGTTGGGATATAATGTAGAAGGCAACGAATCTCGATTAACAAAATATTAATACAGAAGGCTTAACCTATAACAACATCTTAGTAATCTTTTGTATAGTCTTAATGGCTCAGTGATGAGATACAACAACCTTCACTAACTATCTTCTAAGGAAACAGTTTTGATTATTCTTTTAGCAAATTATAACAAACAACATAAAATAAATTACTGAGGGCCTGCTATAGGGGCAAGTTCAAGGGATAGTTGGGAAATTTGGAAATAATGATGGTGGGAAGGTGTAATGGTGGTGGGATTGGTGTTGGAATATTGAATATCTGTAACTAAACTAATGTTTTAATAAAGTTATTTTTAAAAAGAAATTTCAGGGAGAAACAAAAGAAATATTATGCAGCTATAAGACAATATGAAATCATGAAATCTGCCACTATATGGATGGAACTATATGGTATAGAACTGGATGAAATCAGTCAGAATTAGACAACAGATTCAGAATTATCTCTGTCATATGTAGGATATAAAGATACATAGTAAGGGAGCAACAAATAGCCGAAGACAACAGACCTGGGAAACTGGTACACAGAACTGAGTTTACCTCGGGGACAAGCGGGGTAAGAGGGAGAAATAGGAGGGTTGTTTGGGACATTGGTGGAGGGAAGTAGGCACTTTGTTGGTGGGTATGGTGTTGGACCAATATATGCATGAGACTATCATCAACGGTATTGAAATTCATGGTTCTTCAACAGAAATGGGGGAAATAAACAGGGCATGTAGCTATTTCAACTGGAATGGGGGAAAACAAAGTGTTAAGTTTGAACAACAAATTGTTAAGACTTAAATACTGCATATCTGGGATTCCCATATGACTACTGTTCAACAATGAACTACTGTTCATTACTAAAAGCAAAAGGGTTTGATGGAGAACAATGGGGACACTTAGAGAAAGACAGGAGTATGAGCTTCGGGAGAAGGGGAGAGAAAAAAGGAGGGCAGCAATTTACAGCACTGTATTCACATCAGGCCTGGCAGAAGCCCTGGATGGTGACGGAGAGGTCAATGTCATTGAACCACCAAACTATGGCAGAATCTGCTCAGCAATTCAAAGAAGTCTTGTACTACTTATGGGACTATGTTTAAACAACTAAGTCAACCCTTAGATTATTAGTGAATCCAACTTGTACCATATTCAAAAGTAGTAAGACAATAGATAGTTACCTACATCAATAACAAATGAACTCACATATTTTATGCCCTGCCAAGGAACTGGAAAGATATAGTCTGCTAACAGATAAAGATCACCATAAACTAGGATTCCAGAGGTGATGAAATGCATTAAAATTCAATACTTAGAGGAAATCAGAGTTAAAAGATTGACAGAATGACTACTAACCTAGCTTATGTACACCTATATTTCAATTTCCTTTTCCTGATATGAAAACTGGTGAGTTTAAAAACACCTGTCTCTCCATGCTGATAGGGAACTTGTCTGATGTGTGTGAGGCCCTGGGCTCAACCCCCATGAGCTAAAAAGGAAAAGGAAGAAATGAAGGAAGGTAAACAAAGAGAAAGGGGAAGGGTTAGAGGATGACACCTTTCTCTGCGTATGGTCCATGAGCCTTGGATAATAAGATTTATTTTCAATATTTTTCTTAATTATAGAAAATGTCATCAACCTAATGGCATTGGTCAGATTGGTCTCATCAACTAATTCTGCTACAGCTGCCATTGAACCTACAACTCACCTGCCCTCTGCCTTTGAACCTACAACTCACCTGCCTAGCAACTGTACACAGATAGCATTTGTGTGCATGATGAATAAACACATTGATGAGCTTCCACTCATTTTCAAAATCAAGTTTCTGAAAAAGTAAATGATAAGGGTAGGGTAACAACATAAAAATTAATAGTGGTAAGACATTGGGCCAAAAGAACTTTCTTTCAATTTCAGAGCCCACCCTCATCAAAGATGATGTATGGATTCTATTTTTTAGAGAATAGGTTTCTAATGGAAATTTAAAGTTATATGAGCAATCCAGAAAGCAATTTGGCAAAACATTTAAAACTACTTATTTCTTAAAATATCTATTGTTCCAACTATTTAATTTTCCATACATTTCCCTATTTTAGAAAATATATACAGATCTCATGGTTAGAACAAAATATTAATATACCTGGATATCAGCAAAAATGATCTCCTGGTAAGGATGGCTGTAATATTTTTTCTGTTTATCTGTGTTTTCTAGTTTTTACATAATAAACATTGTTAAGTTTGGGGTCAAGTGTACTTCCATTTTGGTTTTTAGGAGGAACTAGATGCCCTTGAGGACCACTGGGCTCTGACTTAGGAACATTCCATGTCAGCTCTGTGAACTTGTCATGGGTCTTCTTGAGACTTTAGTTTTCTCACCTGTGAAACACCAGGTTGTAATCCAGACCTCTCAGTTATTTCCAGAATATTGGAATTATTCCAGACATTCTGAAATTATCTTGTTAGGGAGTAACCAACTCTTTATGGCTTTTCCCCTACATTTTTAATGATCCCTGTATAACCTGGAATGACCTGATTTTAATATCCAGACACTTAAGAATGCCTGACAGCTGCCTCCCTTAGAACCACTATTTCTGGCTGATGATGGAGTTAAAGCTTGCTTGGTAACAAGACTGATCTTTATTTGATACTTGCCAATAGAGGTTGCAGGAGACATGATCAGGTAGAAGGGATTGAGTAATATCTGTACTATGGGACCCCAGTATGCATGTGACAGAAATCTTGGCCTCAGAACTCAAAGATGGCCATTAACATCTATCTCCACAACACTGAGCATTGACTCTCTTGCCAGGTACCGACTTATTCAATACTCCCTGAGTTCTGAGAAGAGGGTTCAAATTAACCCAATTAATGACTGGGAAACATATTTAGAGAGGCTTTACCCAACCTTACTGGGCAAAAATAAATAAATAAATAAAACCTCCAGATCCCCATCTAATTCTATCTCATTCGAGAATAATCTGTCAGTGCCTTCTAAATGAAAAGTCACTGAGTCTATCTGCTGAATTTGGGGGAACTCGACCAACACAAAAGGAGGCCTGTGTTTTATTGGCTTCCAGAGAATCATAGAGAAGGGAGAACCAAGCTACTACACTACTAATGAGTTCTTGGCCTGGGGACAATGGAGCCTCAGCAATGTTGTCTGCTTGATCCAACTGGGTCCAGGAGACACTGGCTGCCTGGACCACAGAATTCAAAGGGCTCTTACCGGGTTCTCTTTCATGCTCCTCACCAGTTCTGTAGCCTGTGTACACAAGTGCCTATGCAGTGGGAGTGGAGCAGACAGGAAAATCAGTTAAGCTTAACTTGGTTGAGGGCTAGAAGCTGCCCCCATTCCATTGCCTGGAGTGGCATCTATGAGTCAGAGGCAGGAAAGCACCCCACCCCCCCCCATCCCGGATTTCTGGGGACAGGCAATTGCCTGCTTTTTCATTGAGGTCCATCGGGAAGACTGAAATCAATGTAGGAGGATCATTTCACTTGACTTACTACAGGTTTTTATTCTAAATTTAAGCCTTTCTGACTTTGCCTCCCCACAATCCCAAATCTTCCTGGCAATCAGCCAGAGCTTTCAGGCCTGCAGAGAGCCAGTACAGACTTACTCAGCACCAGGCCAGGGCGTCACGTCCCTCCTGGGGGCGCATTCAGGCCTCAGAACGGAGGGATTGAAGTATCCAATGATGTCTGAAAGAGCTACAGAGAGAGAATTTGGGGGCACGGTCTTAACACTGGGGATCACCTTTTAAGAGATCGACCTCTGCTAGGGGAGGTGCCAGGGTTAGATGCCCTTATTCAAAGCATGATTCTCATACCTCTTTTGGACTCTTGAGGTTAACCTCCGAGCAACCCCCTGGCATGCGTGGAGTGAGACATTAGCACCTGTCAAGTGTGAGGTCAGGACCTGTGCTACAAGGCTCACATTAATGAAGGGAAAACTGAGGCTGAGAGAAGTTAGGCAAACTAGCCAAGATCTCGTGGCCAGCAAAATCTTCTGGGATTTGAGATAGAGCTATCAGGTGCCAAAGATTTTCACTGTCACACCTTATCAACTCTGGAGGGGAAAAAGAGCTGGAACAGGGATGGGCCACCCCCTGCTTCTGCTGAGAATGACAGAAGGGCAAAAAAGGCTCCAGGCATTCAGAGAACATGACCCAGACTGACAGGCAAAGGATACTAAAAATAGTGCTGTCATTAGCAGCACAGCTGTGTCTGACTCCCGAGGGGAGGAGGCAGACCCTGGGCGAGGTCCATGTGGAGGAACTCCAGTCCTATGGCAACCCTGCTGTCTGTGTGGCCACCTTCCAGCGAAGCCTGGGGCTGTGTGGGTGCACAATTCTGAAACCAGTGTGAAGGGAGCTTCCTTTGAAGGAGGAAAATACAAGTGGTGAGTCAGGACACAGCCCCTTGGGCTTTGGCAGCTACCACAGCCACCGATGTTCACTGTCACTCTCTCTCTCTCTCTCTCTCTCTCTCTCTCTCTCTCTCTCATCCTCATTTAAAACAAATAGGCTTACTTTTCCTAGTTTTTCTGTTGTTAATTCTTTTTTAATCACAGCACCTGTGTATTATAACACTACAACATTCAGGGGTGCAGCACTGGAAATACCCTGTAAGGATACTGCAGGAGGGCTCCCACTAAAACTCTTATCTACCGAAACAGCAGTGAGGCATCGTCTCACACCAGCAAGACGGGCACAAACCACAAAGAACAAAATGGATTAGAAAGAATAGATTTCCAAATGTGTTGGGCCCCTTCTCTGGGACATGAGTGTGTATCTGTTTTTCTTTTTTTTTTTTTTAATTTTTATTAAATCACCATGTGGAAAGTTACAAAGTTCTCAGGTTTATATGTCAGTTATACAATATTCAAACACCCATCCCTTCACCAGTGCCCAAATTCCACCACCAGAAACCCCAGTTTACCCCCCGCCCCCACCCCCTACCCCCTACTGTATAACTAATGAATTTCACTTCATTTTTTCTTTACCTTGATTACATTCCATAATTCAACACAAAACTCACTATAGTTGACATAACTCTCTCTCTCTCTTTTTTTTCTCTTTTTCCTTTTCCATTTTTTTTTTTTAATTTTTCCCCCTCATCCCCCTTCCTGCGCCTCATAGTATGGTGTACTCCACGCCACGTTGGCCAGCGTGGGGCTTTTGCTTAGCTCATAGTCCAGAGGTGGCTGTTACATTAAGAACCTTCAATATTTCAACAAAAACTTACTGTTATTATTTGGAGTTTCCCCCCCAAGTCTGACCTGTTCAAATGGAACCCTTTCACATTGATGACAATTATAAATGTTAAGTCGCGAGGACGCGGCAGCGTCCGCGCGGGTTTGGATTTCTGTATAAAGTCCTGGGAAAATTCTGCCAGAAATTACATATTTCCTCCGTTAGCCGGCGTGGGGCAAAGGCTTAATTCACAGTCTCCATACATGGGTGCAAGCACTTGCTGGAACCCCAATTCCTAAAGCTGTCTCTGGTTCCTGCTTGTTCCACATCCACCGGCTCTGCAGGGGCATGGGCGCCCGGGCCGAAAACCCGGCCGGCCGGAGCCGAGCACGGGCCCGACTAGGGCTGGCTCTGTATCCTGCGGCTGTTTCAAGTTCAAAGCACACATTTTTTTTTTTTTTCCGCGCCACCAAGTTCGTACCTTCTCAACGGACCCACAAAATGTCGGACCTCTGTTTTTCTTTAGAGCAGTAACAGTTTGGGGAATGGGAAGGGAAGGATGGAGGAAAAGAGAGTGAGAGAGAGAGAGAGAGAGAGAGAGAGAGAGAGAGAGAGAGAGAGAGAGAGAACAGACAGACACAGACAGACAGACAGACAGAGAACATAGGCTTCTAAGAAGGTTTTTTAAAAATGAGAGCGTATGTCACAAGTTGAGATGTGGGAAAATCTCCCAAATAGAGAATCTGTCAGACTTCAAATCATTCAACATGTACCTGCCCATCCCATTTTGATTTTGATGTTAGGGGTTGGGGGCATACACCTGGTGGTGTTTGAGGGAACAACATGTGGAGCTGGAGAGTGAACCCAGGCCTCTCACTTTCAAAGCAAGCTCTCTCTCTCTCCTTTGAGTCATCTCCTTTATCCTCTGCCAGTCCTTTTAATTTAGGCCTCCTGTGTACCTGGTCTGGCCTCATGGCCTCTGAAGTCTCTAGAATAAAGGGTCAAGGACCAGACTAAGCCCTGGCTAGAACTGTGATAGTCTCCAAATCAGCAGGGCCCTCTTCTTTCAGCACCTTTGGACTCTTTCCAACAGGGCCACCCCTTTCCCACAATTTGGGCACCAATATCCGACTCATCTGTCTATCAGATCCTGGAGGGGTGGATGCCAGGCCTAACCACCTGCTGGGTGATGAATGTTTAGGGCAGGGCTGTTATCCTTGCCAACCCTATCCTGGTTGGAAGTCTAACAGTTTTAGCAACTTGGGAAATACCCTGCTGATTCAACAGGCCACTGGCCAATTGCACTGTCATTGTGTGTGCCACACTGTCAGTTTGGCAGGGCATATTCTGCGTCTCTCTGAGTCTTCTCACTGAACGATAAGAAAGGGACTGCCTGGTTCCTGCCACATAAACCTGAGCACAAGTGGCTCAGCCTCCCATCAGCCTAAGCCAGCTGACATTCAGGACAAAGGGATTCAGGATGACCCCCAATGTCAAAAGGAAAACAGAAAGTTGATTCCAGTTAGGATATTCGCAAACACATTCCAAGACATGAAGACAAAATACTGCAACCAAGATTCCTTATAGTGAGGTCACAGCTGGTTTCTAGTTGCTTCATTTTGTTTTCCTGGTCCCAGCTGGCACACTTACTTTATATGAGAGGGAGTTCATACGAAACAAAATGGGCTGAAGGGTAGACCTGGGGTTTGGGGGTAGAGGGAATCACAGTTATGTTGCCACATGAAGTTCTCCAACTGTCCTGGGGAATAGAGAGTCTCAAGAATGTGATCCAGTCCCACAAAAACCTGTTGGATATTAACCCTAAGTGTTTTAAGATTCATCAGCGAATTTCCCCTTTTCCTCCTCCCAGAGAAGCTTGCAGTACTCCTGTGAGCACCCCTAATCCCCTGAGTTTATCTTTAACCTTTTCTTTGTGTTTTACCTCATATTGTCACAGTTCCCCAAGTCTGGTTGGTTACTTATAAGCTAAAGCATTCTGGTAATTCTAGACTCTGTATTTGTAGTGAATTACCTGCTTTTTTATTTCTCCTATAGCCTTTTCATATTTTACTATAGAGCAACGTTCTTTGCTTAAACACAAAAAGACCATTAATTCTGTGCTCACAATATTTGGGAGTTGATTGACTCTGAAATAGATCTACTCCTGGGCATCTGTCATAATTACTTGACTCGGGCTTCATTAGTCATATTTCCTAACATGACACTTCCCACAAAGGGAAGTCTTGCCGTGGGGATGGGATGGTCCCCAACCAAATGGTGAAGCTACCCTGGCATCGAAATGGGACAGTCTAGAAAGCAAAAAAGCATGGTGTTGGTGCAAGTAATTATGACTTAAGGGGCAGGACCCCGTGGGGAAGGACAAGTTGAACTAGCCTGAGGACCTAGTCTGGGATTTGTGTAGATTCCAGCAGCCTTGCCCTCAGGGCACAGAGAACTCAGTTCTGGAATCTACATCTCTTACTGTGTTTATCCAAATAACAGCAAGTATTAATAAGAATTAAATTCAATTGTTTATTATGTACAACTAAAGGGAAAGAGAAAAGCAATATAGCCATCCCTGGGGGACAGTGTGCCTCCTTGAGTTAATCCCCCCACCAAGAGAATTGCCTCCACTGAAATGCTTTACCTCTGTAAATGATCAATCACACCTACGTGCAGTCCTGTACCTCAACCCCCTTCAGATATTCCATAAGTATGCTAGCAGCTCTGCATTAAATGGGCCACTTTTTACCCTCAGTCTGTGGTCCCCCGTCTCTTTGTCTCTCTGCTAGGGAGGCCAAGGAGGTGGCTCTTGGCCACCAAACGCATTCATCGCACACCCCCACACTTTGTGAACTCACTTTGAGAACTCCTAAGCCTCCTATTCACCCAACATCTCTGGAGTGTGTTGGAGACCTGTGTTTGGAGACCATCAGACACATTCTCCCACTTCTTTTCAGGGTGTGGCATCGCATCCCCCAGCTACATCCGTCTTCTCTGAAAGCCCTCTTCTCATCAGACTCCATGACCAAGTGCTCAAGAACATTTATTCCACTCATTACCTGAACAGCTGCTGTGTCTAAAGGCATGTAAGCAGTCTATATTCTACCTGGAAAAACACAAAGCTCACCTGTCCCCACTCCCAGGGACACCTCCTGAAACATTTTTTCAATCCTGTAGGCAGAAGCAAATGCAAGACCATCAGAATGTGCTTATCCTTCCCAACACCACGTTCCCTTGGTTGCTAAGGTCTGTTCCCTCAGAAACATTTCCTCCTATTGCCCCTGGGTTTGGACTATCCTCCACAGAGCCACGGGCACACCTCAGACAGTAAAAAAAAAAAAAAGTTGCCAAGACAGGATGGTGACTCCTCCTGGACCCTGCGCCCCTCAGGTCTCTAGTCTAACCAAAGGCTAGGAGGAGATACTGGCTGCGGTGTGCCACAGGACTCATCCTACAGAAGCCCCTGAGAGAGGAGGAACCCCAAAGGGTACAAAAAACACATTTTACATTTCCTCCCTTTTCCACCCAGAGGAGGCAGCAGGAGCCCAAGTCACCCTGAGTATTTGATCAGTGAGCTTGAAGGCCTGTTCTGCCAGAGCTCCCAAGGGAGTCCGGAACAAGTTGGCTCCCCAATCCTCGAATTTCTCATCAGGGAAGCAAGAGGGGAACAGGGGCTCAGGTCTCCTTGAACCAGAACTCTGAATCCAGGCCACTCACCTATTCAGCTTCTCCATGACACTCACTGTGCTCCGGGCAGGCACCTGGAAAAGAAGAGAGACGTGAACCACCCTTGGAGAACGCTACACACCCAACCTCCAGAGACCAAAGCTGCCTATTGGACAGTCCCACTGATTAAAAAGAAACGTGATCCAGAGAGGAGCCAGCCCCGCCCCCCCCATCCTGGTTTTCAGGGAGGAAGGGCTAGTTGCCTGAATCCTGGTGTTCCTAAGTGAAAGACACAGACAACATGAATGTCTCCCTCAGAACAGAAACCCTGGACTAGAGAGCTACATTCAAGTGAAAGGTTGGGAAATAATCAGATACAGTAGACTGAAAATATCTGTGGGTATCCATGCTTGTATCATATCTTCAAGCTAAAAAAAATAATAAGAAATAGGAATGGATATTGAATTTTGGGTAAGGGTTTCAGTGCACTTGGCACATTATCCAGGATAGGTCACCTGTGGGACACAATTGCAGTGTTCCTAAATATAGTCATGAAATTAGAAATCATGTGTATTTTACATCAAAGTTCCATGTAAATTAATCATAAAAAAGTTTTGAAAAACTAAAACATTTAGATGCTGAAGAAAGAACATAACTTTGAACCAAATAACTTTTGATTCTAAGAAGAAATCAAAGACAAAAAATAAAGATTAATTATAAATGTCCTAGAGAGATAGTACAGGGGTGAGGGTATTTGGCTTGCATGCAGTAACTTTTAAAAAAAAATTTAAATGAAACACCATGAGATACAATTACAGACTTACACACTGTAGGATACCATTGGTTTGTCCTTCCTCCCTTGCCACAAGGAATTTAGGTTTAAGTGCTCTGGAGACACTCCCATTCCTTTGTTTATCTCTCTTCTCTGCACCCTCCTTCCCAACCAGTTAATCACCTTTTCTCTAATAAGATTCTGTTATCTTATAAGATCAGATTCTTCTAAGGACTCTGAACTTGTACTGTAAGTTCATGTCTTTTGTATAGTTACCTTAAAGCAATGTCCTTTCTTTATGGACACAGGAAGACAGTTAATATGCTTTGTAACTTGGGAGTTGATTGACTCAAATAATATTTACTTCTGGGCATCTGCTTTCTCAACTCAGTTGCCCTTAATTCCTAGCACCCAAAAATCAGGGTCCCGACGAGGGATGGAATGGACCCGGGGCAAGCTGTGAGCTACCCTGGCACCAAAATGGGCCAAGCCAAAGTGCCAAAATACTCAACTATAAGTTGAGAGCATGGCCATAGACAAATGCTGTCATGATCCAAAAGTAACGACGAGACTAGGACCCTACTGGGGTTAGGAAGACTAACCTGGCCTGAGGACTGTGGTCTGGAATATACAGTGAATGTCCTCAGGAAGAACCAAACTTTAAGTCTGATATATCTCTTACTGTGTTCATACAGAATGACATTGCCAGGAATATTAGAATTTACTACAACTATGTAAGTGGATTACTAACTGAGGAAAGGAGAAAGTGACAGACCCTTGTTTGGATCCCACCCTTGAGCGGATCTCCTTAGATGAGATCTCCTTAGATGAGATCTCCTTAGATTTTGTTAATCTCCTTGATAAATGGTTTTACCCTTCTTTGTTGATTTGTTAATGTTCAACCCACCTTTGTGTTACTACCCTATATAATTTGCTATATAAACTGAGACTGAAGGAGAAGGGGGACAGAGGAGAGGAGACAGAGGAAGAAGACAAATGAGACAGAGGAGACACACGAGAGGACAGGAGAGAAGAATGGGAAAGACACAGAAGTAGAGGGAAGAGACAGAAGTGGGGGAACACACAGAAGAGAGAGAGAGAGAGAGTGTGTGTGTGTGTGTGTGTGTGTGTGTGTGTATGAGAGAGAGAGAGAGAGAGAGAGAGAGAGAGAGAGAGGCAGAACAGGAATGAGAACAGAGATTGGAATAAACTGCAACTGGTACCGACCAGCCTGGCACTCGTTCCTTCCTTCGCCTGCCTGGGATGGAGGAAGCGGCGTGAGACTACCGAACACGGGCGGCGGGAGAGATAGAGCCCCGAGGCCCTCTCCTCTTTTGTGAACACACACACACTTTCATGATTACTTTTCAGTCATACAATGGTCAAGCACCTATCCCTCCTCCAGTGCTCATTCTCCATCATCAATGTTCCCAGTATCCCTCCCACCATCCGACCCCTCCCCCCTAAACCTTCCCTTCCGCTGCCTCTGTGGTAGGCACATTCCCTTTCACTCCCTCTCTCCTTTTGGGTGTTATGGTTAGCAATACAGGTATTAAGTGGCCATCGTGTTTGGTCTAAAGTCTACTTTCAGCATGCATCTCCCATTCCGAATGAGCCCTCCAAGCATCCTTTGCTTGGTGGTCCCTTCTCTATCTCATCTGCCTCCCCCACACACATGTGAGGCCAGCTTCCAAGCCATGGAGTAATCCTCCTGGTCCTTATCTCTACTATCCTTGGGTGTTAACCTCCCATTACGTTGCTTTATATTCCACAAATGAGTGCAGTCATTCTATGTCTGTCCCCTCTTTCTGACTCATTTCACTTAACATGATACTCTCCATGTTGGTCCACTTATATGCAAATTTCATGACTTCATCTTTTCTAACAGCATGTGGTGACCTTAGTTAGATCCTCAGTACAACATATGGTATCCTTAGCACTGCCGGAAGTGACCCCTGAGTACAGAGTCAGAAGTAAGCCCTGAGCATTGCAGGGTTGTGTGGTTAAAAAAAATGGGGTGGGAAATAAACTACTCTCAAAATAAATAAGAATGAAGACACATATTACTAGAACCTATGAGACTTATAAAAGCAGTACTCATTGGGGCCGGAGCAATAGTACAGCGGGCAGGGCATTTGCCTTGCACATGGCCAATCCAGCATTCCATATGGTCCCCCAAGAACCTCTAGGAATAATTCCTGATTGCAGAGCCAGGAGTAACACCTGAGCATCATGGGATGTGACCCAAAAGGCAAAAAAGAGAGAGAGAGAAAGAAAGAAAGAAAAGAAAAGAGAAAGCAGTACTAATGGGGAAGTTTATAGGAATACAGGCTTACATAAGAAAATAGGAAAGAGGTCAACTTTATCAGCTAACCTCAAAGCTTGAAAAACTAGGAAAAGAAAGTCCAGAGAATCCCAAAGTAAGCAAAAGTAAAGAATAATAAAAATTAGAACAGAAATCAAGGATATAGGAATCAAGAAACAATATAAATATTAAATTAAACCAAGATCTTATGTTTTATCTTTTTTAAAAACAATATTGTAAAACACTTGACTAGACTCAAAATTTAAAAAAGAAACCTAAGAGAAGACCAATAAATCAGATCAAAGATGAATATAGGGAAATTATAATGTATACTTCAGAAAAAGAAAGGATCATGAGAGGTTACCGAACTTTATACAACTAAGCTGAACAACCTTGAAGAAATGGGTGAATTCTTAGACCTAAACAACCTCCCAGGACAGAATAAGGAGAAAGAATAAAACATAAACAATCCGATTATGAGGAATAAAATAGGAATAATAACTTAAGATTTCCCCAGGAGCAGAGACCCAGGTCCAAGTGGGTTGAATAATGAGTTCTACCAAGCTTTCAAAGAAGCCTTACTATGCACCCTTTAAAATATCAAAGTAACATGAATCCTTTCTAACAACTTCTATGAAGCAAAAATTACTCTAATAATTAAAGTAGACAGATATATCACGAAAAAAGAAAATTTAAGACACATATTCCTGATGAACATCAATGCAAAAATCCTCAATGAAATTTTAGCAAACCAAATTCAATAATAATTCATTAAGATCATATGCCATGATCAAGTGAAATTTATTCCTGGCATACAAAGATATCTCAACAAAGACAAATTATTTTATATAATGCAACATATTTACAAAAGAAATAATAAAAATTGTATTATATTAATAGATGCAGAAGAAACCTTTGACATGATTTAACAACCACATGTGATTTTTAAAAACTCAGCAAAATATAGATAGAAAGAACTTACTTCAAGGTAGTACTGGCCATTTGAAACAAACCCACAGCAAACTTCATGCTCAATAGTATCACTATATCACTGTCATTTCATTGCTCATCGATTCGCTTGAGCGGACACCAGTAACATCTCCATTGTGAGACTTGTTACTGTTTTTGACATATCGGATACGACACAAGTAGCTTGCTAGGCTCTGCCATGTGAGCGAGATACGGTAACTTGCCAGGCTCTCTGAGAGGGACGGAGGAATTGAACCCGGGTCAGCCGCGTGCAAGGCAAACGCCCTACTCGCTGCGCTATCCCTCCAGCCCGTGCTCAATAATAAAGTTAAATTTATTTCCTCTGAGATAATGCATAAAACAAGAATATTTACTTTTTCACTATTAAACTATCTGCAGATGATATTATATTATACATACAATACCCTGAGGACTCCACTAAGAAGCTCTTAGAAATAAAAACCAAGCTTTTTTCCACTCTGAAGAGGCCCATGTTCTTTCCTGAACACATATTCCTCTCTTTCTCTCCACTCACACTTCTCTAAGTAACTTTATGTTTTCTTTTATTTGTTTGTTTGTTTGTTTGTTTGTTTGACGGCCACACCCAGTAATGCTTCAGGAGTTAGTCCAGGTTCTGCACTCAGGAATTACTCTTGGAGGTACTCAGGGGACTGTATGGAATGCTGGGGATTAAACTCAGGCTAGCCATGTGCAAGGCAAATGGCTTACCCACTGCACTATCGCTCCAGCCCCTAAGTAAATTTTTTAATAACTATTTTGCTTCACACAAAAAAGAGAAATTATATACCAAAGTAGCAAATTGAAAATTTAATACACAAAAACTTCTCATATGCAAAAAATTATTAGAAGAGAAATGATAAAGATAACCCCATTTAAAAGAGTTCAAAAATATGAAATACCCTGGAATCAATTTAATAAAGAGACATATAAAATGAAATCTGTAAGACTCTACTGAAAGAAACAGAACAGAACAGAATGAAAGGGTAAGGGTAAAGATATACATGTGGGTTGAAAGAATTAGCATTGTCAAAATGACCATCCTACCTAAGCAGTATGTGTATTCAAAGACTTCTCCATTAAAATTATGATAATTTTCAAGGACTTAGAACAAACTCTCTAAAATTTGCATAGAATCACATAGCATCCCAAATAGCCAAGGCAATTCTGAGGGAGGAAATATTAAGAATTTTGCATTCCCTGGTCTTAAATTACCCTATAAACCTAATGAGTAATCAAAACAGTGTGATAATGAAATAAAGAAAGACTCTCAGACAATGGGATAGACTTCAGATCCCAGAAATAATCCCTCAGATGGAAGGACAGCTAATCAATGTCAAAGGACAATAAAATGGAACAAGGAGAACCTCTTCAATAAATAGTACTGAGAGAACTGGACAGTAACGTGCAAAAATATGAAACAGGATACATATTTCACACCATTTCCAAAAGTTCAAAGCGGTTTGAAGACCCTCAAAATTAGACCAAAATGCATAACAAAATACATTTAGAAAAACACTGGAAGAACTCTCTAGGATACGGACCTCAGAGGTATCTTCAATCAATTAACTCCACTGGCAAAGACAACAAGAGCAAAAAGTAAACAATTGGAACTATATCAAACTAATTGGATTTTGCATGGCAATAAAAAAAATTAAGGGATAAATAAAGATGTACTACTTAATGGGAGAAAATATTTGCACACCACGCATCAGATAAAGGTCCAGTACCCAAAATATATAAAACACTAAACCAAAAAAATCAATAATCTCATCAAAAATAAGGAGAGGAAATGAACAGATACTTCCCCCAAAGAGGACATATAGATAGCCATTCGAAATGAAAAAGTGTTCAAGGTCACTTATTGTCAGAGAAATGCAAATCAAAGTGAGATAGCTCAAACCAGTGAAAATAAAGCATATAAAACAACTTGTGTTGGCAGATATGAGGTAAAAGAAAATGAAGCCTCAGTCACTGTTGATGAGAATGGCATCTTGTTCAACTTTGATGGAAAACAATAAGGAAACTTCTCAAAAGATGCAAGAATAGAACCTCCATATCAGTCAGAAATTGCACTTCTTGGCATCTACACTTCAAATGCAAAAATATTAATTCAAAATCATATGTGCACATTTGTTTATTATAGCACTTATTACAATTTCTAGGATGCTGAAACAACCCAAATGATAGAAGAATGGCTAAAGAAATTACATACACATAGTTGGATACTACTCAGCTATAAGAAAAGATCATATCTTTTCTTGCAGCTGCATTGTATTCCATTGCTATATATACCACATCTAGTATGCAGCTGCAAGAAAGGACAAAATTATGCAATTTGCCACTACATGAGTGGAACTAAAGGATATTAAGCTAAGTAAAGTCAGTCATAAGGAAAGGGACAGATATAGAATGATCTCTCTCACATGTGGGACTTAAAGCTATATATTAAGAGAGTAATAAATCACTTGTATCACTTGTCACCCCGTTGATCTTTGAGTTGCTCGAGCAATGTCTCGATTCATCCCTGTTGAGTGCTAGTGTAGCCCAATGATATCTGCTCGCTCCAGGAACACGAAGAGCCTCAAACCATTCATTCAGGGTTTTGACAAAGAAATCTGACCATCTCGTAGGTGGGCAGCCACATGGTCTTTTGACATCCTGTGGAATCCAGTCAGTAACAGCTCTAGTCCAGTGGTCATCTCTAAATCGCATTATGTGTCCAGCCCATCTGATTTTCGATGCTTTGGCAAATGAGACAGGGTCCCTGATTTTTAATAATTTATTTATTTTTAATTAGTGAATCAACATGAGGGTACAGTTACAGATTTATACATTTTTGTGCTCATGTTTCCCCCATACAAATTTCGAGAACCCATCCCTTCACCAGTGCCCATTCTCTACCACCAGTAAACCCAGCATCTCTCCCACCCTCCCCAGTCCCATCTCCCCCCACCCCACACTGCCACTATGGCAGGGTATTCCCTTTTGATCTCTCTCCCTCTCTCTCTCTGATTAGGTGTTGTGGTTTGCAATAAAGGTGTTGAGTGGCCATTGTGTTCAGTCTCTAGTCTATATTCAGCCCGCATCACCCTTCCCCCACATGACTTCCTACCACATTTTACTTGGTGTTCCCTTCTCTGAGTTGCCCAGAATGAGAGAACAGCCTCCAAGCCATGGAGACAACCTCCTGGTACTTATTTCTACTAATCTTGGGTGTTAGTCTTATAGTCTATTATTCTATATTCCACAGATGAGTGCAATCTTTCTATGTCTGTCTCTCTCTTTCTGACTCATTTCACTTAGCATGATACTTTTCATGCTGATCCACTTATATGCAAACGTCATGATCTCATTTTTTCTAACAGCTGCGTAGTATTCCACTGTATAGATGTATCAGAGTTTCTTCAACCAGTCATCTGTTCTAGGGCACTCAGGTTTTTTCCAGATTCTGGCTATTGTAAACAGTGCTGCGATGAACATATAAGTGTAGATGTCATTTCGACTATACTTTTTGACTTTTCTGGGATATATTCCCAGCAGTGGTATTGCTGGGTCAAATGGGAGCTCAACCTCTAATTTTTTGAGAATCGTCCATATTGTTTTCCAAAAGGGCTGAACTAGTCAGCATTCCCACCAGCAGTGTAGAAGAGGGTCCCTGATTTTTGATCATCGATGAAGGTGGGAACTCCGGATTCCTTCTCTCTCTTGAGTGAAATGTGATATTCCAAGCATAGCTCTTTCGATTCCTCTTTGGGATACACAATAGCGTTCTCGTCTTGTTTTCGTAGGGTCCAGGTCTCTGAGGCGCCTGCTAATGCAGGAAGAACAGTGGAGTAGAAAAGATGTGCCCGGAGCCAGAGTTTCTTCATCCTCTTAACAATTTCTTAGATGCTCTTGAAGGCGTTCCACGCTAATCTCTTCTTCCTGCATAGTTCTGGCGCCAAGTCGTTCCTCTGTTGAGTTCTCAACCCAGGTACACATAGCTTCTGCATTCAGAGATGTTCGTTCCATTGAGAGCAAATGGAACATCAGGGATTAGTTCGTTTTTTGTGAATATTGTCTTGGTGAGATTCGGCTGCAGTCGACCTTTCCACACTCTCGGTCGAAATTGGCCAGCATTCGTGCTGTTTGGCTAATGTTTGGTGTTAGAATGATGTTATTAGAATGATGTCATCAGTGAAGCAGAGGTGGTTTAGTTGCTGACCATCTATTTTTACTCCCATTACTTCCCATTCCAGTCATCGCATGACATTCTCAAGGGTGGCACTGAAGAGTTTCAGTGAAATGGTATCACCCTGCCGAACCCCTCTCTTTATGTCAATGATCACTTCCTTGTAGAATGGTGAGATCCTGGTAGTGAATCTGTAATATATCTCGCAGAGGATCCTTATGTACTGAGTTTGAACACCCTGTTTGGCTAGTGCTTCAATGACTGCTTCAGTCTCAAAGGCCTTCTTCAAATCGATGAGCATTAGACAGAGCAGCATTTTTAACTCTCACAAAACTTCAATGAGCTTGGCCACTGTGTGGATATGGTCGATCATGCTGAATCCGTTTTGGAACCCAGCTTGCTCACATGGTAGTCCTTCATCTAGTGTTCTGCCTATTCTATTCAGGATGAGTCAAGTGAACAACTTGTAGACGACGGACAACAGACAGATTGGGCACTAGTTGCCGATGTCGTGGATGTCTCCCTTCTTATACAACAGAATGGTCCTACTGGTTTTCCACTGGGACGGAACCTTGCATTCAGTTAGGTAGTGTATGAAGAGCCGAGACAGTGTATTGATGAGTACTGGCGGCAGATTCTTCAGGTGTTTGGGTCTGACCTTGTCTGAACCAGGTGCTGTACGCATCTTTACCGATGAAATGGCATGTCAGATTTCAAAAGGGAAGATATTGGGAACGACATGGAATTTGGTATGTTGGCAAGTGGACGTGGCTATCGAAGAGATCCCAGTAGCAGTCATTAATAATCCTCTCCATTGCCTTTCTGGAAGATGTAATAGATCCATAAGTACATCGGAGGGCAATCACCTTGGTCTTGTAGTTGGCGAAGGACAGGCGAGTGTTGCAAATATTTTTCCCGGCTCCTGCTGCATTGGCAAACACTGCTGCTCTTCTCTCTTTGAGGTCTTCCTTTATTGCTTCTCTGCACAGCTTTGTGAGCTCAGACGTTAGCTTGTGATTGCCTGAGGCTTGTGCCAAACCACGTTGGCGAATGAGCTCGAGAGTTTCCAAAGACAGGAGTCTGTTTGTGGTTTTCCCACTCTAGGCATTCCTCGAGAAGTCATGGAGGTGCTGAACCAGTCAATCATATCCCTCGTCGATGTTGTCAACAACAGCATCTTCACACATTGCCACAATAGTGCTAAAGAGCTCCCAGTTGGTGGTCATTCTGGGAGTTGTCTTCTTCAACTTAAACTTTGCAGTATTTTCTCCCTGCTCTGTGAAGTAGAATTTTGCACGAAGGAGATGGTGGTCCGATCCCATTTGGAATTTTAGGACAACAGTGACATCGGTCAGGCAAAACCTTTGATTGAATATGATGTGGTCAATTTAATTGTGGAACTGTACACTGGGAGACTGCCATGTCCAACGTTTAGATTTGATCTTCTGGAACTCTGAGTTACCATGGATGGTCTTAGTTGACATGATGAACTCAGACAGTCTCTCACCCTGTTCGTTCCATTCTAGGCCATAGGTCCCAATGTAGAGTTCTTCAGGTGACCTTCTCGGTCCTATCTTGGCATTAAAATTACCAACAATGATCTTGTAGAAGGTGTGGTCTTCTTTGTAAAACTTCTTCAGCTCTATGTAGAACTTCTCAATTTCTTCTTCATCGTACTTTGATGTTGGTACATAGACGACGAAGATAGAAACTGCTGGCAGTGAGCCACATCTATTCAAGCATAACCATCCAATTCTGGTTGTTAGGCATTCGAATGAATCAATGCTCATGGCCAAGTTCGTGTTGACAAGGACACCGACACCACCAATGCCTCTATTGTCGCATGTTCCAAGGAAGAGTTCTTCTCCAGTGTCGAAAATGGCGTGATGTGATCAATGCCATCTCGTCTCGGTCAAACTAATGATGCCGTACTTGATCTTCTACGCTTGCACCATCAGGTACTCGATGGATGCTTCTGATGCCAGCGTACATGCGTTGAAAGTACAGACAGTCATTTTAGTCTTCTTCGTTTTGGCAATCTAGTTGATCCCTGAGATTTTATCAGCCTCTCCTTGCTCATCCTTCTTAACGCTGCTATATTGGGAGCTCTTTCAATGTCGGGAGAATGAGGCCCATTGTTGTTACTGTTTTGGGCATATCAAATATGCCACAGGTAGCTTGCCAGGCTCTGCCGTGCCGGTGGGATACTCTGAGTAGTTTGCCAGGATCTCCGAGAGGGATGGAGGCTTTTAGGGCGGCCTCTAACTGCCCTTACAGGTGTTTCCATGATTCACACTATATGTGAACCCCATCAAATATGGTATGGTAATTATGGAAAATTGGTATTAAGTGTCTTATGATGTGTCACGTGGCCACTTTGTGGCTGCGTAGTCCAGAAAGTGGCCTGGAGCATGGCGGTGGCTGTGTAGTAGAGGTAGTAGAGGTCAGCCGATGAGGTATTTATCTGGCGCTGGTAGGGTGGGTCGTCTGGGTATGATCCCTGGGGCACCGGAGATTGAGGGAAACAGGGAAGCAGAGAAGCAGGCAGAGGACCTCTGTTTCTGGGTCCCATTGAGCCTGAAGTCCAAGAGAGTAATAAATGGCCCACAGAAATGAGCTTATGAGTTGAGAATAATTAGAACTGGAGGGGTCTTTGGACCTTGGGCAGAGAAGTGAAAACTATGATGGCAAGTGTGGTGTTGGAATATGTATGCATGATGTCATTATTAATAGTATTGTAAACCACAATATCTCAGTGAAGATAAATAAAATGAATAAATAAAATCCAAGAGCAAGACCAAACAAAAAAATGAAAAAATAATATCTTGCAATTTGCTACAACTTTGATAGAACTAGAGGGTATCACAGGCTGGAGTGATAGTACAGCAGGCAGGGTGTTTGCCTTGCGTGTGGCCGACCTGGCTTTGATTCCTCCACCCCTCTTGGAGAGCCCGGCAAGCTACCAAGAGTATCTTGTCCCCATGGCAGAGCCTGGCAAGCTACCCGTGACATATTCGTCATCCCATTGATCATCGATTTGCTCGATGCAGGCATCAGTAACATCTCCATTGTGAGACTTATTGTTACTGTTTTTGGCATACCAAATATGCTACGGGTAGCTTGCCAGGCTCTGCCATGCGGGCACAGATTGTAACCATATTGCCTACATTTTAATTAAAAATAAAAGGTCAGGGGCTGGAGAGATGGTAGAGCAGGAAGGGCACTTGCCTTGCATGCATATTCAATCAATCCCTGAGAACTTCCAGGAGAATTTTCTGAATGCAGAGCCAGGAGTAACCCATGGGCATCACTGGATGTGGTCCAAAGACCAAATAATTAAAAAATGAAATAAATAAAATTAAAGGCAGTTAACGTGCTTTGAGGACAGAAAGCTCCAGAAATACAGTGCAGAGGTAGTTGGGACATAATATTTTATATTCACAGGTCTCCATCGCTTTTCTGGCTGGTTGTGATTACTAACAGTAGGGCTAAATTCTCACATAGTCTCAGAGCATAAAGAGAAAGGCAGCCCCCCAGGAAGTGTGCTCTTGGGACTCTATCCTGAAGGTCGTGGTGCCCATCAGTTTAATGATTTGGGGTTGGGAGAGCATCACAGATTGAAACTGATCCCTTGCTGCCCTTGGGTGCACAAAAGAAGAAAAGGTACATGAGTGACAGCAGGAGTAGCAGCTGAATAATTCATGAGACCTCACTGAGAGCAGGAGCAAAAGTAAAGTTTTGATTGGTTTATCTTTAGAAACCTGGCTTGGATGGAGATTTTCAGGCACTGACTTTCCCTGTCCAAGATGGAATATTGGGACCCTCCCAACAATGCCACACATCCAGAGCTTTGGAATGTGACACTCAAGGACATACTGGGACACACTGTGTCAGCAACGCCCCCATTATCTCCTTGCCCTGAACCCCTCTCTTTCATTTATTCCCCTCTTTCGCAGAAGCAAACCCCACTGCCCCCTTCTCCATGTTGGTCCTACCCCTACCTCACAAATGTCATGAAATAGGATGGGCTCTGCCTATGGACTTCTCTGGGTCCAGGCTGAGTTTGAGGGAGGAAGACCCCCCCTTCAAGTCTGCTGCCAGGCCCCTGAAATCCTAGAAAGAGACTGGGGTTGTAGGGACTCATTCGGGGAGGGGGATGCGGCCTGGAGGAAGGGAGGCAGGAGTGGGAGAGGGGATCTAAAGTAGGGATTGCCCTGGCTCCGGGGGTACAGCTGCACTTAGCAGAGCCCTTAACATGGGAACGTGCTTTGCTCAGTTGGTGCTGGAGACTGGGGGTAGGGATAGACAGGAATGCCAGCGATCATTGCTGAAACCAAGCCATGAGAGAAGTGGGGGCGGAGACCAGACCAATGAAGGAAATCCACTCTGCCCCTATGTATGTCCCCTGTTTCCTCTCATCCTTTCCATCCCCTCATCTCTGCCTCATTGCCACTCTTTCCGTTTTCTTCTACCTATATCTTTCTTGATACTTTATGGTCTATAAAATATTCTACTCTAACTGTTCTAACAGGGAAGGAATGATATTATCTCAGGTAAGGAGCTTGCCTCACATGCTGCCAACCTGGGTTTGGTCCCCAACACCACAATGGGGTCCCTGAGCCCCACCTGGAGTGGCCCCTGAGTATAGAGACAGGAGTAAGCCCTGACCACTGCCAGGTGTGGTCCAAAATCCAAAATAAACAAATTAATATTATAAATATAATGTGTTAACAATAAAATAAATCTTTTTTTTAATAAATTCAGGATGGGTATTTTTCTATTTAGGGCGTTCACCTTTCACATGGCGGACCTGTGTTCGATTCCTCCGCCCCTCTTGGAGAGGCTGGCAAGCTACCGAGAGTATCAAGCCCACACAGCAGAGCCTGACAAGCTACCTGTGGCATACTGGATATGCCAAAAACAGTAATAATAAGTCTCACAATGAGAGACATTACTGGTGCCTGCTCGAACAAATCAATGAGCAACAGGATGACAGCGACAGTGACAGTATTTACTAAATGGAAATTTTTTAATGTTTCATTTAAATTCTGTGCTTCTTTAACCCACCATGGATTGAAATTGTCACTGTATCACTGTCATCCCGTTGTTCCTCGACTTACTCGAGCAGGCATCAGTAACGCCTCTATTACACTCAGCCCTGAGATTTTAGCAGCTCCCTTTACTCATCTTTCCCAATGATTGGAGGCTCTTTCAGGGTCAGGGGAATGAGACCTATCATTACTGTTTTTGGCATATCGAATACACCATGGGTAGCTTGCCAGGCTCTGCCGTATGGACGGACTGAAATTATCCATAAGAAGCTTCAAAATTTTATTTACACTTTTATAGAGAAGGTCATATATTTTATTTAAGATGAACGAATTTTGGGTTTGAAATTGAGGGCTTTTTCCAACTCAGAAAGTCCTTCTTCCACCAAATGAAACATTCAATCTGATTCCAAAGAGCTCATTAGGAGGGTTTTCCAGCCCAAACCCCTCCTACCATCTCCCAGAAATACTCACAGTTTCCTTCATGCCAATGGAAGCCACAAATTTAAGATCTGAAGGTCTCAGAGTATGGACTGTAAACACAAGAACCCATGTTAGGAGGTCAGATCTACATTTCCCACAGCCAAGTACCACCTCCTCCCCCCATTGGAAGCTATTGAGAATAAGTCTATGGGATCCTGGAGTGGAAAGCTGAATCCTGCTCCAAGGATTCCCAGTCCCCTTTGGAGGTCAATGTGTTGACTAGACTCATGATCTCTGAGCAGAAGTCCCACAGCAGGTCCCCAATGGTTTTCATCTGGCCCTCACCTCCTTCTTGCTTCCCTCTACCCCTGCTGTGCATTTCAGTGCCACCATCAATCCATAAGATAACAGTGAATTTAAATGAAATCACAAAAGTGTGAAAGGGATCAGACCAACTTGGAGATGGCCCAAGAAAAGTATCCAAAGCCTATAAGCACAAAAACACGAGAGGCAAATGGAGCAC
The DNA here is from genome assembly GCF_027595985.1 of Sorex araneus. Classification (NCBI taxonomy): domain Eukaryota; kingdom Metazoa; phylum Chordata; class Mammalia; order Eulipotyphla; family Soricidae; genus Sorex; species Sorex araneus. The sequence continues at coordinate 362,330,849 of NC_073313.1, read as the reverse complement.
CAGCAGCCCTGGACCATCTCTGGGACTCAGTCTTCCTAAACACAAATGACATGCTCCTTGGTGGTGTAATGGGGTATTAAAAGTAAAGCTAAGGAAACAAGTTCTTATGAAAAGCATTGGTTTTTTTTTTTCTAACTTAGTTTTTTTAAGGAGCAGAATAGTAAAGCTAGTGTGCTTCAGTAGAAACCCTGGGAAGTCAATAAAACCCTAGGAACAAGAACATAAGGACACTGAGTACAATATGTAGTCTAGTCCCTTCATAGGATAAAGCCAGAGAAGATGATCAGCTTGAAAGAAACCAATTTCTAAAGTAGTCATTGAGGTAACTCTGTAGGATCAGGCAAAGGGGGTGAGAAACCAAGTACCAGACATCAACTTCCCTGATACTGTCCACACAAATTGAGGGGAACTTGGGAGGAGGTGGTCCTCACCCAGGCAAGCTCCTGAAGGGTCATCTTGGTTTTACCTCTGAGCATTGTCTTGATTTGTGTCCTTATGCAGAAACAACTTATGGGGAAGAAAGAAAATAGAGAAGGTGGTGGAAATGACTAAGTATGAAGAGGGCTTGAACACAGAAAAAGTACGAGAGGGATAAGACTGGAGCACTGGCCACACCTGAAAGATTCCAGCCTTATTAGCTCATGACTCAGAGACACATACCTGATGTAGAAGATGCATTGGATCCTAACATCTTCAGGTTACACGAGAGTGTCAAATTCTTCAATATCATCAACTAAAACCAAACATCAGACACATCAACTCTCTTGCTGAAAACTTAGGACCATGTTTTGTACTAACTGGGCTCAAAATCCAGAAACAGCACTTATTTTATGATTATATCAATGATGATTATGATCACTGAACTCTTATCCAGTTCATAGTAAGGGGACATGTGCCTATTGACAGTTACTCTAGCAGGTGGCAGGTAATGAGACTCTCAGAATTGCCCGTTAAAAGCATTTAGCTCTTTTTTTTTTAAATTAATAGTTTATTTTTAATTAGTTTATTTTTAATTAATTTCAACGTGAGGGTACAGTTACAGATTTATACATTTTTGTGCTCATGTTTCTCCCTTACAAAGTTTGATAACCCATCCCTTCACCAGTGCCCATTCTCCACCACCAGTAAACCCAACATCCCTCCCCCCCCCAGTCCCGTCTCCCCCCACCCCACACTGCCACTATGGAAGGGTATTCCCTTTTGTTCTCTCTCTCTGATTAGGTGTTGTGGTTTGCAATAAAGGTGTTGAGTGGCCACTGTGTTCAGTCTCTAGTCTATATTCGGCCCGCATCATCTTTCCCCCACATGACCTCCAACCACATTTTACTTGGTGTTCCCTTTTCTGAGTTGCCCAGAATGAGACCAGCCTCCAAGCCATGGAGACAACCTCCTGGTTCTTATTTCTACTATTCTTGGGTGTTAGTCTTATAGTCTATTATTCTATATTCCACAGATGAGTGCAATCTTTCTATGTCTGTCTCTCGAGCATTTAGCTCTTGGCGTGATGAAAGTGTCTGGAACTGAACAAAGGTGATAATCACACAACAAAGTAATTGTACCTAATGCTATTGGACATCCAAAAGTAGTTAACATGGTGAATTTTAGGTTACATGTGTTTTTTTAAATAAATCATCAATAATTAATCTAGTAAACTTAAATATTATACTTCATTCTGTTCTATTTGCCTATGTTTTCTCTTTTAATTTGATTGCTTACACAGAAGCAAGAATATGATGCAATTGGCTTCTCTTCTGCTGGAACTGGAAAATAAAAACTGGGAGACTCCATCTCAGGGGTATGTCCAAAGCCCAGAGCAGTTTCTGAGGGCAGAGGAGGGATGCAGAGCCATTGCTAGGGCCTTTTTGATGCCCAGATGTCTCTGCTCTTGTGACACCCTTGGAGTCTTTGGAAAGAAAAATCAAATATTTTCTCCAGAACTTAGAGTGGAGAGTAAATCAACAGTACACAGCAAAAAAAGCCCTGGAACCAAAGTGGTAGCCATCTCTATAGACTGAACTAAGCCATATCCCCACACCGGCTGAGAAGAAATATCCTTCTTTCTCGGGAAGAAACGCGGCGTGGCGCTAACCATAGTATGATGTCCATTAAGCTGACACGGACCTGGTGGCGTGGGAATGGGATACAAGGGAATAAATTATTATGTACTTGGAACAGCGGGACGCTGGTGGAATCTTGAGCCGGGGCCGACACCAGCGTATTACTTTTGGTTCCAGAAACTGCTTGCAGACATTCTACCAGACTATCAACTAAGCCAGAGCCCCACGCCGGCTGATGACAGGAAATAACCATCTTTTTTGGTTTGTTTTCCCTTTGTCAGGCAGCGTGGTGATTACTAAACAGGCGTGATCTCGGTGGCTCGGGACGAGGGGGGAAAAAAATAGAAAAGTTATGTAACAAACAGCGGGACTTAATATCTCTACATTCTCAGCAATGGAGAGCCATCAAATGCTTCCTTGACAGTGGGACTGTCTTTTCTTTTTTGGGGGGAAACCCTAGCAACAATAGTGAGTTATGTGTTGAAACATGGACTGTAACCAAGATAAAGCGTTGAATGAAGTGAAACTTATCACTTACAAGGGCGGGGACTGGGGGGGCAGGAGGGGGCGGGAGGTATAATGGGGTGGTTGGTGATGGAATATGGGCACGGGTGAAGGGAAGGGTGTTTGAGTATTGTATAACTGACATAATCCTGAGAACTATGTAACCATCCACATGGTGATTCAATAAAATTTAAATTTAAAAAAAAAAAAGCCCTGGAGCTTATCTCACAAGATGACACACGTTACAACTGCAGTAAAAGTACACTTACAATCAACTCTATCTTGTGATTGTTCCTGAAAGACTTTGCCCAGATGCCTCCAGAGAACTCAAAGCATCTTCTTCAAGGCCCACAGAGATAACAAGCTCACTTAACTCTTTCTGCACCCTTCTGGACACAACCCCCCATACATATACCCCCACATGTCCATCCCACAGGGAAGATGAGCCCCAAATTTTAGGTGATATGATCATTCCTCCACTACTCTTCCAAGTAACCTAATAATACCTGGGAGATTTAGCTTCCCCTGCACTTACCTAGAAGGAGGGAACTGCTAAATTTCATCAAGATTTGGATTTACCCACTAAGATAGAACCCCGGTTCCTCTTCATCAGGATCAAGACTTACCTTTGGCCACTGTTCCTCTTCTGTCTTCTCAGAAGAAACAGGGGCCTGGGTAGTCCCTAAAAGAAAGAAAAAATGTCCTGATTCTGTAGTTAGAATAAACTACTTCCCAGATTTCCAGCCTTCTTGCCCTTTCTCCCAGTCCTGTCTAGGGACAGTGACCATCCCTTGTTGAGGACCCTTGAAGATGATCATGTTCCCCAACTACCACCTCCATTGCTGGAAACTGATAGTATATCAAAGACGATGCACAGCCCTGCATGCTGTCCTCTCTGTTTTGTATCCCAGCACCATATATGCTCCTTCAAGCCCATCAGGTGTAATCCCCGAGTGCAGAGCCAGGAGTTAGCCGTAAGCACAGCTTGCGATGCCCCCTGCAGCACCATACCCCCTCCAAAAACAGAGAGACTATCAAGACTGAAAAGTAAATGTGTTTTCTGGGAGCAATATATACAAGCACTTGACTGCAGATTTCTACATTGGTTCCTTAGACAAAGAAGGAAACCAAGCAGGAAAATCAGGGAACATTTTTGTAGTCTGAACATGATGTGAGCTTAACCGAAGAGCTTATTATGGGTTCTCAACAGCCATGACTGGATTTCAGAGCAGGACAGACAGTCAGAGGGTTTTTGTTGAACGTGAGGTGAAAAGGAAGAAAGGCAAGTGGGGAGATGACAGAAACACCATCCTTGTGTCAGTCTTTAAAATTTTAACAATTTCTTTCCTTACCAAAATATAATGTGTGATAAATGCTTTTTAAAATCACAGATCAATGAGTCTTCCCAGATATTCTCTAGCTTTATAACTACACAGAGTACAATACAACACACCACACTCTAAAGAGCAACAAAAACCGCCAGGGGCACATATGAGCCCTCAGAACCACCAGGAGTCACTCCTGAGTACAGAGCCAGGAACAGTTCCTGAGCACCGTGGTGTAGTCCAAAAACAAGGGGGGGGGGTGAGGGGCAATCCCATCATTATTCCCAGAACCCAACGTGATTTCCTTTGTCCACATCCGGAGTGCACCATCAGCTCCCAGCACACATGCTTGTCATTCAATCCGCTGTGATCAGCGTGGAAGCTGTCTGATTAGCTGCAGGTTTCTCTTGCATGCTGCATTCTCAGCATGACCCAAGCAGCTATGTGATCTTGATCCTTATTTCTAGTTTCATGGCACATTTGTGAAGCTCAGTGTGGGGGAGGGGGTCCTTGAAGACCTGGGTCCTTTTCTTTCTCTGATTTCTCCCCCACCCTCAGGTTCTCTGCTCAGGGGCTCACTCCACATGAGGGAACACCACACAGGATTCTCCCAATGGTATTAGTCCATGCCCAGTGGGAGCACGACTGTGGGGAGAGGGCTGGATTTTATTTCTAACCCAGCCGCCTTCTGCAGCTTTACATATTGATCATGGCAGACACTGATTGATCTAAGGTGTCATGAGGAATGACAATACATTTCCAGTTCATGCTCACTGTGAAACCAGACAATGATTCCTTGGTGGTGAATCAGGATGATGTATGTATACCTAGATCTCAGAACATCTTTAAATTTCCAAGAATAAAATTCTTCTGGGCATGAAAAGACACCTGATGGGAGAGATAGAGAACTAGATAAATCTGGGGGCTGGGCTGTGACACACTGTGTGGCTTCTCCGTGACCAGCTTTGGAAAGGTGAGCTTTAAAGGTGTCTTGAGGGTGACTGTCACCCTGAGCATTGTGGTCAGAGATGAATCATCAAGGTAGACATGTGATGCTATCTTGTTAATATTCTTTATTTTTAATTAGTGAATCACAGTTAGGGTACAGTTACACATTTTCATGCTTGTGTTTCCCTCATACAGTGTTCTCGAGCCCATCCCTGCACCAGTGTCCATTCTCCACTACCAATGAAGCCAGTATCTCTCCCACCCCCCAATCCTATCCCCCCACCCTGCCTCTGTGGCAGGGTATTCCATTTTGTTCTCTCTCTCCTTTTGGGTGTTGTGGTTTGCAATAGGGATATTGAGTGGCAAAAAAAAAAAAAAGAAAAAGTGCACATGCAGCTAACATTTACATTTTTTAAAGTAGAATCTGAGCGACAGCACAGCAGTAGGGCGTTGGCCTTGCATGTTGCCGACCCTGGTTCAATTCCTCCTCCCCTCTCCGAGAGCTGGGCAAGCTGCTGAGAGTATCGAGCCCACACTGCAGAGCCTGGCAAGCTACCCATGATGTATTCCATATGCCAAAAACAGTAACAATAAGTCTCACAATGAGAGACGTTACTGGTGCCCGCTTGAGCAAATCGATGAGCAACGGGATGACAGTGACAGTGACAAGAAAAATATAGTTTTAAACTTAATAATTAAAACTACAACAATGCAAATTAACACAAAATAACTAGATCTAGTGATCACTACGTCTGCATTAATGAAAACCTTTAATGATTGCATCAACTACATAAAATATCAAATAATTATGTTGTATACAAAAAATTAATATAATGTTATATATCAGTTCTATCTCAGTTTACAAAGAACACAAATAACATTTATATTTATGCAATTCTATGTGCGGGGCATTGTGATGAGCACTTAACTGGGATTTCATTTGATCCTCCCGGAAAGAAGGACACAAATTCTATCTCTTTTTTTTAAATTTTGTAGTAAGAGAAATTGCATGGCATTTTCAAGGGGACACAGTTAGAAACTGTAGGGACAGGGAAATGGTCAATCTGGCACTGTGGTTTTTGCTATAACCAACGAACTAAGTCTGAGTCTCAGCTTATGACCTGAATTAGGGGAAACCACTTTCTGTAATGGGCCAGAGTGAAGATTTTTAGGTTTTGCAGACCATATGGTTTCTGTTAAAAGAACCCAACTCTGCTTTTATAACGTAAATACTGTTACATACCACATATAACTTTATTTGAACAAGTGCCACATTAAAATGTTATAAAATATTTGTCATGTTTATATAAAATGCTTAAAAATCAAAGTTTTTATGAAAAGACAACAGACTATTGAGAGAGAACAAGCCAGAAAGTTGGTAACACATACGATAAAACTACAGTAATCAAGAACATTGTATTAACAGAGGAATAGACAATAATTCATGGACAGAATAAAGTCCAGGATGAGACCCACAGAAATAGATTCAAACAAGTCAATATAATCTTTGCCAAAAGAAAAAAGCATGGTGGAGCTGCTCAATAATATTCTCAACAAGTGGTGCTCGACCTGCTTCTATTGTGCTCTGATTATGAGACTCACCCACGAAGTGATGCTGGGATACTTAGATATCACAGAAAGAATACACAGAAGTGGAAACCCCACTCTGGAATGACAGTTCATACAAACTAGACAGGATGATGGGTAGAGTTTATGAGCCCAGGTTTCCCAGCCAGAGTCTGACCAAACTGTTCCTGAAAGAGGTCGTCAAGGAAAAGTGAGAGGGTGTGGGTTTCTGAGGACCAGAAAAAGCCCTTTATTCCAGAGGGGAGTCTGTCTGCCTTCCCACCGCCATATCATTTGTTACTGCAACTCCTCACTGGGATTTTTGGGGTTCCTCCCAAAGAGGGGAACATGACTGCTGGAAGCTGCTAGTTCCAGATCTCGGAGAAATTCCGCACATCTCCCTGTCTAAAAGGCTCTATGTCTGGGAGAAACAAAAAATAGGGCCCCTTTGAGGGCAAAGAAAGCCAGTGGAAGGAAACAGGAGCATTAAATAGTAGTCATAGATTTTTTTGAAAGAAATTTTATGACAGAAAAATCATCTAGTAATCCACAGTGTTTAGAAAAATATGTGAATTGAGGGCCAGACAGATGGTGCAGCAGTTAATTGCCTTCTATGGGGCCAATCCTCGTTCAATCACCAGCACTGCTCCTGGGCCCTGCCAGGAGGGATCTCTGAGCACAGATCCAGAGGAAATCTCTGAGGACTGCTGGATGTGACCCAAAAATAAAAACTAAATTAATTTTAAAGTAAATTTGAGAGCTGTTCATGTGCTTTTTGGTTGGTATTCTAGACTCCTGACGGAAACCAAAAGGTGTTAACTAAAGAGCTAAGTGATTTCAAAAGCAAAGTTGCAGAATTACATCTCTTAATTTACATATTTTCTTTATATTTTTGCACTTATACTCTGATGAACAATTTTCTACCTTAAATCTTCTACCCCTTGTCCCTGCCACGATGGAAAGATAGTCATTGTAAGAACTTGACCTAGCACCTGATCTCTCTGAACTGGACTTCATCATTATAATGAAGATCAGACTGATTTCTTTGACTTGTCATGGGTTTATTGTTGATATGAAAGAACAGGACAGTGCTACACTAATAGGACAGGGCAGTGCACATTTTCAGGGGACACAAGCCTCCTGGGATGGAAGGAAAGAGCTGTTCTTAACCAAGGGATGAATTCTTAAGGCTAAACTATGTAGTATAAGGTCACTCCCTGGGATACATTAATTTCTTAGAATTTTTTAAAAATGCAACATTCGGGCTAGAGCAATAGCCCAGCGAGTAGGGCATTTGCCTTGCATGTGGCCGACCCAGGTTCAATTCCCAGCATCCAATATGGTCCCCTGAGCACCGCCAGGGGTGATTCCTGAGTGCAGAGCCAGGAGTAACCTATGTGCATTGCAGGGTGTGACCCAAAAATCAAAAAAAAAAAGAAAGAAAGAAAGAAAGAAAGAAAGAAAGAAAGAAAGAAAGAAAGAAAGAAAGAAAGAAAGAAAGAAAGAAAGAAAGAAAGAAAGAAAGAAAGAAAGAAAGAAAGAAAGAAAGAAAGAAAGAAAGAAAGAAAGAAAGAAAGAAAGAAAGAAAGAAAGAAAGAAAGAAAAAAAAGTGCAACGTTCTCAAAAGAATCCTAGAGGAAAGCAGAGACAGCATTTATTACTACCCTGTGGCCATTTGTATTAGTTCAATGCAGCCAGATAACTCTAGCAGCTCACACAGACCACACCAGGGAGGGAGATACAGGCCTCACACCAACAACAACACCAATGGGTTGTTATTGATGCTGTAGAGCTGGGAAGAAAGGGGCGAGTCAGCCAGTGTGTTTGTCCCCTGGACTATTTGAACTGAGGGTAGAACTGTCAACACTGTCTCCCCACATCCATGCATTTCGGGTGTGTAGGATACTGCTGACCTGTGAGCAGGCACTGTTCATGGCCAGCCATGCACACTGAGATCACATTTGGCTTCAGTTCCAGCATCAAAACAACTTCACTCAGAGATACCATTAAGGTGTGGAACCTTTCCCTGCGGAGCATGGAAACACCCAGCTCTCCACTCTTTGATCAGAACGGAGGAGGTGAAAAGCCTCTTCATTAAAGCACAGAGGAAGTGAAGCCCCCCATAAAAAGGACTGAAAAACAGCCTTGATATGCCTAGAAGCAGATTCGCTTACCCTGGGGCCCATGGAAATAACTTCAGTCTGACGCAAATGTGAAGGAATCCCTTACGCCTCTCCTCTGCATGTTTGCCTGGTACAGGTAACTCTAGGGAATAGGAGTGCTGAGAGGTGCCATCTGGAAAAACATGCCTGCAAACCTTTCAGACAACAGCCCTGATGAACCCTCTATAGAAACCCAGCATCCACTCTGCTAGACCCTTAGCTCAAATCCTACTGAGAGCTCCACTCCTGGGAAAAATCCAAGCTATATGGACAGAGAGATACTACTAGAAAAAGAACCCACCCTCAGCATAAGAACAAGTCCAACCCCGCCAGCACCCAGCATCTGCTAGAAATCAAGGTGCACGCTTACAACCAGCAAATAACCCCATAATTTCTCCAAAGCACAGCCAGCTGGCAAACGGCCGGTACCTATTGCAGGACTATGGGTCCTGCCATAGACTGTTTCTCACAGGCCCCTATAAGTGAACCAACCTTACTAGGGCTCCTGGGTTTACTGCCTGAGCACTTTGGGGGACCCCACCAGCGGCCCTCGTCCCATGTACAGCCCGCTAAAGAACTGCCTTGTATCAGTGGTGACAACCTCCTGAAAGGCCAGCTACGGTCATGACTCTGTCTGCTAGTCCCAACCAGCAGAGCCCCCTGACCCATAGTCCTAATTTCCCGAGAGACCTGCAGCAATTATACCTTCAAAACCAGCTCCACTCATGCCTCCAGGTATGTGCAAAGCCCGCATATGGTTTCAGGTCCCCACATCTTGAAGGTCCATGTGCCTCTGGAGGGAGCTCTGAACAAGGTTCACCATGCCCATGATACCAGCCTTATTCAGTGTCCTCTGTGGCTCCAAGACCCAGCCCATTGCAGGTCCAGTGAGCAACCAGTGGGGACAGCACATGGCCCAGGTTATACCTGTCCTCCCTCTCTGGTTCAATGGGCTTCCCAACCTGTGCTTCCCTGGAGTAACACTGGTACGATGCTTCTGGGAAAGCTCTGAAAGATGGTGGTATAAGGTCCAGTGAGACATCATCCCCTTCCTCACCAGGATGCATCAGGCTTCTAGAAAACTAGGTACATACAAAGTTTACAACCATCCTCAGAATCTGCTGTCCATTTCTTATCTGAACTTCAGCGGGAAAATGTAGCTTGTAGATTCTTCTAAGGAGTCTCTTGCTACCTGAGGCTTCTAAGAAAGTACAGCCAGCAGAAGTTACCTTAAATAGTGATGGCAGGGAGGTTTTTCCATGGAAACAACTATAAAACCCAGCAGGCCTGGGCCGTCTACATAGTACCGCAGCAACCTCCGTGCTTCCCTTACCCCTGACTCCAACCCTGAGTAATCTGGCAACCAACTGATGCTGTTGTTTGGGCTTGTCATCCTGCTTGTTGGTGACATTCAGCCTGTAGGACAGAAATCCCAGCACCCCAAGCTAACACTCTAATTCAGTACTCTTCAATCCACCATTTTAACTCAAAAATGCTGCAAATGGGGAAGGAAAGCCATAGATTAGTTCATATAAATAGCACAAAAAAACAAGTACAAAGAAGAGACAGAGAGTTCATTCTGAAATAATGGATCAAAACAAAATGGTTGGAAAAGTTCCTAATGCACCATGAAAAAATTAATAATCTACAGTGGACCTCCATCATAATCATGCTTACTGAAATTCATGAATTTTTCATGGATTTAAAAAACATTGGGGATGGAGCAATAGCACAGTGGGTAGGGCGTTTGCCTTGCACGCGGCCGACCTGGGTTCGGTTCCCAGCATCCCATGTGGTCCCCTGAGCACCACCAGGGGTAATTCCTGAGTGCAGAGCCAGGAGTGACCCCTGTTCATTGCCGGTGTGACCCCAAAAAAAGCAAAAACAAAAAAATTTATATTATAATTGACAAAATAACCCTACTGCTCAATGCATTACATAGATTCCCATCAAATTTCTAATGACATTCTTTAAGGATTTTTAGTAAACGCTGCTAAAACGCATAGCACTGCATTATAGCACTGTCGTCCCATTGTTCATCAATTTGCTCGAGTGGGCACCAGTAACGTCTCCATTGTGAGACTTGTTAATATCAAATATGCCATGGGTAGCTTGCCAGGCTCTGCTGTGCAGGGCTAAAATACATATGGACAATAAAACAGCCAGAATAGCGCAAAACAAATCTGAGGGGGAAAAAATGGGAGGTATTGCATTCCTTGTCACTGTCACTGTCACTGTCACTGTCATCCCGTTTTTCATCGATTTGTCCTTGAAATTAACTTATACTATAAAGCCATAATACTCAAAATGGTGTGATAAACGCAAACTCTCAGATCCAGTAGAATAAATGAGAGCCCAGAAATAAACCCTCAGATTTGTGAACAATTTATGACCCAAAAAATACGCATATGAAGTGGTACAAGGAAAGACTCTCTAACAAATGGTGTTGGGAAGGCTAGATGGTTACATGCCAAAAATTAAATTGTACCCTTCTTTCATGCCATACACATACACTAGTTCAAAATCAAGTAAGTATCTTGATCACAGATTAGAATCTATAAAATAAATTGAGAAAATATTGATAGAACTCTCTAGAAACTGGGCCTCAAAGATGTTTCAGTGATTCCATTGACAAAGATAACCAAAAAAAACCAACAAATAGGGCTACAGAGCAGGTAGAGTATTTACCTTGCAGAAAGCCAACCTGGGGTTGATCCCTGGTACCCCATAAGGTCCTTTGAGCCCCATCAGGAGTGATCCCTGAACACAGAGCCAGGAGTAGGTCCTGAGCACCACTAGGTGTGGCCCAAAGACCCCCTACTCCCCTAAAACTGGACAGAATAAGAAGAAAGGCAGAATGGATAACAGGAACCTGATATTCCTAAAACCAGCGCCAATGTGGAAAACCAGAGGCCAGGCTCTCTTGGCTGCTCTATCTCTGCTCTTCCTCTTGAAAGAAAAAAATCCCCCTAAGATAAGCCCCCTTTAAAGAAGTTTGTTCTGAGAAGAGGCCCTTTGATATGTAAAAGTTAGATAGGCAATTGACTACAGAATGCCCTTGTCCTTCTAATGATTGTTGGTTTAATTAAGCAATATATATTGCCTAAGAAATTATCACTCTGGACACACAAAAAAAATAGTTGTAGTTGTAAATGATCACTCTGGACAAGAACTGATTGCTGAAAGTAGGTAAAAGGATATACATGATAACCTCTCAGCACCTATATTGTAAACCATAATGCCCAGAAGGAAAAACAGAGAGTGAGAGAGAGAAAGAAGAAAAGTGTCTGCCAAAAAGGCAGGCTGAGGGTGGTGGCAGGAGGGAAACTGGGGACACTGATGGTGGGAAATGTGCACTGGTGAAGGGATGGGAAATGGAACATTGTATGACTGAAACCAGATCACAAAAAACCTTGTGTATCTGAGAGAGGGGGAGATTTCTCAAAAAAAATAAAAAGCAACAAATACTGAATGTGGAGGAAAGGGGCTGGAGCGATAGCACAGCGGTTGAGCTTTCACCTTTCACGCAGCTGACCCATGTTCGATTCCTCTGCCCCTCTCGGAGAGCCCGGCAAGCTACCAAGAGTATGGAGCCCGCACAGCAGAGCCTGGCAAGCTACCCGTGCGTAATGGATATGCCAAAAACAGTAAGAATAAGTCTCTCAATGAGACACGTTACTGGTGCCCGCTCAAACAAATCTATGAGCAACGGGATGACAGTGGAGGAAAGACAGTCATGCTCAGTCCATGAGGCTATAAACCCCCTCGCCCTACACTTGTCTCTTATTTCTGCCTCATTTTCTTTTCTTTTTTTTTTTTTTTTTTTGCTTTTTGGGTCACACCCAGCGATGCTCAGGGGTTACTCCTGGCTCTGCACTCAGGAATTACTCCTGGCGGTGCTTGGGGGACCATATGGGATGCCGGGGATCGAACCCGGGTCGGCCGCGTGCAAGGCAAACGCCCTACCCGCTGTGCTATCGCTCCGGCCCCTCTGCCTCATTTTCTTAATCCTACACAGCAACTGCTTCAAACCTGTTCACCAAGGGCTGGTCCCTGGTAAAAGGTTTTGCCAGAAAGAAACTTGGACTAAAATCAAAAGAAAATATTCACACACCACACATCAGATAATGGACAAGACTATATATACATATGCACGTACACTCAATGAAACACTGCTCTATCTTTCAAAAAAGATTAAATCCTGCCATTTTATACAAAATAGGTAGAACTTGGGGCTGGAGCGATAGCACAGCGGGTAGGGTGATTGCCTTGCACGCGGCCTTCCCGGGTTCGATTCCCAGCATCCCATATGGTCCCCCGAGCACCGCCAGGAGTAATTCCTGAGTGATGAGCCAGGAGTGACCCCTGTGCATTGCCGGGTGTGACCCCCCAAAAAAAAGCAAAATAGGTAGAACTTAAGGATCTACCTATCATGTTAAGTAAAATAAGAGGTGAACGACAATTACCCAGTATGGAATATGAATAGCTCAGATAAAGAATCCATCAAGGGGCTGGAGAGATAGCACAGCGGGTAGGGCGTTTGCCTTGCACGCGGCCGACCCGGGTTCAAATCCCAGCATCCCATATGGTCTCCTGAGCACAGCCAGGGGTAATTCCTGAGTGCAGAGCCAGGAGTAACCCCTGTGCATTGCCAGGTGTGACCCAAAAAGCAAAAAAAAAAAAAAAAAAAAAGAATCCATCAAACTGAGCTCAGACTTCCTCTTCTGGCAAAAGCAAAGAGAGCAGATGCATTTGACAGTCCTAATAGCACCAGGCGTGGTGACAACAGTGATAATCAGAGTAGTAGTAGTAGTAGTAGTAGTAGTAGTAGTAGTAGTAGTAGTAGTAGTAGTAGTAGTAATAGTAGTAGTAGTAGGACGAGTTGCTCCACTTTAAGGGAAAAAAACACGGGGGAGGGGTGGGAAGACTTACGCCAGGCCACACTGTACTAAAATCCAGGTTTGTGCTCTTTTCTACTGGGCGACGCTGGCGGGCCCCCACGGGTGACTTATGTGAAGCGAGAGGAGAGAGACAGCCACTTTCTCCCAATCCATCTCCGCCCCTCTGGGGCTGGCTGGGAAGGCCAGTACTGACAAGTCTGCGACGAGCCCCTTCACGGCACAGACTAGGTCCCAGCAGACCCCACCACCTGATTTCTTAGGGAGCCGTGGACTCAGGCCGGAGCGGGGAATTCTCTCGCAGGAGAAGAAAGCCAGTCCTCGGCCTTACCCAGAGTTTTCATGAGTAGATGAGCAATGAAGTAAAAACAGATTTTACTTGAAGGCTTCTGGAGGAAAGAGAAGGAGGAGGAGAGGGAAAGAGGGAGAAAGAGAGAAAGCAACACTCTCAAGAGAGAACCTGGGCTCCTCCAAAGGCCGAGAGAGCCCCAGTACACATCTCAAGAGGGGAGATGCGGGCGACACGTGTGCTCGGCCACCACGTGTGCTCGGCCACGTGGACACAAGCAGCACATGGGTTCAGGCAGCATGTGCACGCGCTTCCTCTGTTCAAGAGGCTTTTATAGAGTTCTTTCCCAAGCCACCCCAAATGGAGCTTTCTAGCGAGGTAAGAAAGAGTCCGTTGCTAGAGTGGTTGCAAGGGGGGGCGGGCAGTTGGGATTGGTTGATGGTCTTTTTTGGAATTTCTTTCCCGGCTTTTGTTTCTGTTGGAGCTTCTCTGGGGGCAGAAGGGGGTGGGGTGCATCCAGCCTTCTCTGGTCTGTGCTGGCACCAGATGCAGAATCTTATCAGGCCTTAGTTTCTGTGTTTTCAAGGTGGGCTTTTTGGCAGCCGTGGGATTAGTGGTTTTACTATTTCCCACTAATTCCATCGCCATGGGGGTCCCTTCCTATCTACCTGCCTGCCACTGGGTGCTCTGTCTCTGTACTTCTTTCCCTTCATGACGTTTGCTCCTCTCCCACAGCCCTGGTGCCACCTAGCCCCCCTCCCCAGCCGCCAGCTGGATTAACCCTTGACCTCAATGAAGGCCACTTACCCCAGCCCAGCAGCAGAAGCATCCCCAGGGAGAAAGTGCACAGCTGCGGTCCCATGGGCCTCAGTGATCCACGTCCACGGGAAAACGCTCCATCACTCTATCTTCCTGCCGCCTCTGGCGCCTCTGCCTTCCCACAGTGCACCTGAAACATATTATACCACGTTCCCCTTTAAAGGCAGTGCTGCCTGGCTGTGAAAGGTAACGAGATCATCCAGGTAGGAGCTCCCTTGAGGTAACTGGGTCAAGAAATGGGTAGATTGTTCTAGACAAAAGTTTTCAAAGACCGGAACCACACAGCTCCTTCTAATGACCCTTCAGGACAGAGCGTACCTAGAGATTGCCACTGCCAGTCAGGGGACTGGTGTGTGTGTGTGTGTGTGTGTGAGAGAGAGAGAGAGAGAGAGAAAGAGAGAGAGAGAGAGAGAGAGAGAGAGAGAGAGAGGGAGAGAGAGAGGGAGAGAGAGGGTGAGGGGCACACAGGACTAGAACCCCAGAAGCTGGCTGGAAATTTTAGCTTGGCCACAGCCTGGTCCTTAACTTGACCTCATCTTCCTCAGCTATAAGCTAAGAAAATAAAATCATGGATGGAGTGAAAGTTCCCAGAGCCATGTCCCAGGGTGAGAGGAGTATGAGGTCTCAGAGGTAGGCTGGCTTCCTTCGCATCATGCAGAGAGCCATAGATGGCCAGGAGTATTTGGCTAAAGTACAAACCCTGCATGTATTGTCTGCCCATTGAATTGAGACTTAAAACTCAGAAGTGGGACCTTTGGACCTGAGTTTAAGAGTCAGCAATTCCCTTTGTGAAAAGTATTTCTGGATTATTGGCCAGGCTCAAAGGGGGCAAAAGAGAACTGGAGTTTTAAGCCAGAATGACAGAATTTAACCAGGGAAGGTTAAATTTAAACTGTTTCACATTGATAGCAAAGAATCACCGTCTTGGTGACAAAACTAAATATACTAAAGTCATCCTCGCACTCTGGCACTCAAAATTGACAAGATGAAAGTCTAAGTTTAGGACTCTAGCTCAGAACCTGGAGCTCGTTTTTCTACATTAGATCTTGATCTCCTCCCATTTTCTCCTATACTAAAATTATTTATTGCTTAGTGTTAACTCTGAAGTATAAAGTGAAGATTAAACAGGCAGCCAAATACTGGAGCGCTGGTATTCGGATATTATCTTCCTCTATCATCTGCTCAGAAGCAAAGTGATGTATGAGTGATTGATGGTTTAAGTCATGCCAAAGGCATCTGGGGAAAGTCTCAGATCAGACTCCAGAGATGTGTATACTGGAGAGTGATATAACTGGCTGTTCACTGATCTCAGAGATGTGGAGAGAAACACACAGAGGAGGAAGAAAATGCATCCAAAGCAAGATCTTCACAGGCCACATAGGCACAGAGAAGCTTGAGCATCTAGGCATTTGTTTACTATCACTAAGCTGCTCACAAACTCAACAAGGACTCAAAGTCACTGTCCCATCACTGTCCCACCCAGACTCCTAACAACTAGGAGCATCACCTGCACTGAATGAGCATTGAAAGGCTCCATTCATTCTGGGGTGTGCTGGAGGCAGGTGGGGGTGGGGGAACTTGAGTGGCAATGTTCAGAAGTGGCTGGACAGTAATCCCTGCAGTGCCTTCCATTTCTTTTAGTTCCTCATAGCGCCACCATCCATATCATTGAGAAATGACTTAGGAACATGTTTAGAAATTCTGAACCTTTAAAGTAGGCCAATAACTCATCAGTAGATACAGTGGGGAAAGCATATTCGGACAGTGTCCAGCAATATCACACTGTCTGTACAAATATGAGCTCAATTAGTGCCTATTATTTACATATTTATTAATAAGAAAGACTCCTCAAAAGCTAGAAACAAGCTCCACCACTTCTTCATAAGCTTCTGATCTCCGATTTTTGCTACTCAGCTTTCCTAGAAGGACATGTTCTAAAGTAGGGAGGCAACATTTCAGATTTTTGCAATTTTGGTTATAAGATGTTCCTTTAGACAAAGGCATAGGTTCATGAAGTCTATTTCCAAACATGAAAGTATTCATTTGAAAAGATATAATCACACTTATGTTTATTATAGCTCTTAGTGCAATAACCATTATATAAAAGCAGCCTAAATGTACGATGGCAGATGAATGGATAAAGAAAATTTGGTATATATATATATATATATATATATATATATATATGTGTGTGTGTGTGTGTGTGTGTGTGTGTGTGTGTATATATATATATACACAGTGGAATGCTACACGGCTATAAGAATGAATGAAATCATGAAGCTCACTCAACTTATATGAAACTAGATGGTTCCATGTTAAAAAAAAATAAGTCAGGGGCTGGAGCAATAGCACAGCGAGTAGGGCATTTGCCTGGCAAGTGGCCAACCTGAATTCGATTCCCAGCATCCCATATGATCCCCTGAGCACCGCCAGGGTAATTTCTGAGTGCAGAGCCAGGAGTGACCCTGTGTATCCCTGGGTGTGACCCAAAAAGCAAAAAAAAAAAAAAAATTAAAAGAAAGAAAGGAAAGAAATAAAATAGAAAAATAAGTCAAAGAGATAGCACAGTGGGTAGAGCATTTGCCTTGCACCCGGTCGACCCGGGTTTGATTCCTCTGTCCCTTTCAGAGAGCCCGGCAAGCTACCGACAGTATCCCGCCCGCACAGCAGAGCCTGGCAAGCTACCCGTGGCATATTTGATATGCCAAAACCAGTAACAAGTCTCACAATGGAGACGTTACTGGTGCCCGCTTGAGCAAATCGATGAACAAAGGGACAACAGTGCTAAAAAAAAAAGTCACAGAGAGGAGGACAAATAAGATTATCTCACTCATGTGGTGTACAGAGAGACAAAGGAACAGACAGTGTCAAACAAATGATGACAAACTTTTAGCCTTAGATTTCAAAATTCAGATTACCAGTGGGGAGAGTGGTGGGTGGTGGGAATGAAGAGACAGACTCCATGTGAACTAGAGACAGTAGTGAAGGTCTTGAGCACTTTGGTAGTGAGTGGTGCAGTAGCTACTATAAAATTAACAGCATTAGTAACCATGTTACCTTAAGGATAATATGAAAAATTTTTAAATTCTTATTGAATCACCATGAGATGCAGTTGCAAAGCTTTCATGCTTGAGTTTCAGTCATACAATGATAGAACACCCATCCTTCCACCAGCGCACATTTTCTACTACCAATGTCCCCCCCTCCCCCCCATCCCAACCCTCCCCCTGCCTCTATGGCAGATAATTTCCCCCATTCTCTTTCTCTCCTTTTGGGCATTATGGATTTCAATATAGGAACTGAGAGGTTATCACATTTGGTCCTTTATCTATACATCTTCCATCCCAAACGAGCCCTCCAACCATCATTTTCTTAGTTATCCCTTCTCTATCCCAGCTGCCTTCTTCCGCAGCTCATGAGGCAAGCTTCCAACTATGGAGCAATATTCCTGGCCCTTGTGTCTACTGTCTTTGGGTATCAGTCTCGTGTTAGAAAAATAAGAAATTTTGAAGAAAAAATTTTAAAGAAATGGTTAACTATAAATATATATGTGTATATACATCTATATAAACAAATATTTTCTCAAGGAACTTGATGAATTAATGCATAAAACAATCTGGTATAAAAGAGCCTGCCATATTAAACACCACTCTGTAGAACCTCTTACTCTTCCTCATAGCCCACATTTGATCATCCCATATGGTCCCCTGAGCACTGCCAAGAGCGATTCCTGAGGTTAAAAAAAAAAAAAACAGAAATCATTGAGGGTCAGAAAGATAGTACAGTAGATAGGGTGCTTGCCTTCGAGGGGTGGACACGGGTTCAATATAGAGCCCATAGTGCCCACCTATATAGTGCTCCAAGCCTATCAGGAGTAATTCCTGAATGCAGAGCCATGAGTAAGCTCTGGGCACCGCTGTGTGGCCCCAAAACAAAAGCAAAAGGAAACGAACCTATACCTCACACCATACACAAAAACTAATTCAAATTCAAAGTGGACCAAAAGTCTAAAATTTCTAACTCCCACACTATAAAAATACATTGAGAAAAACATAAGCAGAACTCTCCAGAATATGGATTTCAAAAGTGTATTCCATGACCTAATCCCACTTGCAAAGATAACAAAAACGAAACTAATCAAATGGTACTAGTGAAGTTTAAAATGTTTGCACATCAGGGCCAGAGTGATAATACAGCAGGTAGATGCTTGTCTTGAAAGCAGCACACCAGGGTTTGGTCTCCAGCACCCCAGGTCCCCACATAGACCCCAAACAAACAAACAAAAAGTTTACATGTCAAAG
Source organism: Sorex araneus (assembly GCF_027595985.1). Taxonomy (NCBI): domain Eukaryota; kingdom Metazoa; phylum Chordata; class Mammalia; order Eulipotyphla; family Soricidae; genus Sorex; species Sorex araneus. The sequence continues at coordinate 362,311,980 of NC_073313.1, read as the reverse complement.
GATACTCCACAAATGACAGGACACACTGTTAATGGAGAGAAGATATTTATACACAATACTCCAGATAAAGGACTAACATTCAAAATATATTAAGCATCCACAAAGCTCAACAAAAAATAAATCTATGAACAAAACCACTAGCCCCATCAAAAATGGGGAGAAGAGATAGACACTTCAACGACAAAGACACTCAGATAGTCAACAAGCACATGAAAAAGGTGTTCAAAATCACTTCGTATCAGAGAAACCATGAGATCAAACAATAAGATACTTATGGCAGAGCTATTGGATGAATGAAATCTCAGAATACTGACAGCATCAAACACTGATAGGGAAACAGCAATAGGAACTCTCCTACATAATTGAATGAAAATGAAAAGTGGTGCAGTTTCTAGGGAAAACAATGTGTCATTGTCTTACAAAAATACACATACTCTTTAGTCCAGAAATTAACCTTCGGGATTGTCCCTAAAGAGTCAAAAATTTAGTTCACTAAGAACCCTGACCAGAAACACTGATCGTAGTGCTTTCAGGAAGCTGCTTCAAAGCTATCAAGATGCCCTTCAGCTGGCAAATGAGCAAACTGTGGTCCATCCAAACAATGATAGATAATTAGTACTAAAAAGGGAGTCAAAAGGCCCTTACTGGATATGGAGAAAACTCCAGTGTATGTCACAGAGTAACAGACATCCATCTCAAAGGGATAGTTACAGTATGAGGCCAGCTCTAAAGCGTTTTGGAAAAGGCAAATCTCTGAATACAGGAAAAGATGGGTGGGAGTGTCGGCAGGGAGTGGTGATGAGGAAGTGGGGCGTGGAGAAATTTTTAGGCCAGTGAATCTATGATGATGGGTAAATGACATTATAAATGTGTTCAAAATTATAGAATGCACATTACCAAGAGTGAACCCTGACGTCATGGACCTTGGGTGATAATGACATGGCAGTGTGGGTTCATCTCTAGAAGGGAAACTGGTTCATACCTTTGAGAGCTGAGGATTACATGGAATCCACCAGGAGGAATATAAAGTCTGCTGCCCAGCTCAGGGCTCCTGGAGGGACTCCAGAATGCTTCCTTGAGGAGCTTGCTTCCAGTCCCCTCCTACCAGCTGTGATGTCACAATCCTTTGGCTTCTAGAGCACTTTGATTCCCTCTACAACAACAGCCAGTGGCCATCATTTATAAGCAGCAAGCTTCTCGAGAGCTACAGTTCCTCTGGTTCCCTTTTTCTACCAAAGAGACTGGTGGATGGAGATGAGAAGGGGCTGGCATGACCTGTCCTTAAAAGAGCAATCACCTTCCTGGGATTGGGGAGGCCCCCTAAGATGACAAAGACCAGCACTGGCCTCTGGCCTCAAGACCAGTTAGTTCCCCATCACATCCACACCCACATCCCAGTGCATTGGGCCACTTGCCCTTTTGCTGGTGCCACCTGTGCCTCCAGCACAATGTCCTTGGGCAGAGTGGGCCTGTCTGAGCACAGATGGGTCCCAGCAATGACCAAAGCAGCAGCATCTTCGCCCTCGGTACACCCTGCATCACCGACTCGGCCACCACCACGAGCTCCTCTCTGTGTGTTAACTGGGTGACACCAGAGGAGTGAGGCGACTTTGCGTATACTGATTGGAGAAGCCTGAGAAAGTGTTGGTAGAAACTTTTTGGCATAATATTTAGAAGTGGTGGTATTGCATGATTTCATTTTTGTAAAGAAAAGCAAGTTAAAACCAATCAAAACCAAATGTCTATATTTTTAATGCAGAGTAAATGTTTTGAAAAGATGCCCTCTCACTTATCATTTTTATGCCATAAAAGCAGGATCAGAGGAGATTTTTTTTTTGCTTTTTGGGTCACACCTGGCAATGCACAGGGGTTACTCCTGGCTCTGCACTCAGGAGTCTCCCCTGGCAGTGCTCAGAGGACCATATGGGATGCTGGGAATCGAACCCGGGTCGGCCACGTGCAAGGCAAACACCCTACCCGCTGTGCTATCACTCCAGCCCCCAGGATCAGAGGAGATTTTTAAGGGATTGAGATAATTTATTGCTTCATAGATTTCTGTATTAGTTTTCTCAGAGATGCAACAGTTTTGAAAATTTGTTTAGAAATAAATATTGGAATAAATGGTTGAGCCAACATACATCATTTCCAGAAATTTGCTCTTCTCTCTAAGCCTTAGAAACAAACAGTATTAAGATGTCATCAATACCTGCGCCCATGAGAGAGAAAATTAGAAATTAGAAAACTGATGCTGTGAAGAACTGTTGGAGTCCTAAACCAGGACTGTGTTTGTCCCAGGCTATCATTGTGACCAAGGCAATGCCTAGTGCCATCATTTTTCTGCCTTATGGCAGGTAAGAGAGACAGACAGACAGACAGACAGAGACAGACAGAGACAGGGAGGCAGGTACAGAGAAAGACAGAATGACAGAGTGACAGAGACAGAGAGAGACAGAGTGACAGAGACAGAAAGACAGAGAGAGAGATACAGAGACAGAGGAACAGAGACAGAGAGACAGGGACACACAGAGACAGAGACACAGAGATAGAGACACAGAGACAGACAGAGACAGAGATCCTTCACTGCACAATTAGAATCACTCTTACTGTTTGGACTCTCCTGGCCTGGCCTCTCCCACACCCAGGGGGTCTTCACAAACAATAGCCCCTGATACTCCCCACCAGTTAACCCCAGACAGAGCCACTTCTGTTTATTAGAGACCTAGCCTAGTTGGTTCCCACCACAGGAGGGCACAGCCACCCACCTTCTCCCAGCCACCTCAGGCTCTGCCTACAAAGCAATATCTAATGCCCACAGGCCCACACTCTCCTGTCCCCACACCCCAGGACAATGGGTGTCTGCTGGCAGATGTCCACAGTCACAAGGAAAAGAGGATTTGCTCAAGATGGTGACACCTTGTCTCCTTCACCCACTGCCTCGTCTCAGGAATCGAAATCATCAGATTGACCAGGGGTGGATCCTCACGCACTGATAGCTAATTCCGGCTTGAGAGGGCTGGACTTTCTTTCTTTTTTTTTTTTTTAGGAGACTCCTCATTTATTTTTTTTAAAATTCTTTTATTGATTCACCATGTGGAAAGTTACAAAGCTTTTAGGTTTAAGTCTCAGTTATACAATGCTCAAACACCCATCCCTTCACCAGTGCACATATTCCACCACCAAGAATCACAGTATACCTCCCCCCTCCCCCCCACCTCCCCAGCCCCCCACCCCGCATGTGTAACTGGTAAATTTCACTTTACTTTCACTTTACTTTGATTACATTCAATATTTAAACAAAAAAATTCACTATTATTGATTTGGAGTTTCTCCCCCCTAAAGTCGATCTGCTGAAAAGAAAGCATTTGGTAATTTGTTTTCCATTGCTGAGAATGAAGAGATATGAGGTCAGGAGGCCGCGCTAGCAGCAGCATAGTTTTGGATTTCTGTAGTTTAGTATTTTAGTAACTAAGTCCAGAGAAATATCTGCCAGGAATCGCAACATTGTAAGCTTGTACCTCTCAGCTACTTTATATTCCATATATGAGTGCGATCTTTCTATGTCTGTCTCTTTCTTTCTGACTCATTTCACTCAGCATGATACTTTCCATGTTATCCACTTATATGCAAATTTCATGACTTCATGTTTTCTGACAGCTACGTAGTATTCCATTGTGTAAATATACCAGAGTTTCTTTAGCCAATCACCTGTTTTCGGGCACTCTGGTTTTTTCCATATTGTGGCTATTGTAGACAGAGCGGCAATGAACATGGAAATGCAGATGTCATCTCTACTATACCTTTTTGCCTCTCCGGGATATATTCCAGGAGTGGTATTGCTGGGTCAAATGGGAGGTCAATTTCTAACTTTTTGAGAATCATCCATATTGTTTTCCAAAAGGGTTGAACCAGTCAGCATTCCCACCAGCAGTGAAGGAGAGTCCCTTTCTCCCCACATCCACGTCAACACTGGTTGCTTTTTTTTGGCGGGGGATGTGGGCAAGTCTCTGTAGTGTGAGATGATATCTCATTGTTGTTTTGATCTGCATCTCCCTGATGATTAGTGATTTTCTCATGTGCCTCTCAGCCATTCAGATTTCTTCTTTGGAAAAAAAGAAAATAAAAAAAAATAAAATAAAATAATGCCTTCTAAAAAATGCCACATGCCTTTCGTTGCCCTTAACAGAATGTCAGCCCTGCAAGGAAGAGTCCCCGGTGCCTAGGACAGTGGGTGGCTCAGAACAGGAGCCCAGTAGGGTTGGTTGATGGGATGAATCATTGGTGACTGGCATGCTGCACACCCAGGGCAAGGATGAGTTTGACCTTTCGGGACCCCAATTTCCCCATCTGTGAAATGGACAGGTCACCCCATTTTTTGATCGGGTTGGCAATTTTCTTCTTGTGGAGTTCAACCAGTGCATTGTATATCCTTGTTATCAACCCTTTATCGGATGGGTACTGCATAAATATCCTTTCCCATTCTGTAGATTGTCTTTGTATTTTGGTCACTGTTTCTTTTGAGTTGCAGAAGCTTCTTAGTTTGAGATAGTCCCATTTATTTATCTTTGTTTTCACTTGCTTGGCCAGTGGCATGAGGGCTGGACTTTCTGAGGAATGGGAAGGAGGGAGGCAAGTCAGTGGTCAGAGCAGCTGCCTCCCCAGTAGGAAGCCGGGATCTAGCCGGGCCCCTGAGCACACACCCTCTAAGCCACAGTGGCGCCAAGCGTCAGTCACACCAAGTGTGCTGGCAGAACGCCCCTTGCTGTTCTTCCCCTAACTGTGGTTCACAGACAAGCACCTTCAGCCGCACCCCGAACCAAGCAACTATTGGCACCATTTCTTCAATAACCTGTGCTCACACAACGCCTCCGTGTGCTATTTTGATAACTCTTGCAATGTTTCAAATATGACTACTATTATACTACACTGCCACGGTGACCTCTGACCAACGGCCTGTGACGTTACTATTGGAAGTTCGTAGCCACCGTTTTCTGTCCGGTCCTTTCTCTCCCCCAGCCCTCCCTTTCTTCCTTTCTGCCTACCTCACCTTTCCACATGATTGAAATTAGGTCAATCAATAACCTATAAAGGCCCGTCAGTTTTCTCACGAAAATAAGATTTCTCACTATAAATCAAATGTCAGCGAAAATGAAGCTGAGTGAGGAAGGCGTCAGGAGCTAAGACAGGCAGAAAGTCTGACCCCTGGCACGAAAGGCAAAGTAAACATTCTTAAAGGAAATGAAAAGTGTTGCTCCAACGATCACACGCGCTGCAGTAAGGCACCACAACTTCTGCTGGGGTGGGGAAACGTTAGTGATCCAGACAGAAAATCAAACCAGCCACATTCCCGACAGCCAAAGTCTCATGTGGAGCAAGACCTTATTTTTCTTCAATTCTCTGAAAGCAAAGAGGAGGGAGGAGGAAAAATGAGAAGATAGCAGAGATCTTGCAGCTGAAGAAAATAAACCATCTCCCTGCCATACATAACGTGCCAATGGAAGCAGCAAATACTGAGGAAGAAACTGCAGCGTGTTCATCAGAAGATCCGGGTGAGATCTCTAATGAAAGTGACTGTAATACACAGTACAATTTCAATGTTGACGAACAGCTTTTATTTGAAATATGACGCTATCTAGGACCTTCCTGACCGCAGGAGTGGCCAAAACTTACTTCAAAACTGCACTGGACGGGCTGGCCCTTTTGTTAGGGGCTAATGCAGCTTGTGACTAGAAGTCACACTTTATGATCATCCAAAAATCCTAGGAATCAGAACCGGAGAACCAGTGGATAGAGCTCTTATAGTGCACACAGCTGACCTTGGTTCAGTCCTGTTACCCATAGAGTTCCCTGAGCCACGCCAGGAATGATCCCTGAGCACAGAGCCAGGACTAAGTCCTGGACACAGCCTAAGGTGGCCCCAGATCAAATAAACAAAAAAAGTAATAAAATAAAAATAAATAAGGGTCTGGAGCGATAATACAGCAGGGAGGGTGTTTGCCTGGTAAGTGGCCGACCCGGATTCGATTCCCTGACATCCCATATGGTCCCCCAAGCACCACCAGGAGTAATTCCTGAGTGCATAGCCAGGAGGAAGCCCTGAGCATTGCTGCGTGTGACCCAAAAGGAGAATAAAAAAGGTAAAAATAAATAAATAATAAAAATTCTAGGAACTGTAACTAAATCTACATTCAGTGCTTAGTGTGTGGAACTATAAGATCTAGAAGGTTTTGTATCTGTCTTTACTAAATACTTGAAATCCACTACAGAGTTCTAATTACCCGGGGGGAGTTTCTTTCACAGCTCTCCTGCCCATGGCAATGGGCCCAGGAGTTTGAGAGCACTGACTGAGATGTATAGATCAGTGTTGTTTTCATGCCTCTGAACAGGGTATCCACTCGGCAGTCCCAGGATCTTGGAATCACTTCCATTTCCAAGCCTCCTCCTGTCAGACACTTCTTAAGGCTGCTACAGAGAGCGATTACCCTGATGGCTTTGGGAAGTCAGCTGAGAACATAATGTCTAGTAAAGATGCACCATTGCTGTACTGGAGAGATAGTACATTGGGTAGAGCACATATCTAGCACATGGCTGACCCAGGCTTGATCCCAAGCAACCCAGAGATCCCCCTGAAGGGTGCAGAACCAGAACTCAGGCTTGAACACCATCAGAGGTGGCCCAAAATCACACGCAAAAAGATTCAACATTCTACATGTGACTAAGAACAGTGATTCCTTATAAAGTAAGAGAATGGGAGACTGACACCCAAGAATAGTAGAGATAAGTACCAGGAAGATTACTCCATAGCTTAGAAGCTGTCCTCACATGCTGGGGGAGAAGGCAGTCCAGATAGAAAAGGGACCACCAAGTAAGTAAAGGGTGTTAGGAGGATCTGCTCGGGATGAAAGACGCAAGCTGGAAGTAGACTCTAGACCAAACATGATGGCTACTTAATACCCCTATTGCAAACCCAACACCCAAAAGGAGAGAGAGAGCAAAAGGGAATGCCCAAGCACAGAGGCGGGGTGGGGAGGGGGGAAGGTGTGGGGGTGGGGGGAGGGATGCTGGGACTGTTGGTGGTGGAAAATGGGCACTGGTGGAGGGATGGATACTTGACTATTGTGTGACTGAAATGCAAGCATGGAAGTTTGTAAGTCTGTAACTGTACCTCACAGTGATTCACTAATAAAAAAATAAATAAATAAAAATAGTGATTCCTGAGAGTAGATGGTTATGATCCTGAGAGGAGTTCAATCAATTCTAACAGAAATTTGGAAGAAGTTCATTTCAATCCTCCTGCATCGTCTGAGAGGTTTAAAATCAAACTGGAGGGGGGTGGCGTTCCCGGCGCGCCTTCCGCCCAGAGATGAACCGGGAGCCGCGGCACGAGAAGCAGAGCCTCCGCGCCTATTGACTGTGATCCTGAGGTCTCCTAACCCATTTTGGCACCAGAGCGGATTCTTGCAGCCATCCATTTTGACTGTGAACTGAGCTAAAATATTAGAAACCCAAAACCGCGCGGCCGCTATGAAGAGTGCTTAAAGTCTTCACTCTTACCAATGAAGAGAAATTATTAAATGATGCCTATTCAGCAGGCCTGATTGTTGGGGAAAATTTCCAATCAATAATAGTGAGTTCTTTATGGAAATATGAAATGTACTCAACATATATAGAGAATAATGGGAATATCATTAGCTACTTAGATGGGGGTGGGGTGGGAGGGGTTGTATTGGGGTTCTTGGTGGTGGAACGGGTGCACTGGTGAAGGGATGGTGGTTTAATCAGTATTTGACTGTGACTTAAACCTGAAAGCTTTGTATTTTTTTTTCTTGTTTTCACGGTGGTTCAATAAAATATTTCTTTAAGGAAAAAAAAAGAATAAATATTGTTATTAATCTGAAAAAAATTATGTTCACAGAAGTTGGATAACTACAGACTGAATATCATCATCATCATCATGTTGAAGATATTATCTCAAGGGTGTAAACTAGCTGGTAAGGGAAGGAACTCCTTCCAAGTGTATCAGGAAGTTCAGTCAGAGAGAAATGGGTTTCTGAATACTGGGGCACAAGTCCCCTTCATTTTAACACCTAATAAAATGTTTACTACTATGAAAAAAAAAATCGAACTGGAGAAAGTCATCGCAGACGTGGTTAAAACAAAGTGATAGCTACAATTAGAACCACAGCGTGTGGGGCTGGAGCAATAGCACAGCGGGGAGGGCATTTGCCTTGCACTCGACCAAGCCAGGTCCAAATCCCAGCATCCCATATGGTCCCCTGAGCACCGCCAGGAGTAATTCCTGAGTGCAGAGCCAGGAGTAACCCCTGTGCATCGCCAGGTGTGACCCAAAAAGAACAACAACAACAAAAAAGAACCACAGCGTGGAGGCACAGTGGGGCTGCTGCAGACTCGCTGAAAAATGGGCCAAAGAGGAACTGCCGCTGTATGGATGAGCACAGGAAGTGGTGGTTTCTTGAGCTGAAACTAAGTCCTGGTGAAGATGCTGTGAACGTTGCTGAAGTGGCAACGAAAGGTTTAGAAGTGGACATGCAGTGAGAGCCAGAACACTGGCAAAGTTTGAGGGGCCTGACTCCAGCTTTGAGAGGGCTTTGAGGGAAGTTCTACTGTGGGCCAACAGGGGACAGAGAAACCTTTTGTTCGGAGCACTGATGCAGGGTGGGGGAGCCCAGATGACCTGCCTGGGACATCAACAAATATAAAGCCTAGAAGCCGAATGGGGGCCCAGAGCGAGCCTTGCATGACCAACCCCGCCCGGCCCTTAAGACTTCAAAAGGTCCCCTGAGCACCACCCAAGTGACCCCTGAATGCAGAACCAGGAATGAGCCCCGAGCTCCGCCAGGGGGGGACTCAAAAACAAAAGAAGCCAAAAGCCAAACCCACACTGAATGTAGCTCAGTGTCCCCCGGGGGCTCTTGCTAAGAAATCTTCCTGGAGGAAAAGTGGCGACCCCTCAGTGAAACCCAACTCTGCACACGCCATCACCGTGGGCGTGCAGCGCTGAGGAAAGCCCCCTCAGGCACAGGGAGAAGGGAGCAGAAGCTGAAGGAGAAACGGGACCACAGAGTTGTCCAGGCAAGCTGGTAGCGAGCAGAAGATGCCAATCGAGGGTGGAAGGAAGCTGAGTGCCAGGGTCGGACCGAGCATTAGGTTGACTCTGTTTCTGACTAAGTTCTCCAGCACAGCCAACTACCACCCCGGCCCCTGCACAGAGCGGCCACCCCTGAGGCCTCTGGGTGCTGGACAGCTGCAGTCTCAGCTCTGGCCCAGCAAGCTTCCTCCTGGGTTGATGTGCCCCATCCCACCTCCCACTAGGCAGAATCCTGCTGGGTGATCAGGTTTGTTGTTTTTTTTTTTTTTAAAGAAATTAGTTTTTATGTTGATTCTCACAGAATTCATATTGGAATGCACAGAATTCCGCCCACTGACAAGGGATGTGACCACCCAGCGTGATGCGGACCACCCAGGGGCCAGCATTCACCACCACCAGCCAACAACCAAGCTGACCCGCCCCCTCCATGGGGAGCCCAGGGTTTGGGCTGAAATTCCTGCGAAGAGAGCGAGCTAAATGTTTTAAGTACATAAATTACATACATAGCAGCCCCCAAATCAATGCAAGCCTTGCATGCAGACAACAGAATATTACTCCGTGCAAAAAGGCAGTGACCTGTCAGGAAAAGGAGGAGACATCGAGGAAACTGTAAGACACAGCACTGAGTTGAAGAAACCCTTTGAAAATATCACCTTCAATGTGCTTCCAACCGTACGACAATCTTGAACATGCGAAACTGTAGAGGCAATAGAAAAGGCCAAGGGGTGGGCGCCAGAGAGAGCTGGGACCGCAGGGGAGGTGCTGACAGCCGGAGGCAGCTCACTTGGGCTCAGTACCCACGGCCACACATTGTCCTTCGAGCACCACCAGATTCACAGGACAGCGGGATTACTCTGTAAATTCCCATGGACCCAGGGCATCGCCCCCGTGTCGAGACTCCGAGTCTGCAGCACCCGGAGTGAATTCTCTAGGAAAGAGGCCCAGAGCGGCAGGGGTGAGGGTGTGCGGGTCCGTGCAGGTTCAGGGACCGGAAGGGAGGGACGGCTTTGGTGAGACAGGGCGACGGTGGAAACAGACTCCACGGAAATGCTCCACTGTGCTCAGAGCACTTAACTTGAGAGCCTAAAACTGCTCTCCAAAGCACTGCAGAGCCAAACGAGATCAAAGCCGTGACTTTTAGGTGACAAACTGGATTCGGGGTGGTATATACAGACATTGCACACTTTATAACATCCTACAGCAATGTTACTTCAATCAAAAAAAGGCCTTGGTTACTTCGACTGAAAAGAGGTGCTTGAAAAAAGCACCCCAGTTACCCTGAGCTCCATTTTATTTTATTTTATTTTGCTTTTTGGGTCACACCCGGCGATGCACAGGGGTTACTCCTGGCTCTGCACTCAGGAATTACCCCTGGCGGTGCTCAGGGGACCATATGGGATGCTGGGAATCGAACCCGGGTTGGCCACGTGCAAGGCAAGCGCCCTACCCGCTATGCTATCGCTCCAGCCCCTACCCTGAGCTCCAGATCAGAAGTTGGGTCCTGGCTCTGGGCTCCCATTTCTTCTGAGATTTACTGCCCCGCCCCCCACCAAAGACAATATTGGGGCTGTGTTCCTTTGCATTTGGAGGAAAAGCGGGTTGTTTGGAACCTACCCAAAGGCTTTCATCGACTCAACCTGGCTCTGTGCTCTGAAGTAATGTCCATGTGCTCTGGGGAGCCCTTGAGGTGCTGGGGATTTGAACCAGGATCGGCAGGGTGCAAGGCAGGTGCCTTCACCCCTGTGCTGTCTCTCCAGCCCTCCTTGGCCTTGTCAGCCACGCCTAAGGCCGTGCTCTCTGGTGTTCTCTGTGTCCTCCCCAGTCCCTCTGTTTCCGTGCAACCTCCTACACGGCCTTCTCACCCCCTGAACTCCCTCCATCACCCTGTTTGACTCTGCCCAGCACTCACCAACTTAGCTCACCGGCCTCCACATGCCTTTCGTTGCCCTTAACAGAATGTCAGCCCTGCAAGGGAGAGTCCCCGGTGCCTAGGACAGTGGGTGGCTCAGAACAGGAGCCCAGTAGGGTTGGTTGATGGGATGAATCATTGGTGACTGGCGTGCTGCACACCCAGGGCAAGGGTGAGTTTGACCTTTCGGGACCCCAATTTCCCCATCTGTGAAATGGACAGGTCACCCTAATGACTGCAGTTTCTCGTGCTGAGTGGAATCACGAGTTTCAGAATGACCTGGTTTTGCCACTCCGGGGGTTTCTGCCAGGGCACGGTGACAGGGGGTTCTTAGCAAGAGAATGCTGAGCAGTCCCCTGTTTTCCGCTGCTGCAGGCGAGGTGTCGGGGCTCAGGAGAAAGGCAGAGTCACACGCGCAGCGAGAGCCCCTCCCCTAGGATGGAAGACCCCAAAAGCAGGGAGCTCGTGTCACTCCCTGAAGCCCCACAGGCCTGGCTCTCAGGGACAGTCAGGAGACGCTCTGGCGGCAGCCCCGGCAACTCCATCCAGGGCAGGGTTCCTCTGTGGTCGTGTGTGGTAGGCAAATAGCAGCAACAGCGCCTACCACTGGCCCTTTGCACGGTGTTTGCACTTGCATCATCGCACCTGATCCTCATGACAACCCCTGAGATAAGTGTCATTAAGTGTTATTATCCCCAATTTAAGGAGGCGATAACTGAGGCTCAAAGAGTTTGACTTGCCCAAGACCACATAGCTGGAAAATGGCAGTCTGCGCACAAGCCCAGCTTAATGGCGGGGGCTGGGGGGACTTTAGCTTGCACACCCTGTGTGTGTGTGTGTGTGTGTGTGTGTGTGTGTGTGAGTGGGTATGGGTGGATGTGTGTGTGAGTGCTGTGTCTGGATGTGTGGGTGTGGTTCTGTGTGTGAGCGTGTGAATGTGTGTGGATCTATGTGAGTGTGGAGATGTTTGTATTTGAGTGTGTGTGAGTGAGTGTGTGGCCAGGTGTAGCAGAGGGGGCGGGAATAAAAGGCTTATGTAAGGGCCAGTGCCCCGGGGAAAAACAGGGGTGCAGAGAGGGGAGACGCCTTGGTGGGGGCTGACCTGCCCGCACTCTGGGCGGGGGCCGAGGCAGGGGCGGGGCTGAGCCAGACCCTCACCCACTCCCGCAGGGGCCTCGGGCATACGGGAGAGACCGCTGGCCTCAGCCAGGCACCGCTGCCCGTCAGGCCCAGACGTGCTCCACAGCAAACACGTCCCTCCCAGGGCACAGATGCCAAGGATGTGGGCAAACTGGTTTGGGGCACACAAAAGTCAACCTGAAGGCTTCATCCCTTCTCAGACAAGCTCCAGAAATGCCCGTCACTCCATGCCCAGCACACTTCAAAATGGCTTGTGCCAGCCCCGAGTCACCATGACTTTGCCTAAGTCTCCCCAGACCATGCACACACACACTCGCACACATGCACACACACATGCACACATACACACACGTATACACACATGCGCACATATACACACATGCACACACATGCACATATACACACATGCACATATACACACATGCACACACTTATGCACACATGCACACATACGCAGACACGTACACACATGCACACATGCACACAGACATGCACACACATACACACATGCACATATGCACACATGCACACATATGCTCACACATGCACGCATGCACACACATGCACACACGCATGCACACATATGCAGACATGTACACACATGCACACATGCATGCATACATGCATGCACATATACACACATGCACACACTTATGCACACATGTACACACACGCACATATGCACACATGCACATGTACACACACAGACACACACAACACATTCCTCCCCTGGGACCCCCCAGGGCTCTGACATCCTCCCTTCGCTCACCCTGTGGAAATCCATCCCCGTTTGTCTGGATCCCCGTTTCCTCTACTAGACCCCAAAGGCATAACTTCAGCCCCCACGATGGGCCGCAGCTGGCTCAGGGGGCCCAGAGCTCCCCACCTTGTGCTGGCCCAGCTCACAGAGTGCTGGGGAGTTGGTGGTTGCGGCTGTACCCCTAGCCCCAAGGGCATGAGGCAATGATGAAAAAGGGGGGAGGGAGAAGCCAGGACCAGGGGCCCCACAGTCCCTGGCTGTCCCAAGGCCCTCAGCAGGACAGAGTCCTCTTCAGAGCTACCTGGGGGCATGGAGGACGCCCGAAGGCCTGGGCTCAGGTTTGCGAGCAGGGGGCCCGGATTTGCTTCCCAGCACAAGCACAGCTGGGTGGGTCCAGAACGAGAACAACAAACTTTTAAAATAAGCTTTAGCTGCACGCAGGACAGGAGTAAGGGGGGTAGGGGTGGTGGGACCAACACCCGCAGCCGCCAGAGGAAAGTCTCGTGCGCTGGGGCTGGGGGCTCGGCCCTCGCCGTGAGCCAGACTCGCCCCCAGCCCAGAGCTTCAAACCCACCTGCCTGCTTTCCCAGAGGCAACACGCCTGCTCAGGGCCTTCCCGCCAGGGCCGGCCCAGGGCACCCAGGCTCTCTGGCCCTCAAGGGCCGCTCCCAGGCACACTGGGTCGGAGACAGCTGGATGGTCCCACTGAAGAGTGCTGTCGCAGTGCCGTCCCCCTCACAGTGCCTGGGTCTGAAGGGCGCTACGGGAGATGCACATTGTGGCTGCGGACACTAGAGGGCAGCAGTTAGCTGTGTCTAGCTGCCAAGGCCGCAGGGTGGATGGGGAGCAGCCCAGGACTGGCTGATGCAGAGGCAGCAGGTAGGGGCAGGCAGGTGAGGGGACCAAGAACTGCAGAGAACTGAGGCCTGGACTCAGCCCTTTCTAGCCCGCTCCTCTCAGCCCCATCTGCCGCAGGGAGAGCTGGAGCAGATGACCCCAACACACACACACAGACACACATACAGACACACAACACAGACATACACAAGCACACTGTCACACACACAGACACACACACAAACACACACAGACATACACAAGCACACTGTCACACACACAGACACACACAAACACAGACATACACAGACACACTGACACACACAGACACACATACAGATACACAACACAGACATACACAAGCACACTGTCACACACACAGACACACACAAACACAGACATACACAGACACACTGACACACACAGACACACAGACATACACACAACACAGACATACACAAGCACACTGTCACACACACAGACACACACAAACACACACAGACATACACAGACACACTGACACACACATAGACATTCAGACATACACAGACACACAGACACACATACAGACACACAACACAGACATACACCAGCACATTGTCACACACACAGACACACATACACAAACACACACAGACATAGACACACACAGACATACACAGACACACTGACACACACAGACACGCATACAGACACACAACACAGACATACGGAAGCACACTGTCACACACACAGACACACACAAACACACAGGCATACACAGACACACTGACAGACACACAGACACACACAGACACATACGCACACCCTGTACTTTCCTCCATTCCAGCCAGGCCCCTGCCAGCGTCTTCCCGACCTTCACGGTGGGCTGGGCCAGCCTGGGCTGGAGGTCTCGGGCACTGGGGTCTGTTTCCCTAAACAGGGTAAGGATGGGGGCCGTAGGAACCGAGGCAAGGCCGCAGACACCCCCCTCCCGGACACAGGAGGGCTGTTGGGACCTACCTTCTCCTCCCGAAACCACCCTCGAAAACATGGCAGAATGCTCGGGCCCCAGCGTCTGTGCAGGGTCCACTGTGGAAGGTCTGGGTAAGCCCCTCTCGGGCCGTGGAAGCCCCTCACGCGCTCGGAGCTATGCAAACTCCTTCACTCGGGGATTACACATGAAAGGATGTTCGCGGGTTCTCCAGGCAACTCTCTCTCCTGCACCCATGTTCAGTGCTCTCGAGCCGCTTCCTCACCCGGGATGGCTGTTGCCTTGGGCAGACGAAGGAAGAACAAGAGGCAAGCTGGTTGCTGAGTTTTTGCCATTTATCCTACTCTCATCTCTCCCAGCTCTCTCCAACCCCCTCCTCTCTCTCTCTCTCTCTCTCTCTCTCTCTCTCTCTCTCTCTCTCTCTCTCTCTCTCTCTCTCTCTCTCTCTCTCTCTCTCTCTCTCTCTCTCTCTGACTGCACAATTCTATTTTTTTTCTTTTTGGGTCACACCCGGCGATGCTCAGGGGTTACTCCTGGCTCTGCACTCAGGAATTACTCCTGGCAGTGCTCAGGGGACCCTATGGGATGCTGGGAATCGATCCCGGGTCAGCTGTATGCAAGGCAAACGCCCTAGCCACTGTACTATCACTCCAGCCCCTAACCACACAATTCTTCCTTCCTGCTGTATCCGTCTCCTCTCTCTCTCTCTCTCTCTCTCTCTCTCTCTCTCTCTCTCTCTCTCTCTCTCTCTCTGCTGTCTCCATAACCGTCTCTCTTCTCCCCCTCTCTTCTGCAGCCGCTCTTTTTCTTCTCTCTCCCCACATCCCCCCAATCACGCCTCCCCACGGGAAGCTCAATCACAAATGTTTTTCCAGACTTCCCGACCACCTGCAAAACAGCCCTTAAGGTGGGTTTCTGCTCTCCTTAGACCTGCAACTTAATTAACATCTTTAATTCTCCTTCCTAATATTTACCATTCTGTATGGACACAGTAATAGACATTGTTTTAGGCTTATAGGGTGACTCTCCTGGGGACATCTCACCACAGACTTAGACGACAGTGCTCAGGCCGGATCAATCATTCCGAACCCCAGCAGGGTCCAAATCTAGTTATTACTTTTTGAATCATGACAGAATTTGTCCATGACCAAGCTCTTAACTTATAGTTAAGCATTATGGACTTCGGCCAGGCCCATTTCAATGCCAGGGTAGCTCATAGCTCACCGCTTGCCCTGGGTCCATCCAGTCCCTCGTCGGGACCCTGCTTTGGGGGAATCTAGGAAGTAAGGACAACTGAGGCTTACGTCGAGAGAGAGAGCAGATGTCCAGGAAGTAATATTATCTGGAGTCAATCAACTCCCAAGCCACAGGCTTGTCTTTCTAACTGTCTTCCTGTCTCCATACAAAAAGCAATTGCTCTGAAATAACTAACCATGCAAAGGACAGTAAGGAGACAAAAAAGACAATACTTACAAGTCAGAGTGATCAGGAGACAAAAGTAATTGACAGGTTGAGGGGCAATCAACAAACTCGAGCTCCCAGCGGCCAGGGAGGAAGGGCAAACCAACGTTATACTACAAAGGACCCCATCATGGCGGGTCCCCATGAAGGAGGGTCCAGAGGGCTTGTACGCAGGAGGTACCCTGCTGTCACCCGGGGCCGGCCCCTGCCACTTAGGACCTCAGCCAGCTGACAGTCGCAAGAGCAGCCAAGAGTCGCCTCCCAAAGGGTCCTTCTGCTGCCACTCCCGCTTCGGCCGGGCCTGGCCCTGCTCCGCTGTGACACCCGCCGGGCCCCGGGCTCGAGATCACATGGCCGTAGAGCAGGAGACCCCCCCGCCCGGTCTCCATCCAAAGCCCCCTCCCGGGGAGAAGGCCCCAGAAAAGGCAGAGCCGGGGGCTGTTTCAAAACCATGTACCAAGGGGAGATGGATTTGGGCCCGGACCATAGCTCTGGTCTTCTTAGCTGGGGGGCATTCAGCGCTTTGTTTGGCCTCTCCGAGCCTCGGTTGACTCACCTGCAAAAAGGTAATCAGAGTCTCGATTTCCCAAGGCAGGTGGGAGTAAAGAACACGAAGCCCATGGGGTCAGAGCGGTGGGGCAGCGGGGAGGGCGCTGGCCTGGCATGCTGCCAACCTGGGTTCGAGCCCCAGCAGCACTTTATGGTCCCAGGGGCCCTGCCAGGAGTGATTCCGGGGTGCAGAGCCAGGGGTAAGGCCTGAGCACAGCAAGGTCTGGTCCCAAAACAAAGCAAGAATATGAAGTCCAGCACTGGCTACAAGCAAGTGGTGCCCACCGGTGGGGCTGCCCGGAGCAGCGCTGGGCAAGGCTTCAGCCAGTCCCGAAAAAAGACAGCCTTGAGAATGCACCTTGACCCGCGTGCAGAGGCGCCTTCTCTGTGGCAGTCACATCAACGGGAGTCTAAAGCCAGGGACACGCAGATTATTATTTTATTTATTTATTTATTTATTTTTGCTTTTTGGGTCACACCCGGCGATGCACAGGGGTTACCTCCTGGCTTTGCACTCAGGAATTACTCCTGGCAGTGCTCGGGGGGACCCTATGGGATGCTGGGAGTCGAACCCGGGCTGGCGGCATGCAAGGCAAACGCCCTCCCCGCTGCACTGTGGCTCCAGGCCCTGGGGCGGCGTCCTCTTGAAGACGCAGTTCATGCATCTGTCCTTCCCTCTTTATTCTCAGATTGTACAGAGTGGGCCCTGACAGGACTTTTGGCTTGTTGCTGTGTTTTTGTTTGTTTTGTTCGTTCGTTGTTTGGATTTACTGGGGAAGGGGGGAGGTCAAAGCCCCGCAGTGCTCAGTGGCTACTCCTGGCTCAGGGCTGACAAGCACCTCGGAGACCCTGTGTGGTACCGTGGACTCACCCAGGGCCGGCTACACGCAAGGCAAGCGCCGTGTCCCCGTACAAATCTCTCGGGCCCCCTGACCGAACTGTTGTGGTTCTTTTTGTTGTGGTGCGCGGAGACCCCCCAGCGCTGAGGAGGGGAGCTGGACCGAGCACACTCCTGCCTGTGCTTTACCGCTTGAGCCACAGCGCCAGTCCCTGGACAGACGTTTTCAACGTCTCCTTCAGTCCTAAAGCACCCAGGCCGGGATGAAAGCGGGTATGGTCACCCTGCGTCTGCTCAGTGCCAAGCACCGGATCCTGTGCTGGGCATAGGGACAGACGGACGGTCACACAGCCCTGTCCTCTGGCTGCCCTCTGAGGGCACAGACAGGGGGATGTTTGGGAAATTGGGGTGCAGTAAGCGGGAGGGGGGCTGGAGATGCCCCCTGGTGGGACTCAAGAGCCCTCAAGCATCTGCCCTGCTCTGCTGTTTCTTTCTAGTTCTTTCTGAAGCAGCTCTGGGGGGCAAAGAGGAGGGGGGGGCAATGCCATGGAGCCAGAGTGCTTTCCACTGCGTCTCCAGCTCCAGAAGTTACCTTCTTGTCAGCTGCTGGGGGCATTTATTTGAGTCACACGTGCTGCCTGTTGTCTTCAGGAAAAACCCACTTTCCAAAGCCATGGGTTGGTTGGTGGGTTTTGGTGTTGTTTGGGGTGGGGGGTTAGGGGATGGTTTGGGCTCGGCGCTCAGGGATCACCCTGGTAGTGCTCGGGGGACCATATGGGGTACCAGGTCTCGAGCCCAGGTCAACAGCACGTGCCCTACCCGCTGTCCTGTCTCTCTGGCCTGTGTGTTTGGGGTTTGAGTTTTTCATCCTCCGGCAAGGACGCAGGCCAGGACGGAGGTTGTGCCCGGCGCTCCCCCGAGGATGCCAGAAATCCTTCCAACTGGTGAAGGCGAAATGAAGAGGGGGAGGAGGGAGAGGCCAAGAAGGCGGCACTGCCCCGTCCTCGGAGGGGAGTCGGGGGCGATGAGCGGGCAAGATGCTGCCCCGCCCCCCACTCAGCCAGCCAGAATCAGAGTGCCCTGGAATGCAGGAACAGCTTGAGGGGACCTGTGCCTCCTGCCAGGCCCGTCTGGCTCAGTCCTGGCTCTGCCCGTGAAAGCCCCTCCCCCACCCCACCCCACCCCCGACTCAAGCCTCCCCAGTTCCCCCGCAGTGACCTCAGAGCCCACCTCAGCGTCTCGTAGGCGAGTCTCTGACCCCGGCTCTCCTCTCCACAGAGACCACCCCACCCCCACCACAGCCACCTCGGGGTGCAGAGCACGGCCACCCCCTCCCCGGGGGAACACTGCCTTATTTGGTCATGCCACCCCAGCAGAGGCAGGAAAGGAAGGAGTGGGGGCAGCAGAGAATGGCAAAAGGAGAAGAGCGAAGGAGGCCCGGGTAATTCTGAGAATTAAGGGTCAGTAGTAACGTCACGGCAGGGAGGGTTTCGCCAGGGTCAGTGGGTGGGGGCAAGTCACCGTGACACAGGCCCTGTGACTCATGCCCAAGACAGGCCCCCAGATCCACAAGTCATTCACTGAGTAAGTCATTAATTCTTTCAACACGGGCGCCACGAGCTGTTGTTGTGTTTCGGGACGGGGTCAGGGCCCACGGAGCGAGAAGGGAAAGATGGTTCCAGAGCCGAGTCCAGAGTGACCCGGAGGCCAAGGAGCCAGCTCCATCAGAGAGAACGTTCCGGAAACCTGCATGGAGGGCCGGCGAGGGGACGTCTGAGAGGAGGGGTGTGGCTGTGGAGGGGGAGCGAAGCAGCTGGAGGGGGAAGGTGCTGGAAGGTCAGAGGTTGGGGTGGGAATGAAGCGGTTCCTGAGAAGGTAAAGAAAAGGGCTCGAGAAGAAGTGAGCCTGAGGGGAAGGGAAGCAGGTCACACAGGAGCTGCGACGCCGCCTCCCTGCAGCCAGGAGGCCTTGATGGGGGGCGGGGGCGGGTGGGAGCATGTGCCCAGGACCTTCTGAGCGAGAGGCCGCAACCAAATGGGCAGTGACGTGACCCCAACAAGCTGGCTCAAGAGCCAGGACTGACCTTCATAGCACTTCAGGGACAGGGTTGAACAGAGCCTGTCCCCCTCCCCCACACACTCATACAAACACACACAATACACATGCACTCACACACACACTCACACACGTACACACAAACACTCACACATACATACACTCATGCACTCATACACACACACTCATACACATACACACACACCCACACACACTCATACATACACATAGACGCACACATATACATACACACACTCATACATATACTCACAGTCATACACATACACACACTCACACACATACTCATACACACACATAGACACACTCACACATATCCATACACACATACATATACTCACAGTCATACACATACACAACTCACACACATACTCATACACACACATAGACACACTCACACATATACATACACACACTCATACATACACTCACACATACATACACTCACACTCATACATACACTCACACTCATACACATAACACACACACTCATACACACATGCACTCATATGCATACACACATTCACATAGACTCACACACACTCATACACACGCTCATACACACACACTAATACACACACACTCATACATACACTCTCTCTCTCTCTCTCTTTCTCTCTCTCTCTCTCTCTCTCACTCACACACACACACACACACAGGTGACCCTCAGAGGCAGAGCCAGTGTCCCTGGGCAGCCAGATAAAAGGACGAGGGCAGGGTTGACCTGCCTGCCCAGCCAGCAAGGGCCAGGCCCCAGTGTCCAGCGGCGGCCTCCTCTCCGCTGGGTCTGGGCTGTGGTCTGTCCCTCCCAGCACCTCTCCTGAGCCACGAGGCCCAAAACTGCTCTTCGGAACTGAGGCTTCCCGGGCCACACGGCCCTCGGCCCTGCTCGTTCACGCCCGCTCGAGCCCTCTCAGAGGCAGAACCCTTGGCACCCCCCAGTCAGGCTGGGGGCCTCCTAGCTGCAGGTCCCCACCCATACGGCCCTGTTCCAGACACCACAGTTTGTCTGAGTTTGTCAGAGCTGGACCCCGCCACGCCACAAAGACCCTCACCCCTGGAATTCTCTTTCCGAGAGAAGACCCCGGTGAGCTGCAGCCCCGGGTGGGCCCGGAGGACCCTGACCCCTGAAGGGAGCAAAGATCACTTTTCCAGGGCCGAGGGTGCCCACCGGGCCCACACAGCCACGGGTCTTTGCTGGCAAATGTGTTGCTTCCTCTGCCAAGGCTGAGCCTTGGGTATGTTTCAAGGGAAACGCCGCTCTGCCCGCTCCTGATTCATGCCCGCTGAGCTCATCCAAACCAGAACGATGTGGTAATCGTCGCTGGGTTTACTGGCTGTCCTCTGAGATTAAAAAAAATAATAATAAGAAAGAAAGAAAGAAAAAAAAGAAAATCTGTTCCTCAGAAACAGGAAGTTCTGTCCACAAGAGGACAGAAGTTGGTTGCAAAACACAAGACTCGAATCTCCTACGCCTCATAGAGACACAAACGTGGGTGCGAGGGCTCCTTTGTGCCAGGACTGGGACAGGACACGGAGGTGGCATTTGATAGGGGGTCTGAGCGGACTCTCAAGGGCTTTCCACAACAGACATCAATGTTCTCACAGCGCTGGAGGCCAAGGGCAAGGCCGAGGTGGGGGCGGGGAGGGTGTTGAGCTGGTTTCTCCCCAAACCTCTCCAGGTGGCTGGAAGGTGCCGGGCCTTCCCGCTGTGCGTGTCGGCTTCCTAAAGGCACCCTCACTTTAGGGGCCCACCAGGTGGCCTTGCCTTATCTCACTTGTCTCTGTCAGAGAGCCCCTCTTCAAGGCCCCTCGCACGAGGACCTGGGGATGTGGACAGGGCAGAATCCAGCAGCTAAGAGGCTCTGGCATCAAGAAGGCACATTCCCTGGGTCCCATCTGAGTCTGAGATGAGGAATCAGAGTTCCTGGGCGGCCAGAGACTGTCCAAGGCAGGATGAGCCCACGCAATGCCGCCAGGGGTCAGGAACCACAGTTTGGTCCCACACTAACAGACTGAGCTCTCGAGCCTCCAATCTTCCACCAGTGGAATAAGAACCGGAGCTGCTGCTCACGGGGAATCTTTGTCCAGATCTTACCAAAGAATCCCTGTAAGAATAAGGGTCATGGGGCTCTCCGCCCAGATGTGATCCCGAGCAGCCCCACACAAGCGGCCCCTCCGTTCCTGAACACCCATGATCCCGGAGACCAACTAGCTACTTTCGGCACCCAACGGCTTCTTGTAAAGATGCCTCTAGACTGTGAACTAAGCTATGGCCCCATGCCGCCCTGGGAGGGGAAAGGTTTTTCTCTCTCGGCCTTTCCTTCCCCCGGTGGCAGCGTGGTGACCACCATCACATAAGGCCCACTAAACAGAGGTACGAACTTGCAATAATGTGATTTCTGGCAGAAATTTCTCTGGACGTAATTACTAAAATACTAGCACAGCCGCTGTTGCAGCTGCACGACCTCATATTCTCAGCAATGTAAAACAAATTATCAAATGATGCCTTTTCAGCAGGTCTGATTGTTGGGGGGAAATTCCAAATAATAATAGTGAGTCTTCTGTTGAAATATTGAATGTAATCCAAGTAAGGAGAAAGTAAAGTGAAAATCATCAGTCACACAGGCGGGGGATGGGGGTGGGATGGGGGGCATACTGGGGTTCTTGGTGGTGGAACATGTGCACTGGTGTAGGGATGAGTGTTAGATCATTGTGTGACTGAGACTTAAGCCTGAAAGCTTTATAACTTTTCATATGGTGAGTCAATAAAAAATTTTAAAAAAGAATAAGGGTTGTGGGGCTGGAGTGATAGCACAGTGGGTAGGGTGTTTGCCTTGCACGTGGCCAACACAGGTTCAATTCCCAGCATCCCATAGGGTCCCTCGAGCAATGCCAGGAGTAATTCCTGAATGCATGAGCCAGGAATAACTCCTGTGCATCACCGGTGTGACCCAAAAAGCAAAAAATAAAATAAAATAAAATAAGGGTCATGTGGCATATACCTCAAATGCGCATGAGCCGGGAATTCTTTCCCCAGACGGGTCTGCAGGATTTTTCCTCTCCAGGGAATGAAGGGTGTGTTCCAACCTTTCCCTGGGCAGCTCAGGCTCGTGGACAGGAGCCCCATTCCTGGGACGATCCAGGGCTGAACTGCCATTTTAAGATGAGCCTCCTGGGGCTGGAGCAATAGCCCAGCGGGTAGGGCGTTTGCCTTGCATGCACCCGACCCGGGTTCGATTCCCAGCATCCCATATGGTCCTCTGAGCACTGCCAGGGGTGATTCCTGAGTGCAGAGTCAGGAGTAACCCCTGAGCATCGCCAGGTGTGACCCAAAAAGCAAAAAAAAAAAAAAAAAAAGATGAGCCTCCTGGCACCCTTTGGGGGAACCTACTCCCCAGCACACCAACTTCTGGTAAGGCTTCCCCTTTCCCACCCCCCGAGGGCAGCTGAGCCCCAGATCAGGGTGAGGAAGAGTGATCTGGACTTGAGCCACTCCCGGAGCACTCACGGCCGGGACCCTTTGAGAGGGGCCACAGGAAATGGTGAGGACAACTGTCCAGCCCAGGCTGACTCCGCCAGGGCAAGCTAAGCTTGGAGAGAGCGAGCGGAGGACTCCGAGGATGTCATCGGGGGGGGGGGGGGCTGCACTTGTCGCTCAAATCCTCCTTTTCATTTCCCGGGGATGTTACCCACTCACCTTACCTCTCATTCCCAACTCATTCCCTGAGATGTGTTCCCTTGATTGGTAAACCCCCAACAAAACCCCCAACACTAGAGATGGGATCACTAAGTAAATAATGGTTGGAGGGCTCGCTTGGGGTGGGAGATGCGTGCTGAAAGTAGACTATGGACCAAACATGATGGCCCCTGAGTACTTGTATTGCAAACCATAACACCCAAGAGGAGAGAGAGAGGAAGAGGGAATGTGCCTGCCACAGAGGCAGGGGGTGGGAAGGGGGTGGATGGTGAGAGGGATACAGGGAACACTGGTGGTGGAGAAAGGGCACTGGTGGAAGGATAGGTACTCGAACATAGTATGACTGAAACGTAATCACGCAAGTTTGCAAGTCTATAACTATATCTCACGGTGACCCATTAAAATGAATTTTTTTAAAATCAAATTAAATTAAAAAAAAAAAAGCATGACCTATTGCCATTCCTGGTCTGGGCAGACACCTGCTCTCAGTGGCCCGGGTATGAAGGGTGAAGTCCTTCTTGCCGCGCTTTCCAGTTGCCATAAACTGCCAGAATTACACACAGAAGTACACACACACATACACACACACACACACACACACACACACACACACACGTTCATCTGCCCCCTGCACCCACCAGCACCCCCTTGGGGGCAGATTAAAGGTGTCCGCCTTCTCCGAACGCGTGGGTCTCACTCAGGGCCACCTGGCCTCCGAGCCCCCACCCCCAAAAATCATAAAAAAAAAAAAAGCTGGACTTGGAGTCTCTGTCCCTCCCCCACGCTCCCCAATTACTCACATGCTGGAAACATGACTCTGACTTCAGCATGAGTAAGCGGCCCAGGCGCGGCCCGCTGCTGAGAGGGTGAGCGAGTTCAGTGCTCCCGGGCCGGGGAAAGGGCCACAGACCCCTAGAGAGAACGGAGCGAGGTCACCTTTAGCAAGGAGCTAAACATCTGCTGGCTCCCCCCCTCCCCACACCCGTCCCTGCCACAACCCTGAGGGATGAGAGGACTTTTCAGGACGGGACAAGCAACAACCCCCACCCCCACCCCAACCCTTCTGAGCGGGGCCCAGGGTCTCCTCGCTGCATCCTGCATTTCTCCCACCCAGGGACTCCTGGCCTTCGCCCAGCGCTGCCAGGCCTGGAGCAACCCTGGACTTGGCAGCCCTGGCCTGGCGGCTCTGCAAGGGCCCTAACGTAGGGCCCGAGCCGCAGGGTGTGTGTGAGCAGTGGGTGTGTGTGTTTACATTCCCCTGCACACCCTAATCCACCGTGCCAGGCAAGCACATAGCTGGCTCTCTTTTCCAGGCACCCCATTCCTGAACATTCCGTGGAAATGGGCTCACTGCGAAGGGGTGTGTTCGCGCCAAGGGCTTCCAAATGTCTCGTTTACATTCCTGGAGCTAAGGTTCAAGCTCATCATGCTAATAAAAGCAAAACAAGATGCAAACAAGACTGTCCTGGCCCTTCCCAATCAGGTTGGGGCATCAGTTTCCCCATACCTAGAATGGGTGTAGTCAGGACACAGATGGCATGAAAAATAATACCAGGCCCCAAGCACGAGGCAGCCCCACCTCCACGTTCCCTGCATCCAGGACAAGGCCACAGCCTGGCTCCAGGCGGGAAAGGGGATGAGCCCCGAGCCTGGCCTCACATGGACCCAAGGGGTCTGACTGGGATCTGCGCACTGTCAGAGGATTCAGGACAAGGCCTGTCCAGTAAACAGGAGGGACAGGAATCAGGCATGTCCATGGCAGAGGAGCAAGAACCCAGAGGAACGTCTAGAAGCTGATGGGTTTGGTGACTCCTTGCGATCACAGACATCGGACCAGAAGTAAGAACGCAAACCCACCATCCCCACCAGCTCCTCTTCACCAGGAAAGATGGGTCCTCTCCCTGGCCTCACGCTCTGCTAATGTTAGACTGCCATTCCCATGGAGAGGTTCCCTAGACAGCCAGAGTAAACCAAAGCATCACCCCGGGAGCGTCAGAGCTATTGCTCGCTCTCCTGCCCAAATCCCTGCCTGGGTGGCCACATGTTCTCGAAGAAGCAGGAATCTTGGGGCCCCAGAGAGTGTTTCAGGCCCTTCTGCAGCTCCGGGGTGGTAAGAGACGGTGCTCCACTGGGCTCCATGCCTGCGTGGGGTGTGGACCCTGCGACCCGGCCCTCAAAAGGAGCAGAGTCATGCCCTAACTCCTTCCCCCCCACCAAGGGGATTTTTCTCTAGTCGTCGAAAGATTAACTGGAAGTGAAGGGGGAAGCTGTGCTCGACCATGCTTACGTCTCTGTTCCCCAAAGGATGCGGACTTTCAAAACCAAAGCCAGGAAGGCTCTCCTGACACCGTCTATTGTCTTGTTCTGAGTTTTGAGGTCCTACTCCACCTTTCCTTGGCTGTCGGCACAGAACTGCTGGAGGGGTGAAAAGGGCAAAGCATAAGCACTGGGGAAGTGGGTTGGTATTTCAAAATATACTACCCCACGGAGGAGTCTCACTCCCTGTTATAGGACCTGCTGTAAAGCTCCAGGAGTCAGACAGTGTGGTATTGGCATGGGAATAGACAATGGATCAAAGGACCAGAACAGAGTCCAGAAACACGCCCACACATCTGTGGTCAACTGGTTATCAACAAAGGGAGCAAGGTACTTCCATGAGGGAAAGAAAGTCTTTTTAATTTTACGTGATGCTAGAACTGGATATTCATGTGCTTAAAACAATGAGCACTGACCCTTACTTCACCTCGTACTCAAATTGTTTTGGACACTGATTAAAACTCTACACATAAAGCCTGAAACGATGAAACAGCTCTAATAGATCAGAAACCATCTTTGTGGCCCAGTAAAAGGCAATGTTTTCTTAACAAATTAAACACACACACACACACACACAGATGAATAAAGTAGACTTAACCAAAATATTCTTCATAAAATCTTATTTTTAAGACAATAGACAATCTAGTTGATTAAGAGAGATCTACAAAATATGTACCTGGGGCCAGAGAGTTAATACAGGAGGTCAGGTGCTTGCTTTGCATGCAACTGGCCCCAATTCAAATCCCAGCATCACATATGGCAAACAGCCCTCTTCAAGCACCTGAAAACAGAGTCAGGAGTAAATTCTGAGTCCCAGCAGGAGGGATCCAAAAACTCTGTGTGTGTGTGTGTGTGTGTATACCTTGTAAGATTGTAGATATACATAGATAATCCAACAAAGTTCTTCCATCCAGAATATATAAAGAGTGCTGATAAACCAATAATAAAAAGGCAAAATAATAAATGAGAGCTTGACTAGGATTTTTATAAGATGTCAAATGGCCAATATGCAAATGAAAATTGCTCAACAGCCCAGTGTTAATCAGAAGATGCAAATTAAAGCCACAGTGTAGTAACACTTCACGCCCACTGGAATGGCTTGACTTTACACGATGAACAATACCAAACGCTGGCAAGGACATGGAACAGCTGGAACTCAGATATTCTTGGCAGAGACATAAAATGGTAGGACCATTCTGGAAACTCTTTGGTATTTTCTTTTAAAGTTAAATATACACCCACCCTGTGATTCACCAATTCTGTCCCCTTGTGTTTACCCAGGATAACTGAAAACATACACACACACAGACACACACACACACACACAAACACGTGTGCGCATATGCACACATGCACAAATGCACATAGTAACTTGTCCAGAATTATTTAAAACAGTTTTTATTCATAAAAGCAGTAATTTGAAATGACCAAATGCCCATCTAGGTGTGAATAAATAAATAGTGGGAGTTTCCTATTAGGGAATGGTAGTCAGCAATAGCAAAGAGCCAGGTCCTGAGAAATGGTCTGTGGCGACTCTCAACATTAGGTGGAGAAAACAAATCCATCCCTACAGCCACGCAAGGAAGGACCCCTTTTATATGAAGCTTCAGAATAGATGAAACTTACCTCTGATAATTGAAATCAGGAACCAGTTGTCTAGGGATAAGTAGTGGGAACCAAAAGAAAGTTCTGGGGATCTAGTATATATAGTTAGGACTCCTCAAAAAAAAATGTGTATTTTATTTTATTTATTTTTTGGGGGGTCACACCTGGCAATGCACAGGGGTTACTCCTAGCTCTGCACTCAGGAATTACTCCTGGTGGTGCTCAGGGGACCATATGGGATGCTGGGAATTGAACCCAGGTCGGCCGCATGCAAGGCAAACGCCCTACCCGCTGTGCTATTGCCCCAGTCCCAAAAATGTGTATTTTAAATGAGAGGGAGTGAGGCAATTCGGTGAGATGGTGGAATCTGCAGTAACTTGACTGGCGCTATAGTGACATGAGCAAATGCTTCTCTCCTAACTCACTAAGTACTTAAGATCTTGCCACGGGCCCCGGGGATGGCTCAGGCTAAAGCATTGACCTCTTTAGCAAGTGTGAGATCATGAGTTTGATTCCCAGTGCCACCCATATGTACCAAGGACAATTGTCCTGGCTCTGCTATTTGGGACCATGAGAGAATGTGTGACATCCATGCACTGCAGTCACACACACAGTAAAGTGTGAGACCCCTTGAGCATGACTGCCTCTCCCCAGTTTGTGTGACCCTCAGCCATAAAACCCAGCAAAGCACGAGGAGGAGGAGAGGAGTGTAGAAAAAGAAAACAATGATAATGATAATAAAAATATTTCCCGCCATGTTCCTCAATAAAAAACGAAGATTGACTGAAGGGATTGTAGGGGGTTAAGAGGGAGTTCTGTTTAAAGGGTAGAGTTTCACTTACAAACATGAGAAAGTTCTAGAAATCAGTGGCAGACCTGGGAAGTACTTAAACACCTCTGCTGGAAAAAGGGGAAATACGGTAAATTTTTGTATTTAGGAGTATGTTATCACTATTTTATTTTTGGTTGAAGAGCCATACTCAGCTCTTCAACCAAATAAGTTCAGGGCTTATTCCTGTCTCTGTGGTCAGGGGTCACTCCTGGGGGGACGCTGGGGAAGCCGTGATGGTTGGTCTAGTGTGAGGCGAGAGTCTTCAGCCCCGGACTATCTTTCCAGCCCCTTTATCACCATTTTAAAAGCAAGCAGCACATGCTAGCACAAGCTAGCAATAAATATTCATGAGGACTCCAAACACAACTTAATTTTTCAATATTTATGTGGTCTTTGGAAATAAAAGCGGCAAGGTGCAAGATATGTTGCCTACGTGTGACCACAATATAAAATAAAGGAAAACCACTGCTGGGCTGGCCTGGTTCTCAGAGCCTCTGGCTTCCTGCCTGCAGGCAGCCAGCATCTCCAGGGGGACTCGCCCTCGGTGAATCCCTCACGCTGGGTTTGGAAGGGGAGAAGATGCCGCTTGCGCTGTATCCAGATCGACTTCCTGAAGAATTCCACCCAAATGGTCTCATTTCTTAGGTCTCTTTTTGGTTTATCTTTTGTTTTTCATAAACCTCTTTTCATTCTCCCACTCTCCCTTCCCTCCTATAGATCATGCTCTTTTTAAAATGGCAGTTTAAGCAACACGGTTACAGCAGCATTCAAGGTTTTGGTACTGACGCACAGTGACTTGGGTCCCACTACTTGCAAGGTTCCCAAGAACCTCCACCATGGCTGCCCCGACACCTGAGTTCAGTTTTTTTTTGTTGTTGTTTTTTTTGGTTTTGGTTTTTTTTTTTTGGCTTTTTGGGTCACACCCAGCGATGCACAGGGGTTACTCCTGGCTCTGCACTCAGGAATTACCCCTGGTAGTGCTTAGGGGACCATATGGGATGCTGGGAATCGAACCCAGGTCGGCTGCATGCAAGGCAAACGCCCTACCTGCTGTGCTATCGCTCCAGTCCCCCTGAGTTCAGTTTTATTCCCCGACACCCCCTACGTCTGTTCTTGACAATCAGCTTTGTAACCCAAAGCCACGGTTTGCCATTGGGTAGTCCTGTCTGCTCCTTTGTTCTGTTTCTCTGCGTGCCACACATGAATGAGATCACCCAGTATGTGTCCTCTCTCTGGCTTCTTTTGCCCAACACAATCCCTCACTTCCATCCACATCAGAGTGAACTTCATGCTCTCGTGTTTTCTTCGAGCAGATTCCATTGTGTATGCATACCATAACTTCTTTAACAATCATTTGCAGTTGGCCTTGGCGTGGTTTCCGTGTCCTGCCCATGGCGCTCATGGCTACAATGAACTCAAGTATGGATTATTATTTTTTCTGATTAAGGTTTGTGTATGGACTGGAGCTATAGCACAGCAGGTGGGGTGTTTGCCTTGCACACAGACTACCCAGGTTCGATTCCTCCGTCTCTCTCAGAGAGCCTGGCAAGCTACTGAGAGTATCTTGCCCGCATGGCAGAGCCTGGCAAGCTACCCGTGGTGTATTTGATATGCCAAAAACAGTAACAAGTCTCACAATGGAGACATTACTGGTGCCCTCTCGAGCAAATCGATGAGCAACGGGATGACAGTGACACAGTGACAGAGAAGATTTTTGTGTTTGGGGTCTTTTACTTTCTTGGGTCTTCTATCCTTGCTCACCCCTGGCCCCCTCCCAGAAACCCCCCCTTGTATACAGTCAGTAGGAGGGGGGTCCTGCAGAGTTGGCTCAGGGCAGGGCTGGCCAGTGGGGACCTGAGCTCTGAAGTCCTTCATCTGAGTCACCTCCCCGAGTGGATACACAGGCAGGCACACCCTTTCCTAGATCCCGGGCGGCGGACAAGGTTACTCTGCCTGTCTGCCTACAATGGCCCCTGCCCCTTTGCAGGCACTAGGAGAGAGGGGAGGCGGGGGGAGGCTGGGCTCTTCCCTGCTGGCTGCCTCACCTGCGTGCTCAGCATTACCTTCACTCACCCTGCCCGGCCTGGTGGTAACTTTCTGCATGGCGGGGTGTGTGGGTGACCTGACCTGGAGAAGGAGGTGCTCTCTGGACCTCTCCTGGGCTAGAGACCCCTCAAATGCTTTCCACATCAGCCTCTGCCCACCTTCAGCTCCCAGCAGACCATAATGGATGGAAGTGGAAGGCTGAGGAACCCATTTTTCTCTCTTTTTTTCCCCTAAAGTTTGTATTGCAATTCTGTGGTTTGTAATGCTATTAACAGTGGCTTCTCATGCACATAATTCTAGCACCATACCCGTCACCAGCATAGCTCCTTCATCTCCAAGGATCCCAAGACACCTTTCTCCAAAGCAACCCACCCCCCTGCCCCCCCGCCCCCAACTCTGTGTGTCAGTTCTATAATGCTGCTTTGGCCCTTCGGTTTTTTGGCCCTTGCTGTGTCCCATACATGAGATAGATCATTCTGTATCTGTCTCTTTCCTTCTGACTTCCCTCAGCAATATAACCTCTAGTTCCATCCATGTGCCACAAATTGCATGATTGTGTTTGTTCTTAGAGCTACAGAGAATTCCACTGTGTATGTACATGCACCACGACTTCTTGATCGATTCTTTCACAGCTGGGTATTTGGGTTGTTTCCATATCTTGGCCATGGTGCTAAGTGCAGCAATGAATACACACAGGCATATACCCTTTCAAGTGAATGTTTTTGTGTTTGGGAAACAGATGCCAAGAAGCGGTATTGCTGAATCATGTGGGAATCCTATTCCCAATTTTTGGATACTAATTTTTGGATAATAGAAAGCTATTTGGGCCTCCCAAAGAGGATTGAAAGAGCTATGCTTGGAGTATCATGTTTCACTCAAGTGAGAGAAGAAATCCAGAGTTCCGACCTCCATCGATGATCGAGAATCAGGGACACTGTCTTGTTTGCCAAAACGTTGAAAATCAGATAGGCCAGACATGTGATGTGATTTGGAGATGACCACTGGACTAGAGCTGTTATGGACTGGATTTCACGGGACGTTAAAAGAACTCCTGGCTGCCCACCTACGATATGGTCAGACTTCTTCGTCAAACCCTGAATGAATGATTTGAGACTCTTCGTGTTCCTGGATCGAGCAGACGCCATTGGGCTACACTAGCATGCAACAGGGATGAATGGAGACGTTAGTGGCGCCTGCTCGAGCAAATCAATGAGCAATGGGATGACAAGTGACAAGTGACAAGTGAATTTTTGGATAAATTTCCATATTGCTTTCCATAAAGGTTAAGCTAGACAACATTTGCACCGACAGTGGAAGGGGGACGAATCCAGATTTTTCTGAGATCCCATCACCACACAAACCCAGCCATTCCCCTGGAGGTTTGGACTTAAAGGAGCAGGCTGGGCCCAGGCGAGACTGGCATAGCCCTGGGAGAGGTGAGGGGCTGGTTGAACCCAACACCGATGCTCTGGCTTTGGCCAAGACAGCTCAGGGCTTCGGGTCCCAGCTCAGGGCTGACTTCTAAACCCACTGCTGGGCGGGGGAGGAGTGGAGGGGCAGGAGGAGGGGACAGGAAGGGGAGTAGAAAGGATATTGCTGGGAAGTATTGAATCCCAGCTCAAACTGCTCCTGGACAATGACCAATCATGACACGAGCACCCGGGCCACTGACCAACTGCCCGTTTTCATCTTCCCTCTCCTCTGCCTCCTCTTCTGCGGGCACTCAAAGCCCCTCCTGTCCTTTGGAGATGAGCACTGCCTTGTGGGAAAGGCATGAGTCTATTCGTCCCCTATGAAAAATGCTGATCGGGGTGAGGTCACATGGTCCTTACAATACTCAGGGTCTAGGAGGGATGGGGGTGTCAATTCCCATTTCACAGATGAACAAGGCTCAGGGTGGACACACACTTGGTCACTGGGTATCCTCTGCCCCACCCCCTCTCATCACCACGTAAAAGAGTCACGGCTTTACAGCTGAAGATTCTTCTGGGTTTTCAACTCTAACGTCTGCACCCTTCAGCCCAGTGGATTTGGTCCTACCAGACACCCCCTTCCCTTGCTGCATGTGGGGAACATCCTCCACGAGACCGGTTTTATTTACTTATTTTTTGCCTTTTGGATCATAATCAAAATTGCTCAGGGGTTACTCCTGGCTCTGTGCTCCGAAATGACTCCTGGCGGTGCTTGAGGGACTGTGTGGGATGCCGGGGATTGAACTCGAGTCGGGTGCGTACCAGGCAAATGCCCTACCTGCTGTACTGTCGCTCCGGCCCCTGAGACCGGTTTTAAGGGCTCAAGAGAAATGGGGACTTTATTGTTCTAAAATGCTCTGGGAATCCAGGGGCAGGGGGAGCAGAGCCGTGCGGTGGATGGAAGACAGCGGAGCGTGAGTTCGAGTCAGAAGGGCCGTCGGACCAAGCAGCTGGTAGTGGGTTCTGAAGCAGGAGGCGTCGTCGTGGAGGGTCACATCTTATCCCTTTTCAACAGAGACACGGTGTCCACCTGCTGCCCCTGAGGATCAGATAAGCGACGTCCACCATCCAGCCAACTGGCCTGACGCCCAGAGAATGGAAGCGGGCTGAGAAATTGGGCCGCCCAAGTGCTCCTCAGGACCGACTGGGTCTCCGTGGCATCCCAGAGCCACCAAACCCTGACGGGGCAGGAGGAGATTCCTGGGATTGCCCCAGAGACTCTTGTGATGGACCGGGGCTCTTGTGACTCTTGTGACTAGAGAAACCTCCTCCCGGGGGGCCACCCCAAACATCGGCAGATGCAGCCCTCTCCCTGCAATCACCTGCCTCTGTTGGCTTCCGCCCCAGCTCTGTCACAGCGCAGCTCCCCTCCTGCCTCCCCACAGTCCAGTTTCTGGAGGGAACCCCCTGCCCCCCCTCCCCCGCCACCCGTTAGCAGGACCCAGAAGGCGAGAGACGCAGGCGCTCACACCAGTGCTGGTTCCAGAGGGCCCCACCCTGGCCCCATGCCACCCCCGCTAGCTCTGCGGGCTCCCCCAAAGACACCAACACAGCAGGCTGGCGCCCGAGCCCGCCAGTTCCTTTGGAAGATGACCTTGAGCTCTGACAGCTCCGAGGTGACAGCCAGGCAGCCCAGGATGACCCCCTCCTGCCGCCAAGCTCTGCCCCCAGTTCCCAAGCCCCCCCCCCGCCCGGCAGCGCCCAAAGCAGGGCCTGCCAGGTGGGACGCTGGCACAGGGGGAAACCCCCACCTGCCTGCCGTGGTCCCCTCCTGATGCCCGTGGAGACGGGGCTCTCCCGGGGAGACCAAGTCAGTTACCTGGTGAGTCTGCCGGGACGCGCGCTCAGTGGCCCACACACTCTACACTGGCTTTCCCAAAGCGGCTGAGCAGGGGCTGCAAAGGGGGCTCAGGGCCCCTCCCTTCCCTCCCCCGCCCCAGGTGAGTGTTGTGTTTGAGCTAGAACAAACACCCCCTCTCCCCGGACTGTGCCCCTAGCACAGGTGAGTCTTGTGCAAGCAGCCCGCCCACCTGCGGGGGTGGGGCCTGCCCACAGCTGCC
The DNA here is from genome assembly GCF_027595985.1 of Sorex araneus. Classification (NCBI taxonomy): domain Eukaryota; kingdom Metazoa; phylum Chordata; class Mammalia; order Eulipotyphla; family Soricidae; genus Sorex; species Sorex araneus. The sequence goes on along the minus strand of NC_073313.1, from coordinate 362,278,303 downwards.
CTGCCCGGGGCACACCCCGTGCCTTCCGCCTGGCCACGCCCCGCTGCCCAGACGCCTGGTGGAACCAGAACTCGGGGAGCAGGTGGCCTCCAGCATCCCGGGGGGGGGGGGGGGGGCGTGGGCTGCGAGGAGCCGCGTCCAGATGTTGGGCCTGGAGCTCCCCCCCCCCACTCCCGTCCTGCCCAGGCCCCCTCCCCGCCCCCCTCGCTCCTTGGGGCTGCGGAGCCGCGAAGGTCCCCCAGAGGGATTCCGGCTGGGCTGTAGGCAGTGAAAAGTGTGTTTAAAGGCGGCCTCGCCGCGGAGACATTATCTCACTCCTGCTCTATGTCCCCCCGGGCAGGCGGCGCTGGGACAGGTTTCTGCTCTGCAGCTGGGGCGCCGGGCGGAGAGGGGCGCAGGCGCAGAGATGCCAGCTGGGCCGCTCTGGACAAATGCCCCAGCAGGTCCGGCGCGGCTGCACCCTGGGGGAGGGGGAGAGATAAGGCCAAGCAGCTGCCCCCAGCCCTGCCTCACCCACCTTCTGCCAGGACCCACCCACCCCACCCCCCCACCCTGGCTGGCAGCACCGCCACCCTCAGGCACCCTGTGGCATGAGGAAGGACAAGCTGCCCGGCCCGACCCGGCCCGGCCCGGGAAGCAGCCCTTAGCTTCTGCTAACTCAGGATAAACCGGATCGGGCTCAGGCGGGTGGCGACATGCTATTTGTAGAGGCTCCCGGGACACGGGAAGGGCAAGCGCGCAGCCAACTGTGCCCGGTCCGGGGCCTCTGCAGAGGGTGCCGAGGAGGCGTGGTGCCCCCCCGTCCCCCCCCCCCGCGGGAAGCAGAGAACCAGGCTGCCAGGCGGGGAAAGCCTGATTTGCAGCAGGGCAGGACCACCTCTCCCACCACCACCACCACTGAGCAGCCACCGCTCCCAGCCCCCACCCCATGGCTTCAATGAGAGGGTTGGATTAGATGAGATATTCTCACTTCATAATTTCCCCACTATCATTAGACTGGATTCCCCGACTCCCAATCCCTCCTTTGCATCACTCAATAAAACCCATTCTAATTGGGGGGATTAGAATGACCCTGGGTCTAAATTAAAGGCTGGGGAGGGCGGGACAGCTGGCTCTGATGGGCAGAGGCGGTGCAGCCCCAGGGCCTCGCGAGAGGAGAAAAGAACCAACTAGCATCTAGGAGGCCTGGACCTCTCTCCCCCTCCCTCCTACCCCTCAGACCCGAACCCTTGCCCACTGTTCCCAGGCCACTAAAGCAGGAGCCGGGAAGCAGGAGTCAGGGACCCGACCCAGGCCAGGCCCGTGGGGGTGTCCCTCTGCTTATCAGGCTCTGCCCCCAAAGGAGTCCCAAGGCCTCTAAGCTTAACTCTGCTCGGGTCCTCCACTGGCTAGAAGGGCCCAGCTAAGAGGTGCCCAGTTGCACCCGGTGCTTCCCACTGGTCTCGGTTAATCATTTGTAGAACGCAGTTTGGTTTACAAGGCATTTTCCTATCCACGATGCCATTTGATCCTCCTAACAACACAGTAAGCCGGTTCCCCATTTTATGGAGGAGAGCATCAAAGCCCAGAGTTTCGGAAACTCGCTTAAAGGGTCCCAACCAGGATGTGGTAAAACCAGAGCCTGTGGTGAAATCCCGAAGCCCGCACACTCGAGAGACTCTGCTTACCTGTCCTGAACCCTGCACAGGTCCACAGGAAGCCAAGTCTCTCGTTTAGTGGGTCTGAAAGGCAAGATCACCCATCCCGAGGAGGGTGATTTAATTCATCCTTTAAAAGAGATAGTACAGCCAATAGGGTGCTTGCGTGGCCCATAGGTTCACTCCTTGGCATTGCATGTGGTCACCTGAGTACTGCTGGGAATGATCTCTGAGCATAGACTCAGGGGTAAGCCCTGAGCACTGCAAGGTGTGACACCCCCCCCAAAAAAATAAAAAACAATTATTTTAAAAAATTGAACAAAAGCTCTCTTTGCTCCTACTACATCCCATGGTATTCGCTTTTGGAGGGAGAGATCTATTTGAAAAGCCAAGAGGAAATGGGCGATGGCCATTATCTGGGGGAGCCACAGGTGGAAGGAGTGGGGTGAGGAGGGGTCACCGCGAAAAGCACAGGAACTCTCTAGTCGTACCCCGACTGTACCCTGGGGGTGCCCTTTGCTGCTTTGAAAGGGGTTTCCAAGTGCCATCCACGGAGGAGGCACTCGAGCCAAGAGTGGGCACCCACTCTGCCCTGCACAAGTTAGGGAGGAAATTCCAGCCCTAGGGGGTCGAGGGAGGATGGACAATGAGCTGCTCGGTTTCTTTATGCCACGCCTCTGACAGGGACCGGGAAGTTGTCCCTCCACTCAGACCCAGGCTCCCCTGACCATCCCTGCTGGGTGAAGATGGATCTGTGGCAACCTGGGAAGGGTCCTAGGGGCCGCCATGTACTGAGGCCAGCCCTGTTTGTCCTCCTGGGCAGTCCTTGCGGCTTCCTATCCCCTGCATGGCCAGTTCAAGACCTGCCTGGGACTCCAGGGCAGCTGTCCCCTTTACCACAGTGTCCGCAATGTCTCGTCAGGCCGGGTCAACACAAAGCTCCCTGGCTGTGGGTGTTGGCTGGCCACCTGCGCCCAGGAGACAGCTGGCTGGCCTGGATCCATGCTGTTGTGAAGCCACTCTCTCGGGCCACCTCCACAGCTGGAAGCTGGACGCTAGCATTGCAGGTGAAGGGATTTCACGCTCCAGCTCAGTACGGACCATGGGACACCTGAACTCACAGAATGACCTGCCACAGACCCTGCCCCCTGCCCCCTCCCCTGGGAAGTCTCCCAGGATCATGCACAGTCAGGAGAGGGAGGAAGAAGGACCTCTCCTGCCCACTTTCCTGGCCACCCACTTCCAGCTGGGTTTGGAGATTTCTCCTAAAAGCATTGACTGGCAGGATAAGGACACGACCAGACTTGGCCCAATCTGGCCTTCTAGCAGTCGGTTGTTCCCACACCTTCCTTCAGTCCGCAGAAGGTGCCTGAGCACCGTGCACCTGCAAACCAAAGCAAGCACAACCGCCTCAGAGTGGGGGAGCAAAACGGGCAAAGGTCGTGACCAGCCATCCCTGGCCTGCCACTTGAGGTGATATGCAAATCTGGACAAATAATGTCCCCATTCTCTGCATGAGTCCTTATCTCTAGAATGGTGATAATCATGATCCTAGCCCACTAGGATTCTGGGAAAACTCCACGAGATCATGCACACACACATTAGGGCTGAGTGTCTCCGCCCATCCCTTCAAACTGGGCGTGTCCTGACCCACGGTTCCTCCAAATGGGAGGGACTGGAAGGGAAGGGCATCAAAGAGGCACTGAAAGAAAAATATGGTCACAGGGAAGGGGCTTTGAAAACCTAACTGGGTTTTTTTTTTTTAATTCCAAAAGAATTTTTATTTTTATTTATTTTTTTAATTTATTTATTTTTAATTAGTGAATCACCGTGAGGATACAGTTACAGATTTATACACTTCTGTGCTCATGCTTCCCTCATACAAAGTTGGGGAACCCATCCCTTCACCAGTGCCCATTCTCCACCACCAGTAAACCCAGCATCCCTCCCACCCTCCCCAATCCCATCTCCCCCCAAAAGGCACATGAAAAAGTGCTCTACATCACTAATCATCAGAGAGATGCAGATCAAAACAACTACGAGATACCACCTCACACCACAGAGACTAGCACACATCCAAAAGAACAAAAGCAACCACTGTTGGAGAGGATGTGGGGAGAAAGGGACCCTTCTTCACTGCTGGTGGGAATGCCGACTGGTTCAGCCTAACTGGGGTTCTTAAAAAGAAAAGGAGAGGCACTTCCTTCCCAGGGAAGAAAACAGAGAGGAAAGACCCTGTGAAGAGGCAGCAAAAGTTGGCCACCTGTGAACCAAGGAGAGAGGCCCCGGGGAAAAGAACCCCTTTGGGTCCCTTGGCCTGTAAAGAGTCCCGGCTCCAGACCTATGAGTAAATCAATGATTAAACCACCTACTGTGTGCATCTTGTTGTGGAAATCCCAGTAAAAACCACTTGCCACCTAAGACCTCAGAACAGTACCTGGTGTGTGACAGCCAACTCCACCAATACAGTCATTTGTCACAGCTATAAAAACACCCTAATACGACCCCTGTTGCTGCGCCAACAAATTACCACCAGCTAACTAGCTTAATCCAACATACAGTATTACCTCCCAACTCTGTAAGTCAGAAATGCCAGCGGGCTAGCAGGAGGAAGTTTTCGTGGGCTGTTCCTTCTGGATCCTTCCAGAAGCTCCTATTGGGTAGATCCTTCTGGAAGCTCAAGGAGAGATTTCATTTCCTTGCCTTTTCTAGCTTCTACAGGCCTTGAATTTGGTCCCTTCCTTCATCTTCAAAGCCAATAATAGAGCACCTTCAAATCTCTCTTCCTCCAGCCCTCCAGCATCCCTCTCATAAAGAAACTTCAGATGACACCAGGCCTCCCAGATGACTCAGCACAGTCTCATCTCAAGATCCTTACCTGAGTCACACCTGCAGGTCCCCTCTGCCACTTGTTCACAGTTGCTGGGAGGATGAGGGCTGGGACATCGTCAGGGGAAACGGTGTTATTCTATCTACCACACTCAAGGTCTATCATCAGATACAAATGCATGTCATAGAACAAAGCACACTGATTCATTTCATTTCTGGTTGTTTTGTTTTGTTTTTTTAAAAAATGAGTGAAGGGGGCTGGAGCAATAACACAGTGGGTAGGGCATTTGCCTTGAATGTGGCCAACCCGGGTTCGATTCCCAGCATCCCATATGGTCCCCCAGGCACCGCCAGAAGTAATTCCTGAGTGCAAAGCCAAGAGTAACCCCTGAGTATCCCCGGGTATGACCCAAAAAGCAAAAAAATAAATAAATAAATAAATAAAAATGAGTGAAGTAAACTAAAATTCATACAGAATGGGGCTGGAGCAATAGCATAGCGGGTAGGGCGCTTGCCTTGCACGCGGCCGACCCAGGCTGACCCAGGTTCGAATCCCAGCATCCCATATGGTCCCCTGAGCACCGCCAGGGGTAATTCCTGAGTGTAGAACCAGGAGTAACCCCTGTGCATTGCTGGGTGTGACCCAAAAAGCAAAAAAAAAAAAAAAAAAAAAAAAAAAAAAAAAAAATAAAATTCATACAGAAGTTGATTCAAATATAGTTACATGATATTTGTGGGGGAGAGTCTTCGGTTCAGGCTTATACTTTTTGTGTATTGTTCTAATGTTTTAGATGGCATACACATATTCTCAAATCATTTGTGTAAATCAAGTAAAATATTTTCATTTATCCACCGCAAGGGAAAGGAGATGTATGAATTCTTGTGGGACATCAGGCTGAGCCCCTCTGGGGGTTCTGTGGCTGTGAGCAGAGAAGTTGGCTGGGGGGCCCCAGGGATCTGGAAGGAGGTGACTTTTCTGCTGAGCTCTTTGGGCTGGTGGGGGTGGGGGGAATCTCCAGAGGTGCTCATGCAAGCGTGTGCAGGGATCAAACCCAGGGCTCCTACATGCAAAGCACGACACCTCCCGGCCTTCTGCCAAACTCTTGGGGGAGCAGCTCCCCAGTAATGGGGAGGGGAAGTAGCACCAAGGGACTCCCGAAGGCTCCACCTGTTCCCTCACTGCGGACAGCATGGCCAGAAGCCGGAGGGGAGGCAGGACGGCGCTGCTGGCTGCGGCTGAGTCCAGGGCCCTGAGACCTCCTCAGGGAAAGGAAGGGGAATTCTCGCCCATTGCCCGCCCACTGCCCGGCCCTGTGCTGAGGGTGCTGGAGGCATTAGAAGTGATTGGATCCGGTGACATGTTTGGATGAAGAAAGAGGCCTGCGGGGGCAAATGAGAAAGGTGGCAAAGGCTTGGGGCAGGGGGCTGTATGGAGGCACTTTCCCACCCCTTTCTGAGGGGTCGGCTCCCTTCTTCCTTCTTCCTGGCCCCCAACTCCCACCAGCCTGCTTGCAGACTTGGGGGTCTGCTCATTCGGGAATAAAAGCAAGGCAGTCAGGCGCTGTGGCCTTTGTGTCAACTCCTAAAGGCCTTCCTTCCTTCCTTCCTTCCTTCCTTCCTTCCTTCCTTCCTTCCTTCCTTCCTTCCTTCCTTCCTTCCTTCCTTCCTTCCTTCCTTCCTTCCTTCCTTCCTTCCTTCCTTCCTTCCTTCCCTCCTTCCTTCCCTCCTTCCTTTATTTCCTTCTTTTTCTTTTATTTTGGCAGAGGTGGGGGTAGGGGGACGCCTGATGGTGTTTGAGGTCACTCCCTGCCACACTCTTGGGTCTTGCTGGGAAGCAAACCCTGGCCTCCCCTCCAAGTGCATTTTCCTTTGGCTTTTAGGTTTTTGAGCCCCACCCAATTGTGCTCAAGGCTTATCCCTGGCTCTGTGCTCAGGGATCACTCCTGGTGGTGCTCAGGAACCGTATGTGGTGCCAGGGATTGAACTAGGGTCAGCTGTGTACAGTTACATGCTCTTACATTTGTACTGTCTCTCGACCACCCCAAGGGCATTTCTTTTTTCTTTCTTTTTTTAAATTGAATTGTACTTTTTAATTGAATCTCTGGGAGATAGATCCTTACAAAGCTGTTCATGATTAGGTTTCAGTCATACCATGTTCCAACACCCATCCCTCTCTCTACCAGTATACATTTCCCAGCCCCAGTATCCCCAGTTTCCCTCATCCCCACCCCTTTACCCCCTGCCTGCCTCTATAGCACTATCTATCTATCTATCTATCTATCTATCTATCTATCTATTTATCTAACTCTTTCCCCTCTTGCTCTCTCCTTCTCCCCTCCCTCTCTCTCCCCCCACTTTGGGCATTGTGGTTTATAATATAGACAGTGAAAAATTATCAAGAAAATCCCTTTACCTACTTATAACCCCCAGCTCTTGTCCAGGGTGATCATTCCCAGCTATTATTGTCATCCTATTCTTTTCTCTTTCTTACCTACCCTCTGCAAGGGCATTTCTTTTCTTTTCTTTTCTTTTCTCTTTTTTTTTTTTTTTTGGCTTTTTGGGTCACACCCGGCAATCCACAGGGGTTACTCCTAGCTCATGCACTCAGGAATTAACTCCTGGCGGTGCTCAGGGAACCATATGGGATGCTGGGAATTGAACCCGGGTCGGCCGCGTGCAAGGCAAACACCCTACCTGCTGTGCTATCGCTCCAGCCCCTGCAAGGGCATTTCTTTTTATTTTCACTAGTGAATTCCAAATCTTTATTTTTTTTAATTTATTTATTTTTTTATTTTATCACCATGTGGAAAGTTACAGAGTTCTCAGGTTTATGTCTCAGTTATACCATATTCAAACACCATCCCTTCACCAGTGCCCATATTCCACCACCAAAATCCCCGGTATACCCCCTGCCCCCCACCCCAACTGTATAACTGATGAATTTCACTTCATTTTCTCTTCACTTTGATTACGTTCCATATTTCAACACAAAACTCACTATTGTTGTGGGAGTTATACCCCCAAACAAGATAACCCTATTAAGGAAGCATTTGATAATTAGTTTTCCATTAAAAGATTGTATGTTTTCAGGTTTTAGAAAAGGTCTAATGCAGCCGCGCGGCTCGGATGTGTCCCAGTCCCGAATCCCGGAGCCGTGTTAGTTGCTGCTCAGTGTCGCCAGGGCTCCATCTGGAGAAGGTGTGCTGGCTGCACCTCCTCCTTCCGGCTCCCCGGTGTTGTTGGCCCCAATTCGGGTCCAGAGCATTTTCCGGGCCGAGTTGCTCACCAGAATGCCTGCCGCTTCTCTGTTGATTGTGGCAAGATGGCGCCGAGGGTGGGTCGAGGGCGTGACTTCCGGCGGCTGGGACCACTTGGAGTTTGGGGCTGGCGCCACCCCACTCCAGTGAAGGGCATTTCTTAAGAGCACTTTCTGTAACTTCCCTGGAGAGCAGGGCTCCTCTGCTGTTTCTCTCTCTATAACTGCCGTGTCTTCAATGTCCTGTGGTCCCTGTTCCTCCCCTACATCTGCGGCCCTGCTCCTCCAATCTACATCACTTCCCACTTCCCTGGCAGAGTAGCTGGATGGTTTATGGATTCATTCAACAAAGAGCTTACAGGCTAGGGAGACAGACTATAAATAGTCATTAAAACAGTGTGACGGGGGTTTTTCCAGAGATGTTGAGACTAGGAAAAAGACAATACACCCAGACTTGGGGGAGGAGTCCACAGACAGAGAGAAAGAGAGAGTAAGATAGATCTTCTTTGCGTTGGCTCACCCCACTTTTCCTAGGTGCTGGCTTCTAGTAGTGGGCAGTGGAGGAGGGTGAATGAACAAGGCAATCAACCAGCTACAAGTTGAAAGAGGAGTAAGAGCTGTCTCCATCGGAAGACAGGTCCAGCAGATCTGCACACCTGGAGGAAGAGACTTGCATCCTGGAACACACTATTGGATGCTCGGGTCTAGAGGAAGATCTGGGGACGAGGAGGTGGCAGGATGTGGATGGTCACACAGGGCCTTGGGAGTTGCAGAGAGGAGCTTGAAGTTGACCCCAGCAAAAAGAGAAACTACTGAAAAGCTTCCAGAACATTTGCAATTTTTTTTTTATATTTCTTTTTGGATCACACCCAGCAATGCTCAGGGGTTACTCCTGGCTCTGCACTCAGGGATTGCTCCTGGCAGTGCTTGGGGGACTATATGGGATGCCGGGGATTGAACTCGAGTTGGCTGCATGCAAGGCAAAAGCCCTACCCGCTGTACTATCACTCTGCCCCAAACATTTGCATTTTGGAGCTTGTCGCTAATCTAGATTTGAGCAATGATGACCTCAGAGGGGTCAGGCCATGGAATAGCTGTCCCCCTCGCTCTCCTGCAGTAGACATTCCCGTGGGGCTTAAAGATATTTATGAAGCCTTCAGAGCGATTTCTTCAGTCAACACAGAGGTGCTCCGAAGAATGCAGGCACTCAGGGAAAGCCTCCCAGTGACCTTCTCATGGAAACTGGATAAACACACATCGGTTTGTCAGTTAGAGAGAGAGGCAGCTAGCTTTCCAGACTATATGAAAGCATTCAGGAAGATTCTCAGCAAATGGTGCCGAAGGTGTTCAGGGGAAAGCAAGGGAAGGGGAAGCCAGATCACAAGATGGTACGACAGTTATTTAAAGTCTTGCTTGCATGGAGTGGAACCAATCAGGTGGCAGAAATAACTGAAGGCGGGAACAGGTGATGGAGACGCAGGATACTACATGGGAGAGTGTTCCAGTCAGCAGATGGTGCAGGCGTGCAGGTGCTGAGCGGATGGAGACCATGAGACAATGAAGGCAATCAGGAGCGCCAGGACTGAGATAGTCCAACCCAAACAGACGGAGGCGGCGCAGACCAGAACTGCAGGGGAAGAGGCAAGGAGGAGGACAATATGAGATCTGAGTAGGTAGAAGTGACGTAAGTGACATAAGTGATGGCTCTGGGAACAGCTTGGCTGTCCCAGTTGCAAATGTTCTTATTTCTGGGCCTCCAGTAGCCCACAGAGATATACCTACACAAGGTACAAAGTAAAGAGTTGTTCAATAAAAACACCTGTAATGCTGAAGTCACCTGATATTCATGGTGATAATCCTCCATGCTGTCCACCAGGACCCAAGTGTTGGTTAGTTGTGCTGGAACAACGGAACTGAGAAAACTCCAGTGTGGTTCTTTATTTATTTATTTATTTATTTATTTATTTATTTATTTATTTATTTATTTATTTTATTGTCATAGGTTGTTCACATTAATTGATGGCATTCAATATTTTAACACCACTCCCACCAGCATTACACCTTCCCACCACCATTCAAGCCCACCTGCCACAGGCAGATGCTAGATAATTTATTTTCTATTGCTTAGTGTGAGTATCATGGAATTCTAAAATTGTAAACAACTACGGTCTGGACATCTCTGTAGAGAGCTAATCCACTTTGAGATTCATTTGTGAGTCTGGATCAAAGACATTAATGCGCTTAAATGGTGCCCGGAGGCAGTTTGTGGGCATGACAGCCAGGACCCTGAAGGGACGTGGAGATGGGAAGGATTGGCCCATACCCAACACCTTGAGACCTGGAATTTTCAGTCACTGGTTCCGAGTACCTGGGTTTTTCATTGAGTTCTGGAGGTTGGAGGCTGCTGGGATTCATTTGGGGCAGGTGGAGGGATGACACGTGCTCCCATCTGAGGTGCCCCAGTGCAGCCAGCCTGTCGCAAGGTCCAGAGGCATCTCTGGGTAAGCTGCTTGGTTCCGAGATTCATTTGTGAGTCCAGGGCTTATGATTTTGGGCAATCTGACTTTAGTTCACAAGGCACCTTCTGGCAAGCGTTTCTCTAAAAACCGGGTTAGAACTGCAAGCCATAAGATGAAACTCCTCTTGGGGGCTGGAGCAATAGCACAGCGGGTAGGGCGCTTGCCTTGCACGTGGCCAACCCAGGCTGACCCAGGTTCGAATCCCAGCATCCCATATGGTCCCCTGAGCACCGCCAGGGGTGATTCCTGAGTGTAGAGCCAGGAGTAACTCCTGTGCATCGCTGGGTGTGACCCAAAAAGCAAAAAAAAAAAAAAAGATGAAACTCCTCTTGATTACTGACAGTGGCCATTCTGTATATTTGATTGAAGATGGCAAATTTGCTTGAGCAAAAATGTAACCCTTTTACTTTAGGTCCAGTGTGGTTCTTATGAAAAGTGTGAGGTGACAAGTTTGACCAGAGTTGATGGGGAAGACAAACTGGGAACAGCCCCTAGGGAACCCCCTTGCACATTTTGGCTTTGCCCTAAGCGAATTGGAAGTCTTAAGTGATGTAAATAGGATCCTGTTCTGGAAAAAAAAATAATTGAATTACAGCATTTCTCTTTTGCATTTCGATGTGTGCGACCTTCTCCCGGTTCAATGCAGTCATCTACTGGCCTTAGAAGTGGAATTAAAGGGGCTGGAGCAATAGCACAGCGGGTAGGGCGTTTGCCTTGCACGCGGCTGACCCGGGTTCGAATCCCAGCATCCCATATGGTACCCTGAGCACCGTCAGGGGTAATTCCTGAGTGCAAAGCCAGGAGTAACCCCTGTGCATCGCCAGGTATGACCCAAAAAGCAAAAAAAAAAAAAAGTGGAATTAAAATTGCCAAAGGAAAATGGCAGAGAAAGAGAAAAGCACCATTTAGCTTCTGACACCCCAAATAAGGGTCTTCAACCAGGTAACAGTCTTGGATCAGGAAAAAACAAAAACAAAGCTCTGGATGTGAAGGAGCAAAATTAATGGAAAACTTCACCAACACCAGAAGGAGAGTGGGAAGGAGGACGCTCTTCTCTCTGGCCAGAGGATCTGGGTGGCACAGGAGACACGCAGAGAGCACGCAAAGAGGTCAGACGTGCCCCCTACTTGTCCAAGTTCACTCCCACAGAAGGCTACTGGGTGAAGGAGAGAGGGAGGTCCTCTGGGACCCCCAGGAGGATCTCTGCACCTAACTACCAGAAGCTTCACATGAGAGGAAACGCATGTGGTTTGGTGGAGTGAGGTGCAGAGAAGGCTTTACTTTCACCTCAAGCCACTCAATAGCCTTGTGGTGTTAAGAGGGTGACTGTCCCAGCCCAGGGAGGTGGCGTAAGCCAAGAGCACACGCCTTGTGTGTCTGGGGCTCTGACTTCGACCCCAGGACTACGGGGCCCTCCAAGCACCAGCGAGCCCCCAGCACTGCGGCAGCAATAGCAAGTGATGGGAAGCCGGGAGCTTCAGCTGTGGGTGTTGTGTAGATGCTGACCAGGAGGTGGGAGTCGGGCTCAGCAATAGCGTGTAGGCAACACATGTGTGAGATTGGGGGGGAGGAGAGAAAAAAGAGAGAGAAAGAAAGAAAGAAAGAAAGAAAGAAAGAAAGAAAGAAAGAAAGAAAGAAAGAAAGAAAGAAAGAAAGAAAGAAAGAAAGAAAGAAAGAAAGAAAGAAAGAAAGAAAGAAAGAAAGAAGAGAGGGAGGGAGGGAGGGAGGAAGGAAGGAAGGAAGGAAGGAAGGAAGGAAGGAAGGAAGGAAGGAAGGAAGGAAGGAAGGAAGGAAGGAAGGAAGGAAGGAAGGAAGGAAGGAAGGAAGGAAGAAGAAAAAGACAAAAAGAAGGAAAGAAAGGAAGGAGGAGAGAGAAAAAAAGAGAGAGGAAGGGAGGGAGGGAGGAGGAAGGAAGGAAGGAAGGAAGGAAGGAAGGAAGGAAGGAAGGAAGGAAGGAAGGAAGGAAGGAAGGAAGGAAGAAGAAAAAGACAAAAAAGAAAGAAAGAAAGGAAGGAGGAGAGAGAAAGAGAAAGAGAGAGGAAGGGAGGGAGGACAGAAGGAAGGAAGGAAGGAAGGAAGGAAGGAAGGAAGGAAGGAAGGAAGGAAGGAAGGAAGGAAGGAAGGAAGGAAGGGAGGGAGGGAGGGAGGGAGGGAGGGAGGGAGGGAGGGAGGGAGGGAATGGAGGGAGGCAGGAAAGAACAGCAGGAGGGAGGGAGGGCGGGAGCGGAGAGATCATGGTGGGCTGAGTGTCTCAGGAAGATACCCTGAACAGTCTTTGCCTTGTCTCACAGCCTTCACAATGAACTCTAAAGGCCTACAGCCGCAGGAAGCACACAGTGACTGCATGGTGACCCGGAGGGTCTCCCTACTGTCCTCTTCAGGGGAGGCGGTCGGGAAAATGCACCAGAAAAAGCCCCCCAGAAAGAAAAGCCCAGAAGTACAGAGTGACACAGAGAATTTCCCCAGGAAGTGGAGTGGGGATGCTTGGGGGGGGGGGGGGGGGTGAATGGATCCAGAGTTTTACTCAGCTGCCTGGAAGGGGTTTTCCCTCCTCCGGACCATTAACCACTGACCTGAGACCCTCTCTGTGGTGCCGTCCTTGCTCTTGTTGTTTAAGGTCAAATCAGGCAGTGCGGTGGGGCTACTCCTGGCTGGGTGCTCCGGGGAACGGTGCAGTTCTGGGGATGGAACCCCGATTCCTGCATGCAACGCCTGCCCCCTCGGGCCCTCTTTGTCACACCGCACCCCCCAAGCGACAGTCTGTCCTGCAGTGATGCTCCACCTGCATCACTGAGTTGCAGTGTTTTAGCGGAATCATGTTCAGACCCTGCCAAGCAACATCTGAAGCCTACGACAGGGTCTTCACATCTAACCATCCCGGGCCGGGGTCCCATGGGACTGCAGGTTGGCTCCCTGGGGAGGGCAGGCGCTCCATCGGTATGTGGGAGGAAGGGAGCCCGGGAACGTGGAGGAGGAAGTCAGGCCAAAGGGGTCAGATGAGGCTAGAAACTGCTCGTTGCTTGCCCCGGTATTTATTCTTCCCTTTCCAGCACCCCAGAAGCCAGTTTTATCCCTAAGACTGCACGAAAGAGGATATTTCTGACTCCCTTGCAGCTAGCTTGCTTTGGGGCAGTTGGCCCAGAAAACACAGCACTGAGTTTCAGGCCTATTGGGAAGCTGGAATCCAAGGGGCGCGATTTTCCCCAGAAGGAAACTCCCGACCTGAGCGTCCCACGCAGCCCTGCTCAGAGCTCCAGGCCTGCTTGTGCCTCACAGCCAGATGGGGAGCTGCAATCGTGCCAGCCCTCGCAGGAAGGGCCAAGAGGGGACCCGGGACCCCTCTGCCCCTCCCACCCGCCCTTGTCTTGCCCCCCCAGTTTCTGTTTCTGGAACCAGACATCTCAGACCACTCAGGAGTCCTTCAGGCTTCACGCAAGTTCTGGCTCCCTCCCGCTGGCGATTCGGACTTCCCGGCCCCCAACTGCATCATGATCTTCCTTGAGTGTGGCCTTGGCCTGTCCCCCTCCTGTTCACCTCACAGCAGCTCGCCTCAAAACTAAGGCTCCCGAGACCACTAGCTCTGGCGCCTCAGACAAAACGTCACTGGTTCACAGTAGCCTGCTGAGATTCGGGGAAAACCAAGGGTCAGTGTCTCCAGGGAACTTGTATCTGGCCCCCTCAGGCAATGGTGTGTGAGGGGAGGGGGAGGGGGATGCCCGCCCCCTTACCATCACGCTCTCCCCAGCATGGAGGACGGGGTCTGGCACAAACGGGCCCCTCATGGGCTGCCTGTCCAGCTTGTGAAGGGATCCAAGCCCATCAGAGAGTCCCACAAGATCTCAAGTTCAGTGTCTCTGGTCCCCTAACTCAGCCCAGGCTCCAATCACTGGACACACCTTGGGACACCCCCAAGCTGCCCTTCCTCTCTCCTCCTCCTCTGCTGTTTGCTCTGCCGGGCATTCCCAGGGCACCCCAACACCCCCCACCCCAATGGAACCCGCCACGGAACTCACGTCTGCTTTCCCTGATGCAGTCTCCTCCCGAGAAACATCTCAGTTATGAATGTGCAGAGCTGGAGCGACAGTCCACTGAGAGCACTCGCCTTGCGCGCGCCCAACCCGGGGTTCGATCCCTGGCCCCACCAAGAGTCATGTCTGAGTACAGAGCTAGGAGTAGCCCTTGAACATCCTTGGGTGTGACCCCAAAACAAAAACAAAATTATTAATTTGATTTCAATTGAAAGTGTCGATGGAGAAGCACAGAGATGCCTTCTAGAACATTCAGTTATTTAGTGTCTAATACATCCTCAACCCCAACGCTGCATTTCATGTGCTCAGAGGAGACATGAAATTTATTTATTTATTTATTTATTTATTTATTTGCTTTTTGGGTCACACCCGGTGATGCTCAGGGGTTACTACTGGCTCTGCCCTCAGGAATCACTCCTGGCGGTGCTCGGGGGACCATATGGGATGCTGGGGATCGAACCCAGGTCGGCCACATGCAAGACAAATGCCCTACCCGCTATGCCATCACTCCAGATCCCTGAAATAGTTTTTGAGTGGAGTGGTCTTTCTCCTTCCTCCTATGAACCTAATGCTGACAGTCCTGTCGACACACTAATTTTTTCTTTGTTGTTGTCATTCACGCAACGTGGTGACTTGTAGGCTTCAGGTGTACAAACTCGCTCGCACCTGCACCCCCACCTAAAGAGCCTGCCCCGTCCCTCACCTACCCCTACCACGGTGACCTCAGTTCCGTTGCCAGAGTCTAAGGAGACACAAAGTGATTCTAAATGAATTTCCAGGCAGGTCTCTTGGGCTTATATGCAAAAGTGTCCCTTATATTCGTGAAAAGAGCAGTCTGTTGGCAGGTTGGTCGGCCCTGGAGAAACAGGGACCCTCTGCAGGGACCAGGCGCGGGCGCTCTCGGTGAGAGGCACCTGTGGATAAGCGTCTGAGCAAGGAAACCCTCATCTCCCCAGAGTCGCTGAGAGCCCCGTGTCGTGCAGGCGACCCTGTGAGCGCAGGCAGGGGCCCCGAGACGCCGTGAGTAAGGAGGCTGCCAGAACACTATTTATATCCTTGCGCTTACTTTCCAGGTTGCTGTTTCACGGGTGTTTTCCTTGCTCAGAAAACGGTGTCATGGGGATTCTCAAAAATGCACCCAAAGTGAAAGCTGTAGAGACAGAGAAGGGGTCAGTGCCTGCCAGGACAGGAACGGGGGCGACTCCTTTGTGGGTCACAGTTTCCTTTCAGGGGAAGGAAATACCTCGGAGCAAGAATGTCTGTCACACCACAGTGAGGTGCTAGATGCCACTCAATTTTTCACTCAAATATACCTCTTTTTTTTTTTTTTTTTTTGCTTTTTGGGTCACACCTAGCGATGCACAGAGGTCACTCCTGGCTCTGCACTCAGGAATCACCCCTGGTGGTGCTCAGGGGATCATACGGGATGCTGAGAACTGAACCCGGGTCGGCCGCATGCAAGGCAAACACCCTACCCTCTGTGCTATCACCCCAGCCCCAATACCTCATTTTATAGGAATTTTACCTCCATCAAAAATTCAATCACGGATTAGCACAGTCACACTCACTGTTGTGCTGGACAAGGTGTTGCTGCCTTCCAGAACAATCCCAGACCCAAGGTCCCTCAGCAGCTGTGCTTTGCCTTTGGAGAGAGAAATGGGGTCTCCGGAGCCGGGCAGGGCTGAGTCCTCAGAGCGTCCCTAGAACGGTTGGCTGAGCCCGTGTCACCCAAGACACGACCGTGCTGTCTGCTCGCCAGCCTCTGGGCTGGGGCTAGTGCAGGGTGGTTAGGATGTTTTGTCTGACTCCGGACTCTAGAGTTCTAGCACTGGAGCCTACAACAGATTTTGTTTATTTATTTTTTTCTGTCCCTTAAACGAGTGGAACTTTCCAGACACAGCACAGAATCCACAGGCATGGCAGGGCCACCCGAGCTCTGTGCTCCAGGGACAAGGAAGCTGCCGAGGGCGGTCCCAGGCTTCAGTCCTCCCCCGAGAGCAGAGGCTGACCATACGGCAGGTGGCTGACTTGTCCCAACAGCTCCCGGCTTCTCAGAAACTGTCTTTTTGTTGTGTCGTCAAAGGAGGAACAGACCCTCTGTCAGCCGGGTCAAGCACAGGTGTAAGGGCCGTTTCTGGAGCAGGGGTGGGGTTGGCAGGGGGCTCAGTCACTCTCCTCCCCTCCCTCCTCCTCTCCAGGGCCAGAGGCGGGGCGGCCCAGGTCCCACTCTCCATCCACGCTTGAAACACAGGAGCCCGAAGGGAACTCACAACCGTCCATCCCAAACCCCACACGGGAGCCCGGAGCCCACGGGCTGGGCTGTAATCAAGCCGTTGGGGCCAGGTCTGTGCTTTAACTGCTTTGGTTCTCTCCGTGCGTTGCCCTCCAGACCTCCTCGTCTGCCTTCACACGCCCGGTCTTGTCCACTGGCCCAGTGGCAAGTGTAGCGAACATCTTGGAAAAACTCCTCGCGATGGTCTCATGAGCAACGAAACCCTGGGGACAGCACTGTGTTCCCTTGGGGAAATCTAGGGCTAGCAAAAGGGGGTGTCCCCAGGCATCCCTTCCCCAGACACCTTTCCTGAGGGAGACGACGAAGCCTCGGCGTGCCTAGCTAGTGGGAATCTCTCCAGAGTGAACCGACCACCCACTCACCCCCCAGCCCTGGGCCATGCTAAGCCAGAGCTGCAACCCCCCGAGAGTGCCGTCTGAGTTGGGGGCCTGTGGAGGGGACCCCTTCGCCTTTTTCTCAGGGAGAGGCTGCAAAGCTCGGGGTGCTTTTCAGGCACTAGCAGCTGATGCCATCCCCTCGGTGGCTGGCAGTGGTGGCTTCTCTCGCTGCCATGTGGGTGAAACGGTGGAAACTTGGACATGCCAAATCCAGCTGCCAGGGCCAGGGCAGATGGGGAAGGCCGGGAAGGCGCTGAGGGAGGGACAAGCGCAGACACGTGGTCTCAGGCTTCTCTGCAAAGCCTCTGGAAGGCGGGGTGAAGGTGCCAGGCATCCTGCTCCCTTCCTCAGCAACTATGGGAGTCCCCGGGATGCCCGACTTCCCAGCTGCCCACTCAAGACAAAAGAGGTGCTAAGAAGCCTAGTATCAAGCCACTGACGTGTCCCTCCATCAGGGGGTGGTGATTGGTTTCTTTCTCATGCGGGAAGTCTTAGACCCTCTTGGTACTCTTCCCCCTTGACAAACAGGGAAACTGAGGCTCTGAGAGGATGACTTTCTCCAAGCCTCAACTGCTGATGAGCAGTGGGGGGCAGGCCTAGGATTCAGGGTGCTCCTGGCTCAGTCCAGAGTCCTGGAGTCCTCCAGAGAACAGCCAACACGCTTGCCGGAAGCAGATCTGTCATTCAGGGGCTGACTCTCAGCCAGAGGCCAACCCCTCCATGCAGTAACCAGCCGACAGGAGGGCTGACCCCCATTTCCTCTGCAAGGAGGGAAAGCTCCAGCCTTGGTGATCCCAATTTGCCCAGGGTTTCCTATTCTCCAAGAAAAGGGGGTCTACACCTCTACACCGAACACCATATGTCAATGCAAAAAAAAATTATATATATATGTATATATATAGTTGCTGGGGGCTGGAGCAATAGCACAGCAGTAGGGCATTGGCCTTGCACACTGCCGACCAGGGTTCGATTCCTCCGCCCCTCTCAGAGAGCCCAGCAAGCTACCGAGAGTATCTCGCCCACACGGCAGAGCCTGGCAAGCTTCCCGTGGTGTATTCAATATGCCAAAAACAGTAACAACAAGTCTCAAAATGGAGATGTTGCTGGTGCCCGCTCGAGCAAATCGATGAGCAACAGTGACAGTGACAGTGATTGTTGCTGGAGAGATGTGATCTGATCCCTTGTGAGCACGCAAAGCATTGCTCAGTAAGCGACAGAGCACTCAGCCAATGGTTCTCTGAAAATTCTTGGGTTCCCAGAGTCCACCTGTTCTGACAAACTGACAAACTGCCTGCCGGGCCTGTGCCCCAAACTTGTATGGGCTGCCACTCAGGCAGAGAAGAGGCCTGAGAAAACGGGGGCAGGCTGGAGGGGAGGGAGAGAGCAGCAAGTGGCTGAAAATGAGGAGCCGTGGCTCTGCATCTCCGCATCTCCCCCGCTGCATCCCAGAGACCAACTCCCACCAGGTCACAGGAGAGAGGTGAACAGGAGATGCAATAAAGCAACCAGCAGAGGCTTCCATCTTAATTCATTTTATTCTACAAAATGCTACTCAATCGAGAGTGGAAAAACTAACAAAAAAAAAAAACGCAAAGGAACAAAAAGTTTTAATATGTTCTTTCTTCCATAGCAGCAAGCTTTCCTAACAAACTTTCTTTAGTGCAAATACTGCAGGCTTGTATTACAGTAAAATACAAAACAACACACACCACCAGAGATGTTTCAGACCAGTTACTCCTCGAGGTTCAGAACTATACAAAGACGCTGGCTAGCTCTTGGTCCTGGCTAGAGAGAATTACTCCAAAGGGACCGTTTCACCAATACTTTTTTTAAAAAACGGGAAAAGGTGCTCAGAAAAGGTCATTCAAATCCCCCCCAAAGCTCTAGAAATCTTGTACAATAGGTTTCCCTCCAGGATCTGAGAGTAGACACTATTCCACATCATTTGACGTATCTCAAATACAGATGCACAGGCTTATGATTTCCCACTCTACCAAAATACTATGTACACTTCTCCCACGGCAGAAAAAAAAAACACCCAGATACCTACTCTTTATACAAAGGCAAATAATTTCTTCCTCAACATCAAGCAACCACATAACTAAAATAAATGGAATAAACTTTTCATCATACAAAGAAAATAAGTTTCTGAGAACAGGACAGGGTCTGCCCTCGTGTTCTTCTACAATATCGACTGCTGGGTGACCACTGTCCCCAGAGGCACGACAATCCATCGTTTTTAAAAACAGAACCATTTTATACAGTTTATACAGCACAAGTCACAAATCATTTTAGGAACAACAACAAAAAAAGCATCATTAGGCTAAGTTTTTTTTTAAAAAAAAAAGGGAAAACAAACAGGAAAGAGAGAGGGAGAGAGAACTGAGTATTTTAATGCTATCTGTTTCTAGTCCGGCTTGGTACAACACAAAGATGTAAACATTGAAAATAAATAATAAAATAAAGGTTGATTTTTGCCTCCCCTCCCCTTCCCATCTCTCGTCGAAGTCTGACCCAGCTCCTTCCACACAAGCCAGCACTGGATGGTAAAAACCCAGTGTTGGGGGTGTGTGTGCCCATAACCCTCGAAGCACAAGTATATGGCATTTAGGAGTGGGGTGTCTGGGTTCCTTGTCTAAAGTCGCAGGAGGATGTGGGCACACCTGGAAAGGTACATGCGTGCACGCGCGCGCGCACACCACACACACACATACACACACACACACACACACATCAATAAATAGTGAGATGCTGGCTTGTAAGATGAATACCAAGGAGACTCAACAAATAGAAAGTAGCAAGCCCCCTTTACTTAACTTTTAAGAGGCAGTTACACACATCACATATCCTATTGGTCCACAAATTCTAGAAGGACTCGGGAGACCCCTCCAACCATCTGCGGAATGCGAGGGGGTAGAGGGGAAAGAAATTTAAAACGGGGTCGGGGGGGGGGGCGATTTATCGGAGGGGAATGATCTTTGAGGACAAACCTCCGACTAAAGGCAATCTTGCTTCGGATCTTTGAGGGAAGACCCCAGTAGCCCCAGGTGTGGGTGCTTAACCGCTGAGGAGCCTTTCGAGGGGACCCCCGAGTGCCTTAGTCTCATCCTCAAGCACTGGCCCCCGGGGGCTGGGCAGAGGCCAAACCTGCAGGGGAGTGCGGAGATTAGAGGAGGCGGCTAGGAGAGAGCGAGGCCCATGGTGGAGACGGCTGAACCCACCCTTTCCCCTGGAGCCCCAGGACGCCAGCAGACAGCGTCCCCCGAGGTCTCCGCCCAGGGCCAGCCACGGCGGCCACTGAGGGCTCCTGGCTCTGCACCGTGTGACTGGAGCACAAGGCATCTCTTTCCGACCCCTCCCACCCGCAGGGTTTTCGGCTTAGTGTTGGCACAGGCAACACTAAGAGTCCTGCCTCTTCGCCCCCTGCCATCTGGGTCCTTTCCTGGGCCCGCAGCTGGCCCCGCTCCACGCAGCCCAGAGGAGGTCAGCTCTGAGCTCCAGGGGGCGAGATTCCCTCCAGGGAGCCCAGGGCAGGGCACCTCCTCCCTGCAGCCAAGCCCTCAGCTGGGCCACAGGCACGCAGCAGCCCGGGAGTCAGAGGGCCTGCAGGGAGCTGGGGTAACCGGGCCAGAAGGAAGTACCTTGGCTGCCCACAGTCCTCCTCCCCAGATGACCTCTGACTGCAGGGTGAGGGGACAGGGAGCCACACGGCATCTTAGAGCAAAGGCAGAAGTCTCTGAACGAAAATGCAGCTCCAAAGTCTGGCAGGCTTCAAAGTCCTGAGGGCCGGTGTCCTCTGAGGGTCCCAGAGCCATCCCAGCTTGAGAGCAGACATCTCGGGAATGTCCAGGCTGGCCTGGGTCACTGGCAGTGACCTGGCTAGGGGTTAGGGCTGTGCACAGCGGCGGGGAGCGGGGTGCTTTTTAAAGAACCACCCAGAACATAGCCTCTTTAGACAACTCTCCCCACGGCTGCCTTTATACAAAGCGCTCAGCGGGCCAGACAGTTTGGCATGATGGCACCTTCGCAGCCGGGCACAGCCCAGCTGGCTTCGCCCACCTCCTGCTCCTCCCCACGGCTTCCGTCTTCAGGATTAATCTGACACCTGATGGTCCCGCAGTCTAAGGAGTGTCCGATCCCACCAGCACCTCTGGGAGACCAGGAGGCATCAGAGCCAAGGAATGGAGCTTTTACGCGTTTTCAGACAAAAGCCGTATTTTCTTCCCAGGTGGCCAATCCTTCCCCCTCCCTTCCAGGGACACCCCGGGCTCACCCGGGTGCTAAGCTGAATGGACGTTGAATAAGAACCAGCATGGGAGGTCTTGGGGCTGGGGGGTGGGGGGGGGGCTGCGTGAAGGAACAGGAAAGCAAAGAGCTCAACTCTGAAGCCTAAGTTAGACGGAAGCTTGGGTTCAAGTAAGTAGACAGCTGTGGATTCTCCTACCACATCCCTGGAGCCAGGACAGCAGGCTGGGAGGCGGGGGAGGAGGGAAGGGGGAGGCCTCTGCAGTGGGGAATTACAGAGCAGGGGAGAGGAAGGCCGGGCAAAGACCCCCTTCCCACCCTCACCCAGCCGAGAGAGAGGGTGCAGCTTTCCTCTGAGGGAAGAGCACAGCTTCCCAGGCGGAACCGAAGCCTCGAGCAAGAGATCCCGGGCCACGGATCACGCGGGCTGGGCCCACGGGCGGGCAGGGGGCAGGCGTGGAGGGAAAGCTCCGCATTCAGCAGGCCCGGGAGTCCGCTCCAGCTGCTTCCAGCCCCGCCCCCCTCCCCTCCTCCCATCCTCAGCACAGGCTCCCGGGTGGCTTGGGGAGGGTCCAGGCCAAGCTCATTAAACCTCCGTGGGTGGGAGCGCCCGGGAGGAGGCAGAGGGCGGGGCCGCGGCCCCGGGCTGCAGAGGAGGGTCCGGGCAGGCGGGCGAGCGGTAATTACAGGAGGCGAGGCCCGCTCAAGACACAGGGCGCGGGGAAGCTGGCGAGGGCACCGGGAGGCCTGGCTGGCACTATTCCTGGCCTGGTAATTAGGCACTTGGCAAACCCGACCTGTGCCCTCCCTGTCGCCCTCACGCCCTTGTCCTGCAGCCCCGCTGCTGCTCCCCCTCCCCGGGGGGGGAGGGGTGTCGGTCGGCTGCGCCTCGGTGGGGGCCGCTCTGGGCCTCACCGCTGGGTCTGGAGATGGTGCGGGGGCCGGCGAGCGTCCGGGGGCGGGAAGGTCCTATATTGCACATGGACTGTCCTCTCTGGACAAGTCGGCCCCAGCAGAAAAGTCCCCGGCGGCCTCCTCTCCAGACGCGAAGCGCTTGATTGTTCACACCGCACCCCCCCTCCCCCCGCCCGACCCCCCCCTTCCCCATGAAATGTCATGGCAAACTGGATAAAAACCCAAAGACGTGAAAACTGACCCTGGGTGGGGGGTGGGAAGGGAGGGGCCCCCGAGGGGGAGAGGCGTGACCAAGGCACTGAGCATGCGTGGCGGGGCGGGGCGGGGTACCTCCAGCGTCACCCAGGGACAGCCGTGGGTCCACCCCGCCCAGGCCCGGCAGAGGCCAGAGCGAGGCCCGAGTCCACCACACCCAGTTCTCCGAGGCTTTTCAAGAAACAGGATTTGCTCTGCAGGATGAAGGGTGGGGGTGGGGGGGCGATCTTCCGAGTCCCCCGGTGCGCCCCTCACTCACTCCTCACAGCCACGTCCCACCTGGCCTCCCCCCCCTGCAGGGAGCTCTCTGCCAGGGTCCCCCTCGTGCCGGGTCCTGGGGTGGTGGGCGCGGGGCCGGGGAGGCGTTACAGAGCCAGCAGGGTGGGCGAGTTCAAGGAGTCCGAGGACTGGTCCCCGCTGCTGCTGCTCCTGCGGTGCGCCTTGGAGCACGACTCGGAGGGTGACGCCGGGGACTCCTGCTCCAGGACGCTGGGGTAGGTGAAGACGAGGTTCGAGGTGCCCGGAGTGATGGCTGGCGTGGAGGTGACCACGATGGGGGTGTGCAGGGGCTCCTCCCCGTAGAAGCCCCCCGCGATGCTGATGGGCTTGATGACGGAGCGCTGGGCCTTGTCCAGCCCCGCGGCGGAGGACGAGGGGCTGTCCTCCTCCAGGGGCTCCTGCTTCACCACCACGGAGCCCGCGCCCACTCCTGTGCCGCGCAGGGGCTGCAGCCCGGGGGCCGGGGGCGACCGGCGCTCCTCGGGGCTGATCTTGCACACGGGCCCGTGCGCCACCAGCATGAACTCCAGCTTCTCCTTCTCCTTCTGCAGCTCGGCGATCTCCTTCTGCAGGCCCGACTTCTCCTCCTCCAGCTCCTCTGTCTCCTGCGGGGGCCCAAAGAGACGTCCATAAGGGACAGGGGCTGTTGGCCAGGGGCAGGGGCAAGCCTGGCACGACCCCAGAGAAAAAACCCACAGAGAGCCAGGGCAGCTCAGCCCCACACCTGGCCACAGACCCTACGGCTCTGGGTCACCTGGAGCGGGAAGATCCTTCCAGTCCCCAGAGGCCAGATGGAGAAGGGGGAGGTCGGCTCAGAGAGGAGGGGGTATAACTCTCAGGGCCAGGGGGCACGACTCAACGGGCTGGAGTCCATGCTGGACATGGGAGCGGGGACCCCAAGCACTAAGCTGGGAGTCACCCGTGAGCAATGAACCAGGAGTAACTCCCCAGCACTGCCAAGTGTAGATGCTAAATTCCCCCCAGAGATTTAAAAACAAAAACCAAAACACAAAAAAATAACAAAAAACAAAAAACACGCCAACTCTTGCCACCAACACTTCACCTCCGAGACTGTGTGAGCGCTTCATGGGCAGGAGCTCATTTGATTGCGTGGTTTTGGGGAAACAGGCCTTACCATGAAACAGACCCATTGTGCAGATAAGGGAACCGAGAGTTTTAGCCATTTTCCCTAAGCCCCAGAGGCAGCAGGAAGGGCAGCCCAGAGGGAGCTGACTCCAGAGTCCAAATGCTGTCCCAGTGCCAGGATAGATCACCTGGGACTCCGCAGGGTGAGTCATGGGGAAGGAGGAAGGGACTGAAGCCTCCCTGGGTTCCTTCCCAAGCCCAGCCCTGCCAGCTGTGTAGGCATGAAGTCTACACTGCGTGACTATATTGGGGGTTCTGGCTGCAGACGGAAGCTTGGGGCGGGGGCTGGCATGAAACTGCCCTGGATCCAGGTCGGGTCACCTCAGCACCACTTCCTTTTTGGTTTCGGAAGCCAGGGGTGGGGGGCCCGTCCGAGGGCTCTGGGCTTCCCAGAGGAAGGGAGGCAGGCAGCCCGGGGGACACGAGGTGGACAGGGTCACCCAGCCAGTGCCTGGGCCCCCCCCTTCTACAAAGCCAGAGGAGGGAGGCACGGACCCACATTCCCGCTCAAGAGCCCCCTGACATGGGCCCGAGCCTCGGCAGGCCGAGTATAGACTATTCCGGAGTGAACAAGAAGTTTCCATCTGTCTCAGTGAACGTCACGAGCTGAAAGAGGTTTCCTGTGGAGGATGTGGCTCAGGGGCCTGGGTGGCTGGTCGGGGGCGGGAGGCTTCTGGGGGAGGGAGGGGGCGGAGGAGGGCAGGAGCCGGAGGCGGGGCTCCTCTGGGGCTGATGCTAAGGAACCCGGCTTCTTGCGAGGCTGGCAGGAAGCTGGCGCTCCAGGGGGACGTGCTGACCGCACAGGGCCCAGCTCCCCGGGCCCCAAAGAAACTCCTGTCCACGGTGCCCGCTCTGGCTCCGCCAGGAGGCATTACTACAAGCATCACAGAACTCACTAGGTTCTGTTCAACACCCAGGCCAGGGCTCCCGGGGGGACCCAAGGCAGCTTGGAGCAGGTGGACTGGGAGCATTGATTAAGGGCTGGGCAGGATAAGAGCTTGTGCCTTCCAAAGTCCCTGGCTGGGCATGGCTGGGGCCACTGTCATCTTCCCCCACAACCGTGGCCACCTCCACACCTGGCCAGCATCCAGCCTGCGAGTTAGTGCTGGCTTCGGGCCCCCGCTGCAGGGCGGGCAGTCCTCCCGTAGGGCCAGGCTCCAGAGGGAGGCAGGTACGTGACGCTCGTCAGGTCAAGCTTTGGGGAGGGAAGGGCATGGGGCCCCAGGTGTGGGCAATTAGGCAGCATGGGGGAGTGACTCATTAGGGCAGAATGAGGGCCCAAAGCCACAACCCGGGGCTTACAGCAGAGGAACCCTCCTGCCCGCAGAGGATGTGAGAAAACCCCCACGAGAGTACGCTGGCACTGGCACCTCGGCCTTTCCCCGTCCGCACCCCGGAGACTCTGAGAACCCCCTTCCCCGGAGAGAGCAAGAATCAGAAGAAACGGGGTCACCCCCTGCCTCTGCCCGTCTCAGTCCCTAAACAGAGCAAGACCCTCGGCGGGGGGTGGCGACAAGGGAAGCAGGTCTGGAAGGGGCAGGTCGGGGCCTGCCCTGGGTCCTGGCGCCCAGCGAGAGCCCCGAGCTGCCCTCTCTGTGCCCAGGCCAGGGTCACGTGCCACTTCCTCAGTCACGTGCGCAGAGCAGGGAAGGGCTGTCCCCACTGATGCAATCACAGGCCACTCGTGGGCAAGCCGAGGGCTGGGAGGGCCAGGGCCCCCCGGAGCACCGGCCCCGCCCCCGCCCTGCCCGTGCCCCCACCGCGCGAGCGAGCTCCTTACAGCCTGCAGTTTCTCCGTCAGCTCTCGGCGTCGGTTCCGACACTTGGCGGCGGCCAGCTTGTTCCTCTCCCTCCGGATTCGACGTTTCTCCTCCTCCTCGGGAGACAGCTAGTGGCCAAGGGCAAAGACAGGATTAGTTTGGAGCAGACGGCCACCAGGGTCTGGGGTTGGGGTTTGGGTTATTCCTGCAGGAAGCTGGGGAGCCAGGCATTTGAGGGTTCAGAGGCCCCGTGTACCCCACTGCTGTTGGCCCTCCGGGGCTTGGGGCTTTAGGGGCCGTGGAAGGGGATGTCAGAGGTCTGAAGGGGGCGGTGGCAGGTGTGGGGCAGGGCGAGATGACACTTTCCGCCCCCCAGTCTGACTCAGAGCCACAGCCAGGGATCAGGAGCTAGGCTGCTCCCCACTGGGGGTGGGGGGGGGTCCCCTCAGACCAGCCTGGCCTGGCCCCACCCACATAAGCAGCTTCTCCCAGACCCCGGCTAATTACTCCTCCCCAGCACCGTGCCTCAAGCCTCATTATCCCCATTTGGTTAAATGGCGGGGCCCGGGCGAAGCAGCAGCCAGGGGGATGCTCTGAGGCCAAGAGAGGACTGACAACGCCAGGCCACTCCCCGTGTCCTCAGCCCGCCCCAGGGGGAGGGTGGGCAGCTGCCCCCCTGGACAGGGAGGACGGACGCCCGGCTGAGCGCTCGGCTGAAGAGACGGGCAAGCGGGCAGGAACCCTCCGACCTCCACCACATCCGTCAATCCCACGAGTGAGCACTTGGGCTTGTGTGCCAGGCCCCGTCCTCCAGGAGCCCTGGGAGAGAGGGCAAAGCACAGGACCCCTCCCGGAGTGGCCTCCGCCCTGCCCCCGGCAGTGCCAGAGGATGGGAGCCGGGCTCTGTCTGGGCACAGCCGAGCCACTCAGCTCCCGGGCAGGGGCAGCAGGAGCAGAGCCCTGGAAGGTCCCGGGGCGGGGGAGGGGGAGTCAGACCGCGATCCTGGGCCCCCGGGAACTGCCCTCCCATCCACAGGACCCACCACCCAGGGGAGGGCCTCGCCCCCGGTCTGTGCCCAGGGCCTTCCACTCTGCAGCAGAAGCCAGGCAGAGAGCCAGAGAGGAACCCCCAGGCCTGCCCACCCTCGGGTGACGGGGTCCCCCCACAGCACCACGTGGTACTCTGCAGACGCCACCGGCCCCTGGCAGGGGTGCACAGACACGCTGTCCTCCACCCTCAGAGCCTCCTGCCACTGTACACTGGGGGCCCAGAGGGAGGCGGGAAAGCCCCAAAGGCGGGGTGCCCCCTCCCAGGGCTACAGGCGGAGCCCCCCTCCCCCCGAGATCGGCCGTGCCACATTCCCTGCCCTCCTCCACTGCCCCGGCTCCCCAGAGCCAAGAAGCAGGAGACCCGGAGACCAGGCGCCCTGCGCCAGGGCAGCTGAGGTCAGGCAGCCGCTTGGCCCCGGCCCTGAATACTTGCGGCTCCGGAACCTGTTTCAACCTGAGCCCACCAGTCTGCGGGCGAGGCCGCGGGGCTGCTCCCGGCGCCCGGCAGGGCCCACTGGGCTGGGCCGGGCCCCCGTCCGCCTCTGCTCCTCCCCTCCCTGGCCTAAAGGTCCCCTCCCTGGCCACTGCGGCCCACAGCAACCTGTGGGAACCAGGGGCACAGGAAGTGCTCGGGGCGGTGGCACCCACGGGGTCACAGCCTGTGTCCGTCAGGGGCACCGCGAGCCCAGCACCAGCCACACGTGCCCCGGGCCACCCCCACCGACCTCAGACACTGTTCCCCAGGGGCACCTCGGGGCAGGCTCCAGAAGGAGGCACGGGGTGCTGAGGCCCCGGTCGGGGGAGGAGGCGCCAGGGAAAAGTCTAGAAAACGGGAGCGGCACCATCCTGGGAGGCTCGTGCCAGGCTTCCTCCCTCGGTGAGGGGGACGGTCCCAGCGCCTCTCTGACGTGGGTAAGAGGCCGCTGGCTCTCTCCTTCCCTTGCACAAAGGAAGGAAATTCTCCAGACAGAACCTCGAGGGCGCGCCTCGGCGGTGCGGTGGGAACACCAGGGGCTGAAGGCCGAGAGAGCCGAAAGCCAGCCCAGCCCGCGGCTGACTCCCGTGAGAGCCGGGAAAGGGCCCTTCTCCCTGCGGGGCCTCAGTTCCTCCTGCTCAGAAAAGCCCCTTCCTGCTCCTGGACGCTGTGGGAGGTCCACCGGGAAAGAGTGGGCCGCGGCCCTCGTTTGTCTTGCTGGCCGACCTGGCCCCCAGGGGCCAACTTAGGGGACATCCAGTGAACTGCGGGCAGCTGAGCGTCACAGCCTGGGCTTTCCGGGCAACAGGCTTGAAAAGCAGGTCAGGGGGTGCTGCCTCGCACATGGCGGGCCCCGGGTTCAATCCCTGGCACCACCAGGAGTGATCCAGGAAGAAGCCCCAAGCACTGCCAGGTGAGGCCCCAAAATCAAAACAAAACATAAAGGGACACTGGGCTAAGCAAGGACTGCGAGCACGGTCCCTCCGGCAGGGAGGGCGGCGTCTGTTACACACTGTCCCCTGCCACCGTGCGAGTCCAGGCCCAGCCCACTGCTCCTGGAGGCCATGCCCTGGGAAGCAGAGACCCTGCCACCGGGCATCCTGGCCCTGGACCCGTGCCCCAGGGACATGGCGGGCAGAGCCTGGCCTGGGCAGAAGTTCTCGGGCTGGTCAGCATTTCTCAGGACTAATACTTCATTTGAGCAAGGGGATTCCAGGCAGGGCTCAGGGAAAATCCTTTCTTGGGGGCTGGGGGTGGGGTGAGAGGGTGGCAGAGAACGGGAAACCAGGGGAACCAGGGAAACTGGCTCAGTCCTGTGGGGGGCGCCTGGCAGGGGTGCCTGGGCCACGGCTGGCTGCATCGCCCTTAAAGGAAAGGGGATGAGGGCAAGGGTGAGGAGAGGCTCAGTCCCTCTCTTCCCGAATAATGCCCAGCTGTGGTTTCCCTTTCCTGGAGTCGCAGGGCTCTGGGTGACACTTTCCCCCACCACGGGTACAGACGCCAGGGCCAGGGCCCCAACTGCAGAGGGCCCACCTCCTCCTGGGCTCCCAGGAGCTGAGTCCTGACACTGCTGGGCAGTAGAGCTGATGCCCACAACCCCATGGCCAGCGTCACGGAACTTCTGGAAGGTGCGTTCCTAGTCCTGCCAGAGGCCCAGGGATGGGGTAGGGGGGAGGGGCACCAGGGAGGAACGAAAGGACCAGAGACAGCACCAGCGAGCAGAGAAGGTGACCCTCGAGGCCTCTGGCCGTCTCCTCTGCACCAGTTAGGGGCTGGCCTCGAAAAGCCCCCACTAGGACTTCTGCCCCCTGCCCCGTATCAGAGGAAAATAGGCCATGGGGGCGGGGTGAGGGGTGGAGCCAAACCCCAGCCTCTAGCCGGTGCTTCCACACCTGGTCTCAGGTGCCCTTAACCCCACTTGTACTCAGACTCGGAGTTGCAAGGGACAGGAGCAAGATGCTGAGGTGGGCCTGCCCTGCGGGCTCCTGGCCCCCGGCTCCCCTTCTCTCCAGGGCTCCTGAACCACTCTTCGGGCGCTCCAAAGTCACCCACGCGGCCCCCATCGGCTGGTCCGGGCTGTACCTGCTCGTCTCTCCGTCTGCGGCCCACGGTGGTGCCGATGGTCTTGATCACGCCGGGTCTCGGGAGGGCCATGTGCCCGGGGACAGAGGCCAGGCCCGGCAGGGGGCTGTAGGGGTGCGAGCGGGGGTACGGGTTGGACATGGAGGTGATCACCGTGGGCTGCACCATCCACTGGAGGTCCTGGCTCGTCGTGATGGCGTTGATGGTGGGGATGAAAGCGCTGCCCGAGCCAGGCATATCTACCCGGAATTTCTGGAAGGAACAGACAGAGAGAGACGACTGAGACCACGGAACCCCCCGCGGGAGAAAACGCACAGCAGAGAGGCGAGAAAGCAGGGCCGGACGTGGGGGGCTGGGCCGGGACAGCCGGGGTTTCCTCCGTCCACGGCCTGTGCCCCCCAGAGTCAGGGGCTCTGCACGCCGCTTGGGGGCCCCCTGGAACATGTGCTAGACGCCTGCATGGTACAGGAGGTCGCCATCACACTTCGGCTTCCAGAGCAGGTGGTCCTCCGAGACTCACACCCGAGAGGCCTTCAGGGGGCCTCCGGGGGCTCCGGCCACATGGGCAGGAGGGCAGGACGCTGGCTGGGGAGGGCGGGGGCAGTGGGAGGTTTGCAAACAGACAGCTCGGGGGCAGAGAGGGCGTGTGGGGAGCGTGTATTCCCCACTAGCCAGCAGCTCCAGAGGGCACAGGGCCACCCCTCAGGTCCCTAAAAAGGGGCCCTCCACCCTCAGGCTGGAAAGCAGGGGCATTTGCCTCCGGCTGTCCTCATCGACCCCACCCCCACCCTTGCCCTTCGCCCTCGGCCCTTGCCCGTCCGCCCTCTGTGGGCAGACACCTGCTCTCTGTGCGTTCAGGAGCCTCAGAGACGCGCGGGGGTTGCTAACTCCTAGATTTCTCCCTGCCTCCAAACTGTGCCCTGACCACGTTGCCACACTGCCAAGTTCTCTGGAATATTCCATTCAAAATATAGGATGAGGCCAGAACACAAAAGCTAGAGGGCCAAGTGCCTCAGCCTTGGAGTCGACCTTCTTTCGGAGAAGCGACTAGGAAGTGAGAAGGGGACGGAGAAGGAAAGCACGACCCCCCCTACCCCCCCACCCCGACTTCCAGTTTTTCAAGGGAAAATTACCAGGTGAACCCTCCATCTTGGAGGATGCCTGTTTACACACACACACACACACACACACACACACACACACACACACACACACACAATCTGCAAATGCTTTCTTCCCTGAGCTGCTGTGGAAATGACGACGCCCGACTAGCTACCACTTAGGGATCATGAACTGGCACCCCGGGGTGCGGCCTCAGCCAGGCTAGGGATCTCGTTCCACGGCCCTGGGGCTGAGACGGCCCATCACCTCCATTAGGGAGGCAGAAATTCAGACTCAGCCATTAGGGCCATGCTGCTAATAAGCACCAGAGACGGCCGCTCTCACGCACGGCCCTGCACAAGTGTCCCCAGTTCTGCCGCAAACTCCAACCACATCCAGCCTCAGAGCTCGGACCCACCCTCTCTGCCGTAGGGTGTCAGGGCTGCCCTGGCAATGGTCCCTGCTGGCATTCTGCTTCATTGGGAAGCCCCGCATTGGGCCCCAAATGCGACCCTGCTGTCACTAACCTGGACCCTTCAGCACCCCCTTCTCCTGGCCCAATAAGACTGACTGCGACTCAGAGACCTCTCAGCAGTGGCAGCTGGTGACAGCAGGCAGATTCCCGTGGTGCTGAGCCAGGGAAGCGGAAAGCGCTCCCTGCAGCCTCCCCCGCGCCCCCGCCAGCTGCAGGACCCCATTCTGGGTGGCGGGAAGTGGCCCCTCAGAAAATCCTGGGTTCCCCAGACCAAATGCATGCAGCAACGAGAGGTGCCCAGTGCCGTGATTCCCGGGGCTCCCACAAGGAGCACTGCCCACTGCAAAGGGCTCCGGGGACTCTCGGAGAGAACCGGCTTCTTACCACAGCCCACAGGCAAGTGCGTCCGGGTGTGTGGAGAAGGGAAGGGTGCAGGAACGGCGAGGACGCGGTGGAAATGAACAACCAGGAGTGGCTATGAGGAAGTGGAAAGGACTCGGGGGGCCGAGGGCACACAGGCACTAGAGCCCGGGCAATGCCCTCCCGCTAGCCCTGCTCAGTTGTGGGGGGTGGTGGGATGGAAGGGAAGGAAGGTGACCTGGGGAGATGCGGCCCGCACTGAACTCAGCCACTGCGTGCTCAGCCCTGGAGAAATGAGGACTCTGTTTCCCTGTCTGTTAAGAGGAAATCCTACACCAAACTCACAGCACTGATATGAGGATTAAATAAGCAGCTGCTTATAATCATAGGCTATAAAAGCAAGCCAGTAGTTCTCCACCCTGGCCACACATTAGAATATTCTGAGGAGCTTTTTAAAACCATGAAGAGCCAGTCGCACCCTGAGAGATCTGAAATAATGGGTTTGGAGAAAGATTTGATAAAAAAAAAAAAAGAAAAGAAAAAACAACCAACTCTGAGGAGATTCCAAGATGCAGCCAAGAAGGAAAAACACTGCTCCAAACAAATGGAAAGTCGTGTCATCATCTCATCATCATCACCATCGTGGCCACCATCCCCACTACCATGACTGCCAATACCATCATAGCCACCATAGCCACCATCTCCTCCATTGCCACCATCATGGCCACCATCTGCACCATTGCTACCATCATGGCCGACACCCCATCATCATGGCCATTTGACCACCATCATCAGGGCCACCATCCCCACCATGGCCACCACCATGGCCACCATCTCCACCATTGCCACCATCATGGCCACCATCTGCACCATTGCCACCATCATGGCCACCATCTACACCATTGCCACCATCATGGCCGACACCCCACCATCATGGCCATTTGACCACCATCATCAGGGCCACCATCACCACCACCACTACCACCATCGCTACCATCGCCACCATCAAGGCCACCATCACCGCCATCACTGGTATCGCCACCGTCATCACCACCAAGTGGCCATCACCATCCTGGCCACCATCACTATTGCACACCATTGTCAAGTCTGTGCTCTCCATCTGGGATGGCTCTGGAGAGAATTGTCAACTTCCCATTCCTGGGAAGCACCCAACTGTTTTTTTTTTTTTTTTAATCTCATGTATCTCCCCAAGTCAGGTTCTGAGTTTGAAGGGGCCTGATATCTCTGGGAGGAACTGTCAACTTTTAGGAAAGCACCCAAGAAATCCATTTCTCACGCCAACAAACAGAACAAAAGAGTTTCAGGCTTAGGAAGCAAGCAAACCACTGGAGGCCGTGCTTGGAGATTACACGCTCGGGAATATCAGCGGGAACATCAGCGGCTGACACTCAGCCCCTCACCAGGCCTTCTAAGCCTCTCTGCTCTGGGATGGCAGGTCTTGAGAATGTGCTCCCGGCCATCAGCCAGATTCCTGGCAGCTAAGGCTTGGTCTAGACAAAACAAGACAGCAATAAAAACAAGGCAGCAGGTAATGACTGTCTCTAAGGGCACGGACAAGTTGTTTGAGAGGGAGGTAAAGCCATCTGGATAACACACTGGCCCTAAACTGCAAGAAAAACAATGTCCCAGCCCCAGAGGGGACTGGGGCCCTGATAAAGAAGGCTTTTGTCTCTGAGAGAACACACACATCAGTAAACGAGGGCTAGCCCCTGTCAACTCAAAGGTATTGAGAAGTGAGTGACAATGGAGTTAGAGAGAAGAGATGAGGAGCCACTTCTGGGGCCCCAGAAGAGAGCCTGGAATTCCTCTTTGCCGACAGGCCCCCCCCCCCCCCCAGTCAGTCCTGTGTCGCTGGGGCTCAAGCTGGTTCTCTGGCTTACCGTGGAACAGACACAGGCCTACCCAGCTGTGGCATTGGGGCAGGGCAGGGGGGGATAGAGGAGGTCACCCAGAATCTCACTAGACCCCCGCTGGGGTTCCCCGGTCCTCATGGACCTTGGGGGCCTTCCAGCCTGGGAAAGCCTCCAAGCACCCCAGGACTCCCGAACGGGCAAGAATATGCGGAGAGGGCTAACTCAGCCCGGAGGTCTGCCCAGCTAAGTCTGGCAAGCCTGTGCCACGAGCCGCCAGAGGATGCACAGCTCAGGTTTGGGGGCTGCCGCCTCAGCACTCACTGGCGTGCAAGTGGAGAGAAGCTAAGCAAACAGGCGTGCCTGATCCACCGGCATTCTACTACAAAAACGCGAAACTTGCGAGCGAGCTTGGCACCCCAGATCTCTAATCCCGGAGTCAGCGGGAGGCCGGGCTCTCACAAACCCTGGGGCTCTGGCCTCAGGCTCCCCTGCTCCCTGCAGCATCTGAGTGTGATCCCTGGCACCCTCTGCGGTTCCCCAAGCA
Source organism: Sorex araneus (assembly GCF_027595985.1). NCBI lineage: Eukaryota > Metazoa > Chordata > Mammalia > Eulipotyphla > Soricidae > Sorex > Sorex araneus. The sequence continues at coordinate 362,244,803 of NC_073313.1, read as the reverse complement.
CGCTGGGAGTGATCCCTGAGCACAGAGACAGGAAGAAGCCCTGGGCACAGTCGGGTGTGGCCCAACACCCTCCTTCACCCCCCCAAAAGGAAGGCAGCCAGGAAGCCAAGGCCTGAGCCCCCCAGCTTCCTCGGCAGAAGTGCATCCCCGGGCAGCAGTTTCTGAGTCGAAAGTTTTCCATTTTCCTGAAAGCCGGAAGGTGGACAGGCTTAGTCCAGAGAATCCTGAGCTGGGCAGAAACAGCACTTGAGACCGAAGCCAGGAGAATCCTCCACCGATCCCCTTTCTCGGCATTACTCCATCAGCCTGACACCCACAGGAGGTGGGGAACGTGCGCGCGCACGTGTGTGTCTGTGTGTGTTGGGGGGCTCAAGCCCCCCATTCAGGAAGCCCAGGAGTATAGGAGGACCTGCGTGCTCCCCTGGGACCAGACTGGGACTTTTCTCTCCCATCCCACCCCCTGCTTCTTGTTTGCTTTTCTAAGAGTCCAAACATGGAGAAAGGAAAATTCCAAGATCTCAGGACACAGACAGAGAGCGTGAGGAGAGGTGAGGGCAAGTGCAGCCGGGAGCTTCCCAGGAAGTCCCCAAACACCCTTGATTCAAAGTCTCAACATTTACCCTACACTTGGGAGCCGCTCCCAGACTTCTCTCTGGATTCCAGGGACTCTCGACTTTGGACACCACTCCTAGCTTTGTTCGATCACATTCCACCATTTCCAACGCAGGAATTACACAAACACACGTGCGAGCACACACACACACACGCGCGTGCAAGTACACGCTCACCAAAGAGACAGTGTTCCAGTACCATCGCGGGTGAGCTGCCCTCCTCCTCCTCCTTTCTCCCCGATTCACCTGGAAAATCCAGGCTCTCTTCCTTCCCCTTGGCTGCCCAGGTGAAGAAAGGCAAGGGAGAAAAGAAGGGCTGGTCCAGGGTCTCTCCCCGGGTCCCTTCGCATCAGGACACCCCACCCCAAAGCACTGGGACTGACCCCACTCTACTGGGACCCCGTGGCCGCTTCACCGATACGTAACAGCTCAGCACTGAGAGAAGAGCCTGTCACCCTGCCCCACAGCCATAGTGTGGCCAGAGAAGGCGAGGCAGGAGGGACAGAGCAAGCCAGAGAACTCCTACTGGGAGCAGACACGGTTGCCTAACTCGGGGCTGCTGTTCTGAAATGCCATGGTCACCAAAAGCTACGACGGGTGACGACATGGATGACACACAGCCCAAAGTGATGATGCTATAATTTTTGTCTGTCAACAAACCAGCCAGAAAGTGGTGGTGGGTGGTAGTTTTTGTTTTGTTTTGTTTTGTATTTAGGGGGTGGAGTGTGCTGGGCCACACTGAGTTATGCTCAGAGTTTACCACTGTCTCTGTGCTCAGGAGTCACTCCTGGCTGTGCTCAAGGAACCACGGCGATGCCGGAGTTCAAACCTGGTTGTTTGCGTGCAAGGCAAATGCCTTCACCCTGTCGTATCTCTCCAGTCCTAGCCCAGAAAGTTAAGCTTCCTGACCACTGAGAACCGGTATCTGCAGATCTATTTAAGCAGAGTGGGGGAAATAAAAGAGGCAAAAAGAGGCTGCTTTGGTGACAGGCTCTTAAGCCTGAACCTACCCCGGCATCCTGGCGATACCAGTATGGACCCTGGGGATAGTTCAGGCCACATACATCAGTTCCTTGCATGACCTTATACAGGACAGACACCCAAATGTCCAAGCCACCTTCCGAGGAAGCACGGCTGTTAGCAGGGAGATTTTCAAAAAAAGTTGCTGAATATAAGTCTGTAAGTGCTAGAAAACCTCGTCCAGTCCCACCTTCAAATAAGTAGTGACCCTTTCCTTTCAGGGATCAAGCAGGAAAGGCACAAAAGTAATTTAGAGGCATCAACTCTGGGGGCAGTCTGTGTTAAGATAGAAGCGGAAAAAAACCTTGCACCTGAGGTGGACACGCCCTTTACGTAAGGCAGGCAGGAGCAACATGGAAACGCACTGGGCTTGAGAGGAAAATTCAGCTGCCATGCACACAATACCTGATTACTGCTTCACCCCTGCACTTTGAAGAAAAAGTCCCGCTGACTTCCACCCCCAAGAATCAGCGGAACAGACATCCTGGGATAACATCTGGCTTGGTCCTAATCTACATCTGTAAGTTCAAGGCAAGGAAGGTCTTTTTTTGGTAAAGCACCAGACCCTTTTGCCACAATTCCCATCTATCTTCCCATCAATCCTGAAGAACCACCGTTCCCTGTGCTCTAATACAAGCACCTCGACAAAGTCCAATACACCTTAGGTACTGAAAGACACTGTGCGGATGGCTTAACACACACAGACACTTTGGGGCAGGGAAAGGAAAAATAATAATAAAAACACTCCTTTCCAACCAGGTTTTATTTAAAACAAAATTTATAAAAAAAAAATTGCATTTCAGAGTCAAGAAGTTCCTGGTTAATCATGGCTAGGTATACATTGCTTAGTTTTTTTTTCTTTTTGGCTTGTTTTTGCCCTAAATCAGGCAGAAAATCTGCAAAGAATTTTGACAACTAACCAAGTAGTTAATTCTGGGGCTGGAAAAATACATTTCCCAGGGAGTTCTTCTAAGAGCGTCAGCAGGGGGCGCCAGAGAGGCATGGTTAAGGCTGGCTTGGGAATCACAGTCATTTCTGGTAAAAGTTCTTTGATGTGAGGAATGTCCCAGCCTGGTACAGTTGGCAAAAGTTCATTCTGGGGAATTTTGTGTGTCTGTGTGTGTGTTCGTATGCGCGCGCGCGCGCGCGCGTGTGTGTGTGTGTGTGTGTGTGTGTGTGTGTGTGTGTGTGTGTGTGTGTGAGGAAAGCGGGCTTGGAAGCTGAAGAAAAGTACTCATGATAGGCCTTGATTCTGAAAAGAAACTGTCCTCTTTGATTTCCCAAGTTATCTGTGGAAGAGCTGAATAATAGCCCTGGAAAAGTTTTGGGTCTTGTTTTTGTTTTATTGTGTTGTGTTGCTTTTTTTTTTTTTCTTCACGAAAAGGGGGCCCAGCTGATGAAAACAAGTTATGAAATGACCTATGTTTGTGTAACTGGCTGGATTGCGTAATGCTCAGGCTCTGAAACCGTAAGAGTCAAATAGCCAGGCCGGGCACGTATCTGGGAGGTGTTTTCCTAGGAAAGCCAGGAGAGAGAAAACAACAATAACAACAGAAAGAAAAGGCCAGACGGGGGAGGCATGTGCAACGATTACTGACAAAACAAAATCACCAGTGGCCAACCTTGGAGATTAAAATGAACTGGAACAGGAAATAGTTTTCATGCTTCAAGTTCCTGCCATGTACAAGAACAGACGTTTTAACAAAGAGTTATCTTCCCCCCTACCCCCAAGTGACCGGCCATGTGTTATGGTCAAGCTCTGGGAAGCCGGAGAGAAGAGGAACATCCTCAGTGAAGTCAATAGCAGTGGGGAGAAAGACCATCAGGAATATTAGACCCCAGAAGCAAAAGAGATGAGGGGAAAATAATATTCACTTGCCTAAGAGAAAAACCAGAGAACTCACCGCCCCCCACACCCCAGACAAAGACAGGTTGACTGAGATGCCCCAAGGGGCAGAGGGGAGGCCCATGGCTAACTGCTAAAGGAGGGTGTGAGAAATAAAGTGATTACAGGTTTGATCTGGTATGCAATAAAGTTCCCCGGAGCCTGGGCTGGGGTGGTGCCGTAGCACAGACTTGTGAAGTAACAAAAGCCTCAGAAGTTAGCCCTCTGCACCACCGTCTAGCCTGGCTCCGAGTTGGAGGGATGGTGGGAAAAATCACCCCCCCCGCCCCCACCCCAGGGACCTGGGGAGACTTGTACAGAGCGGCCGCTCCGTGCCCGCCGGTGGCAGCGTCTCTGCGGCTGGGCCGAATGGGCAGGCGCCGATTTCAGAACCCCGCGCGCTGGTGATTGCTAATTGCAAAATCCTCATGTGTTACAGCATGCTAGGAATTAGCCAACAGCTGCTTTTTCTTCAGTAATGAGGCCCCATTACACCCTGCTGGACTGAGTTCTCTTCCTTCTTCCTCGCCCTGGCTTCCTGTCTGATTTTCTTCCAAAACAGGGAATTGCCTGCGCTCACATCCTGGGCTCGAAAGCCCTAGTGACACAGATTATTCAGTCGGGCCCTGGTGTCCGTCCGGTCTGACTTCCCAGGCAGGCCCCAAGGCCTGAGCGAAGCCGGGAGGTGAGGCTGCGATATTTCCAGGAGGGTGGCCTCCGAGCCAGCGGGCGCGAGGGACACGAGAGCAGTCAAACTTCTCCCTCTGCTCTGCCATGGGCGCAGGAGGAAGGGGCACGTAGGCACCGGAGAGCGAGGGACCGGGTATCCCACCCGCGACCTAGTGATGTTCTGACCCAAATGAACCACCAAGGGAGGCTGGGAAGCACTTTTGGGTAAAACGGGTGTGGAGGGGGGAACACCCCTCCCCGCGGAGCTCGATGCTCAGGGCGCTGTGACTGCATCTCAAGCCACAGCTTACGGGGGGGGGGGGGGCACCAGAGCAAAGACATAGAAAAGCCCTTTGGGGCTCTCCCTGGGGGTGGGGGGGTCACTGTGGAATAATGAATTCCCTCCTCAGATCCCAGGAAGAGTCTCATTTCCAATTTATTCTCGGGTCCCGTCCGCCACCCCCAAAGCCTGACTCCCCACCGCCCACCCCCACCCCACGGCTGGCTGCAGGAGGCCGAGGCCTCCCTGGAGGAGGAGAGAGAGCAAACTCCAGCCCCAGCCGCCTAGGCTGAAGGCTCCCCTTGGTCTCACCTGAGCGGGAGGGGGGTGGGGCCGAGAGCGAGCACCCCACCACCAGCACTGGCCCCGGCAGTCCCTTTCTGGTATTTATAGACACACGCATCGCACGCACGCACGAACCCTCCCGTGCAAACCAGTCCGGCTGCTTTAGAAACAAGTTGTTTTTCTACTTGCAGACCCACCCAGGAGCCTAAGCAAGTTCTCTCCGCCGCCGCGCCCCCTCCCCTCCCCACTTCTTCCCGCGGGCAGGCATCCTCGCCCCCGTGACCCCCAGAGCCTCAAAGCAGCCCCTGCTGAAGTCTCCCGCAGGGCTCACACAGGCGCGAGAGACACCAGAGCCCGTCCCGGGCCTTTGCCGGCCGCGCTCCTTCCCCCTGACCTTCGCACCTGATTCCCAGCCCGACCACCCACCCGCCTTCACTCCCACGACCCGTAGGCGCTCCCCGCCCCCCCCCCCACCCGTGTTCCCGAGTCCCCGGAGCTCTTTCAGATCTTAATAAGGCAAGGTGGGGGCGGGGGCGGGGGGAGATGGAGAGGGGCTTTGGCGCACGAATAGGATCCCGGCACTAGCCAGAGGGCCGCGGCTGCAAAGATGTTCTTGTCCACCCGGAGAGCGCCGGGAGAGGAGCAGTTCTTGCAAGCGGCGGTAACAGGTTGGCGGGGAGGAAAGGAAGAGGGCGAGGGGCGCAATTCCAAGGATTAGAAGCAAAGGGGCTGGCTGGCCCTTCAAGCCCACTCCCCGCGCAGGCTTAAAATAAAAAGTGGGGGCGGGGAAGTGGGGAGAGTGGGGAGGCGGCAGAACGAGATGAAAACCTGAACTTTGGACGACGAGGGTCCTTATGGGAATCTTCTGGCCCGGGCAAAACAAGGAAAAGCTAAGTCAGGTACAGAAGGCAGTGGCTGGGCGAAAGGCGGGCGCCAGGTGCACCCCGGGCCCCCCCACCCCGCACCTACCTGCTGGCCGCCGCCGCTGGAGTAGGACTCGGCGTGCGCAGGAGAGCCGCTGCTGCCCCGGGACGAGGTGTCAAAGTTCCCGGGATAATCCTGGTACATGATCCGCGGTGGGGGCCCGAGAGGAAACAGGGTGTCTTCCTTCCCCCGCCCTCGCCGCCGCGCACCGGCTGCTGCGCGCTCGCCTCCCGGCTCGCCCGGCTCTGCGCTCCCGGGGGCTTCTCCCCGCGGGCGGCGGTCCGACCCCTGGGAACTGTGGTCCCCGAGCGCCGCGCGCCGCACTCCTCTCTGGCCGTCCGAGCGCCGCGGGAACCGTGGTCCACCCAGTCCCTCCCTCTAAAAAAGTCGGCGCGTCCCTGGGTCCCTCCCCTGCGCGCGCCCTCCCGCCCCCGCGCGCAGCCCGAGCCGCCGCCGCCGCCGCCGCCGCCACTGGGACCGCCCGGGCCCAGGCCAAAAGGGGGCAACGGAGAAGGAAAAAAAAAAAAAAGCTGGCAGCCTGGCAGCCCCCCGAGGGCACGCCGGGCGGACAGGGCCCCAGCAGTAGGCTGCCCGCGCGCGGAGAAACTTCTATTTCCTCCTTCGAGAGAGGGAGCTGAGAATAAACTTCCTGTGGCCGCGCGTCCGGCCGAGTTTCGGAGCTCGGACACCGGGCGAGGAGGAAGGAGCCCGAGCCCGGCCCGGGGTGCCAGGCGTGCGGGCGATCCGAGCGCTCCGCGGCCGCGACGGCCCGACCCGCGCCCCTGTCCGGGCGCCCGCTCGGCCACCGGCCGGCCTGGCCTGTCCGCGCGTCTCGCTCCTTATCGGCCCGGCTTCCCCCCCGTCTCCGTCTCCCTGTGCCTCCGCCGAGCGCCGCTCGCTGGCTCTCCGCTTCGCTCGGAGCCCCTGCGCTCAGCCCGAGATGAGTCACTACAATGGCACGAGTTCAACTCCACACTCTTTATTCTCCAGCCCCTGTACCATGTGGATTCACTCACGTCAACCCCAGACTCCACCTTGCGGGGAGGAGCGCGCGGGGAGCAGGGGTGGGGGGTGGAGGAAGAGGCGCGGGAGGAGGCGGGCGCTGCGCTCCCCTCGGGGCCGGCTCCCGGCCGCGCTGACGCCAGCCGCACACCCGGCGCGAGGAAGGAAGCCGGTGGCGGGGGTGGGCGCGCGCGCGGCCGGCGGAGCCCCCCCCCCCCACTTCTGCCCTGTCCGTCCCCCCCCCACCTCCTCCCCAGCGCCCCGAGCCCTTGGTCTGTTCCATTGGCGCACGTCGCCAAAGATGGGCATTTGCGTTCGAGGACGCGAGTGCGGGTTTCCTCGCTTTCGGGTGACGTGGAGGGAGAGGGATTCCCTCGCCGGCTCCCGGGCGCGCCGCGGCCGCCCTCCCTCCCCCCGCCCGGAGAAGGGGCGCGGGGCGGGGCCCCCCGACAGCGGCCGCCGCGCGGGCCTCTGGGCTCCGGGCTTGAGAAAATAATCACAGTCCCCGAGCGCGAGACGGGCGGCCCGGCGCGGCGCCACCGCGAGGCCGGGAGCCGGGCGCGCAGGGACGCTCGCAGGGAGGGCGCGGTCCGGCGGCGGCGCCGCCCGGTGCCGCGGGCGCCCAGGGCGCACCGGGTACCCGCGGCCCGGCCTGGGCGGGCGCGGCGCCGCGCCGCTGGGCGAGGCCCGCCCGCCTATTTTTCCTTCGGTGGCCGGCTGCCCACTGCTTCCCTTTTTTTTTTTTTTAAGGGGGCGGGGGAGCCCTACAATTAATTTTGGTAAGAGTAGCCTTGGAGGCGAAATTAAGCAGCCAAGACCTCCTTCGGGCCGCCCTCGGTGCCTGGCAATCAGGCCCGATCTGATCGCGATGCCTTGACTGCATAAGCAAACTCCAGACTTAGGACATTTTTTTTTTCTTTTAAATTTTAAATGGAAGGAGGCAGGTCCAGGAGCGGGCGGGCCCTAACGAGAGCTTCAGGTGTTTGGGGAGCTAAGTTCAGCGAAAAGGTCGTCTGGACTCCTGGGTCGCCCCGCCTCGCTGGACAGGGCGGGGTTGCCGTGCTGGGTAAAGAGCACGGACCTCGGAGTCCGAACGCCAGGCTGTGCGATTTACGAGCGGTGGGACTTTGGGCGAGTCCCTCGACGTCTCTGGGCCTCGGTTTCGCCCTTTGAATGGAAGGGGCTGGGATGAATGACCTTCGAAGGTTCTTAGGTCAGCGCTGGAACGCCATCCCTTCGGAGGGGATCCGGCGGAGCACTGTACTGGAGTCCATTAGCGGGGACTGTGCCCCCAAGCACCCGTGTGCTGCGGTGACCCAGGTCGGCTGGGAAGCGCCTCCCGCCGCGCGCCCACCCGTCACAGGATTTTCGTGCGGACCCCGCAGGCGGGCAGGGGCAGCCGACTGCGAGGTGCGCTACAGCACGGCTGTAACGCAGCATCACAGTTCCGGCCCTCAGTTTCCTTATCTGTAAAGTGGGGGTGTTGCTAGGAAAGAAAAATAGAGCCGGGAACTCAAATCTTTCCCGGGGCTCTATATAAAGCGCCGGCGTTTCCGGGACGGCTGGCGGCATCTGGCGGCCCCAGTGGCCCCGAGATACGGTAATCCCGAACAATACTCGGGGTCATTGTTTACAGCTATAAAACACATTCTGTCCCGGGCTCCATCCTCAAGGACGCGTGTGGCCGGGCAGGGCCGGGCGGGCTCCTCGCACCTCGGCCGGGCACCGGCTCCCGCCTCCGCGCCCCCGGGAGAGGGGTGTGGGCTGGCGGGCGCGCGTCCCGGCCGGGCCCGGGGTTTTTGTTTTTCTCATCCCTGCGTCCTGCCTGCCGGGGTGTTGACGCGCCTCTCCCAGCAGGACTGGGTAAATGCGGTCCTTTGACGCAAACCCAATCACCCTTTCCCCAGCGGCGGCAGCGCAGAAACCCAGAAAACTGGGGGTGGGGACGCCGGGGGGAGGGGGCGGCTGGAGCGCAGGAGCTGGAGTCGTGACTTGCACGCACGCCTCGCCTGGCCGCGTCCCCTCGGCCGCCCGCGCCGGGTCTCGGGGTTGGGGGGGAGTCGCCGCCCGGGCGTCCGGGGCCCTCCCGGAGCGGCCGCGTGGTGCAGCGGCGCGCACAGACGCACTTTTGGTTTTCCTTTGAGCGGCAGCGGGCTGGGGGAGCACCCCGCCCTCCCCCACCCCCCCTCGAAAATCCGGGTGCTTCTGGGTCTCTCCCACACAGCCCTTCCAGTAATGCGGGGGGTGGGGAAGGGAGCGGGCGCTTCCTCGGCGGCCGCCGCCCGCCCGGGGCGCACCCAGGCCGGGGCAGGCGCCGCCGGGAGCGCGCGCGGGCGGAGGAGCGCACCCCCGCGCCCTCGCCCGCCCCCGCCCGGCCTGCTCCCCGGCCCTTTCCTTTCTTGTGGGTTCCCGTAAAGCACAGCAGCCCGAGACGTCTGCAGAGCATCACGGAATCCGGGCTGATGCAAGGCGCTCGCCTCCCTTTGGTGCGCCCCGGTCGGCCTCGGAGCGCTTTGATCCTGGCCCTTCCCAGCTCCCGGAACGTGCGTTAGTTCCCGGTGGGTGCCCTCATCTCGCAGTTCCAGGGGAAGCAGAGCCCCAAACCCGGGCCTGGGGCCTGGGTACTGAGCCCACGGTCCAGCTGGTGGGCTCGGCCGAGTTCTGCTGGCCTCCGCTGGCCGGGAATCATCGGAGGGATGAGCTAGTTAGGATTCCTGTAATAACAGGGATCAGCCTTCTGGGAGCTGGAACCATGTCGGGCACAGTATCCTGTGCCTGATACCTGATCCCTCATTACAGGACCCCAGGCAGAGTTTGGAGGTGGGGTCTTAGTCCCTGGTGGCAGGTGAAGAAAGTAAAACCTAGGCATCTGGCCAGGAGAATTGGTCAGTGATCTAGTCGGAGGCACAGCTGGGCCTCTAGGAGGCCAGACCCCTCTGCCCTGGGCACCCTCCACCTGGCCTGCCTCCTGCTGGAAGGCCTCACTCAGGCTCTCTCCTACTGTCTCCAGAAGGCCTGGACTTCATTTGGTGCTGGCATTGCCCTGCCGCTTAATTTCCTGCTGAACAAACAGTCCGGAGCAGGCAGCCCAGCCTCCCTGGCAGGGGTGTGGAGCAGTCAGGGGACTCTGGATTGCCAAAGAAGAGAGAAGTGGGGTGACAGGCAGCCTTCCTGAGATGTCACCGCCTGTGGGTGCCAAAGCCTGAGCTCAAAGCCCCAGCACCCTCCCTGTCAAAAGCTTCCAACCCTCTGCTCTCAAGAGGAAAAGCCCCACTTTTTATTTTGTTTTACGGGCCACTACTAGCAGTGCTCAGGGCTGACTCGGGGCTCTACACGCAGGGATCATTCCTGGCTGGCTCGGGGGAGCCCTGTGGGTGCAGGGGATTGGTTTGGCAACAGGCACGGCAAGCGCCTTCCCTGATGTACAATTGCTCCAGCCTCAACCCGTGTCTGGCCCCATTTATTGGATGGCACCTTAGCGATTGTGAAAGCTGGTGGCATCTTCCGTTCAGATCACTGACTGGCGCACAGAGGGTGTTCTGGTGGGTCAGGAGGTCAGAGGACCCATCCAACCCAGATGGCTGGTGGTGAGAGTCTCTCGGGAGAAGCGTGAACGGGGCTAAGGGAGCCCCAGAAACTAGTGGCAGCTGGAAATCATGGCACCTCCAGCATCAGGAAGGGCATGGGGAGGCGTGGACACTGGAGACTGGCCTCACGGTGCCCAGAGACGCGTGGCCAGGGAAGTCAGCCCAAGAGAATGGGGCCAGAAGCATGGATGCCGTTAAAGCCAAGGGTATCCTCCCCTGGGGAGGCTTCCCGGATAGCGAACTAGTAATCAAAGATCTCACACCTCATTCAAAGTGGGGGGCGCACACACACACACACACACACACACACACACACACCCCTGCCTTAACTTCTCGGATGCACCAGTCCTGAGGGAATGTGCCTGCCTGCCTTCCCAGGTGTGAGGGCAGCAGAGAGAAGGCTGGGAAGCAGAGACCCAATAGAGATCAGCTCCTCGGGGAAGGAGCTGGACATAAAGTAGACTCCTCTCCTGGTCCCCGACACCCCTCCTCCTCTCCTATGGGGTGGGGGGCTCTCACCAGAAGACATAATATGTACCTTCACCCACTGCAACCCCCATTTTGGGGTAGACATGGAAGAGAGGAAGTTGAGGAAGGTAAGAGCTCTAGAGGCGAACTAACCCCACAGACTGGCAAAATGGAGCATCCCGGCCTGGCTGCCTGTTACCTGTATGTTTCTGTAAAAATGTCGCTGAATTCAACCCTAACACCGAGGTCTTCTATTTTACTGTATGTAGGCCTTTGGCCTGAAAAATCAGGGGCCGGGCATAAGGACGCGTGGAAGGGCCTTTTGCATGAGAGACCCTAAGTTGGAGCCCAGGTATCCCAAAAGACGAAAGCAGGAGCAGGAAAGCTCTGACGACCAGCAAACAGCGGCGCCCTCTTTGCTGCCCAGCATCTCGAGTGGCATTAGGTCTGTGCCAGGCTTCTCAGGAGGCATCTGTAAACCAGGCGTTTCTGGCCACCTGCTTCCAGGGCCTGGAGACCGTGAATTGTTGGTCTCCGAGCGAGAGAGACGGGGCAGGAAGCGGGTACTTCCCCACTCGCTGGGTGGTGGTGTTTTCTCAAAGCCAGATGCATTCCAGAGATAAATGACCAGCGCTGCCATTCAGAAATATCTTTATGAGTCAGAACAGAAGCCATCCCTGGTAAGAACGTTCACCGGGCCTGAGGGGAGGAACCGCTTGACTCCTCTCTGCCTTCCCCTTTGGGGGGCTAAGAACCGTTCTGGGGGGTTGGACATGGAGGCCCCACAGGGACGGGGCCTGGTTCTGACCACCTGTGTGACCCATGAGCCAATACGATGTCCCTGGACATCTCAGACTTCTGCTCCCTCATCTGCCACTAGGAAGACGGGACAAGGACGGGACCTGTCATAGGACTTGGCGTTCCAAGACGTCCTACGGGGGAAACTCTTCTCCCACGCTCTCTCCATCCAGGTGGAGCTTCCGCCCGGTGTTCTTGAGGAAACCCTTCTCTCCCTCTCCTGTGGTGACACCCCCCACCCCCACCAGGAACCAGTTCCAGTCAGGGGCCTGGGGCTGGGCCCCGTTCTCAGCACCTTCCCTCAGCTGTCCCCTGTGGACTGGGGATGCGGGAGCCTGAGGAAGCCCAGGTGACCCTGCCCCCAGGCACTTATCAACGAGCTAGAAGACTAGAGAGTGACACACAATCAAGGGGGCATGAGGCAATAACCAAGGTGACCCCCATAAACCCCTTTTATAAGCCTGATTGGGCCCCAGACATGGCTTTCATTGACTCATATCTATTAATGCAGTTAGCATTCCCAACAGCTCCATGACGTAGTGACAATTAGGATCCCCACTCAACAGATGAGGAAAACAGAAGTCAAGAGAGGTGACCTCACCCAAGGTTCCAGACAAAAGAGAAATAGCTGGGGTAAAACATGCGTCAGGCTCCGGGTACAGACGTGTTAATGAACCTCTCCATTAGCACCGAGCCATTACACACCAGGTCTCACACACGGACCGTCCCCGACAGAGCGTCACCTGAACCCACGTCAGTCAGTTTTCCTTTCCTGGTAAGGGAACTGAACGTTGGGTACAGTCAGGGTCATGCTGATCTTGCATGCAGACTAAGGGTTGACGCAGGGTCCGCTCGGGACAGGAGAGGCACATGGAGAGCAGCCCGGAGTGGAAGACCCAGTCTTCCAGGCTCCCTGCAGTTCTCAAGTCTCTGCCATCTGGCTGGCTTGCCAGTCCCACTTTGGGTAGGGACTCTGCACCTCTGTCCTCTGAGGAACCTCTTATTCCATGTTCCACATGCCAGGAGACGGCTCTACTCTCGGGCTTTTGGGGAGCATAAGGGCACGTGATGTGATCCTGGCCCCCAGAACACCCCATTGGCCAGCTCCTCTGACTGCTTCAGAATTGTGCAGAGGAACTGGGCTTGACCTTCAAAAGACCCAAAGCTCTTTCTAGTTGGGAAACAAAGTTCCCCTTTTCCTCTACCCTCACCCCCCCCCCCGGGGGAGGCAGTATTTGAGTCACATTTGGTGGTGCTCAGGGATCCCACTGGTGACACCTAAGGGACCATATGTGGTGCCAGAGATGGAGCTGGGATCAACTGTGTGCAAGGCAAGCGCCTTAAACCCGGTACTATCTCTCCATCTCTAAGATGAAGCACTTGACTGCTCCCTGTCACTGTAACAGTCATCCCGTTGCTCATCGATTTGCTCGAGTGGGCACCAGTAATGTCTCCATTCTGAGACTTGTTACTGAGTTTGGCATATCAAATATGCCATGGGTAGCTTGCCAGGCTCTGGCGTGCGGGCAAGATACTCTCGGTAGCTTGCCGGGCTCTCTGAGAGGGACGGGGGAATCGAACCTGGGTCAGCCTTCCTAGGAAGGAAGAAATAAAGCCACGCCAGAGCTCATAAGGAGCTAAGAAAGATTCGAAGAACATTGAGCGACATCCTACAGGCTTGGAAGGGTTGTGTTCCAGCACTTTCTGGGCCGAGGTGAGAAATTCACTCTTCTGTTCTGGCCCATTTGAGTTTGTGGATCTGTCTCCTGCAGCCACGAACGGTCTGGCTTGCACCCGTGTGCACAAACCCCCTCGACAAGCATTGGTTGTTTATTTGGCTTTGGGGGGCAGGGAAGGTCAGGGGAAGGACACTTAAGTTTGGAAGCTGAGGAGGGACGAAAAAGATTCTTCAATCATTTTTTTTTTTTGCTTTTTGTGTCATACCCAGAGATGCTCAGGGGTCACTCCTGGCTCTGCACTAAGGAATTACCCCTGGCCATGCTCAGGGGACCATATGGGATGCTGGGAATCGTACCCCGGTCAGCCGCATGCAAGGCAAATGCCCTACCCGCTGTGCTATCACTCCAGCACCTCTTCAATAATTCTAAAACAAGTCGGAGTAGACAGGAAGCTGTTCCCAGGGTTCTCTGGTGAATTCAGACGTGAGAACATGCCAGCAGGACCTCAAGAGAAAAGACTTTGGGGAGCCGGTGGTGGAGAGCAGCCTCAGTCTTTCTTGGGACATTGACAGGTGGAGACAGGAAGTGTGCGAAATTGGGAAGAATTCAGCTGCCAAGAAGGGGTGTGGTGCTAGAAGTCATGGGTGGGATTGTCCGAGACCAGGAGGTGAGGAGGGAGGGTCCCAAACTGTCAAATCCCCGGAAGCAAATCCCTTTGGGAGAAAGAGCCAGGCTTGGCTTGGCTTAGCCCCTGGGGACTAGGCTCAGGCTGAGGGTGGGTGTCGGGGTGGAGGGAGGAAGAGCTGAACAGACACACTAATTTGGAAAGGCTTGTGCCCACTTTGTGCACGGCAGCAATAGTAACAAGAGCCAAGATCTTCACCCACAAATCCACCCCGGCTATGAGAAAAGATAGAGTCTTGCCTTTGGCTACAGTTGGGCTAGAACTCCACGGGGGCATGCAAAGCAAAGAAAGTCAGAAGGAGAAAGACAAATACAGGATTATCTTATTCATATGGGGGAGACAGAGAAGCAAAGCAAGAGAATAAAGCCAAATGAAAAGAAACAGACTCTGGAAAGTGTGTGTGTGTGTGTGTGTGTGTGTTGAAGAGCTACTGGCACTCGGATGATCCATTGTGACAATAGGTATATTGAAAAGGCGTGAACAAATTGAGATCCTAAAATACATACAGTGCCTCAGTAAAAAATAGTCTAAAAGCGAGGGCGAGGGCTGGAGAGATGGCTCAAAGGGTGGGAGCTCCTAATTTGCATGCAGGAGATCCAGGTTCGAGCCTGTACTGAATGGTTGTTCCTCAAGCACTGCCAGGAACAACCTCTGAGCACTGAACCAGAGTAGTCTCAGAGTTCTACCAGGCGTGTCCCTCAAACAAAATAACAATAACAAAGTGATTTGTGGGTGTTGGGAGGGAAATCTAGAAGCTCTATCAGGCGACCTGCGTGGTTTTGTGAGTTCTGCTCAGACCAGCATGTGACTAGCCTTCGGGTTGGGTTTTAACCCAAAGGCAAAGCTCACACACACTGTTGTGCAGTGAAGGAGGCAAGGGCGGGGGTGGTCCCCAATCTATCAACATCTGAATTTCTTTTCTATATCCACAGCTGAGGGCTGGAGAGAGAGCACGGCAGGTAGGGTGCTTGTCTTGCATACAGTCGTACAGTCGACCCAGGATCCATCCCTGGCACTCCATATGGTCCCCTAAGCCCTGCCAGGAGTGAGCCCTGAGCACAGAGCCAGGAGTAAGCCCTGAGCACTGCCAGGTATGGCCCCCAAACCAAAAATAAATAAACTATTGAAGCAAGAAAAAGAAGGATAAATTATATTTTATACACATGCATGTGTAAGTAAACATATGCACGCATACGTGTATATGCAGCACATACATGCCCGCGTGTATACATGTATGTTCTTGTGTGTATAGTATACTCATCTCCACATGAGAGAGAAGGCAAAGTCAGGAACCCTGGGGCAGCAGGTCCTGGGGTTGGATAACTTCCATTTGTTTAAAGAAACTGAGGTTCTGTGGTTTACATACTGTTAATAATGGGTCATCGTGCACATAATTCCAGCACCACACCCATCACCGGTGCACCCACATCCCTCCCCCAAGGCCCCCAGCACCCCTCCCCCTCGGCCCCCACCCCCAGTTCAGCTGTGTGGATCAGTTTTCCTATTTGTTGCCTTTAGACCTTTGGGTAACTCCTTACACGAGTGTGTTTCCATTGAGAAGGTGCAGTGAGTTGTGCACGTGATCTGTGTGATATATAGAAACATACATATGTTTCGTACCTTAATAAATTCATCCCCAAAAGGTCACCCATATACACATTCGCATACATGTTACATACATATTTATAGTTTCAGTAGCAGACTAAAGCAAGAGCGTGTGTGTGTGTGTGTGAGAGAGAGAGAGAGAGAGGTGAGAAAGAGAGAGAGAGAGAGAGAGAGAGAGAGAGAGAGAGAGAGAGAGGAAGGGAGGAAGGGAAGAAAGGACGGAGGGGCGGAGGAGTGCTGACCTGTGGGAGAAGAGCGATCAGAAACCAAAAGACAGAGAATTTTGAGAACTGAGGATTTCTTGCGAGAGAGGACAATCGGCGATGCATTAAGCCAGGTTGTTCCAGTCAAAGACGGTCACCCCAACAGGGAGCACTTTTTCCCGACTCAAGGGACCCAGATAGTGGGGCTGCAACCAGATTTGAAAAGGGGAACCTGAGTCTGATCCCCCCCGGTGGCAGGAGGGTGCTGGGAGGGAAGGGATGGGGGACGGGGAGGCTTGGGGGGCGGGTGGGGGGGGACAGAGGCTGTGGGCAAGTTCGGGTGGGTCAGCCCAGGACCCCCTCCCACCCCTCCAGCTGTGTGCGGGCGTGCTCAGAGTTGGCACAGAAACCCCAAACAACACACAGAGGGGGCCAAAGTGAGCCCTCCCCTGGCACGCCCCCCCCCGCGGTGAGTCAGTGGGCACTTGGGCTACCGTGTGGGACTTGCAGCCTCTCGGCCCGCCCCTGAAGACAGCGAGAGCCTGGAGAAAAACATCATGTGACTTCCGACCAGGGGAACCACGGGTGCGGGGGGTTTCCTAGAAAGAAGGAAGTGGTGGTGGCGGGGGGATGGCCAGAAGGAAGAAAGGGAGGAAGGAAAGGCAGGAGGAAGGAAGAGAGGGAGGAAGGAAGCCACTGGCTTTCCCCTCCTCTTTCAGGCAGTGCTGCGGGTTCCAGGCCGGCAGGTGAGAGGCGAGGAAGACGCCTGGCTCTGCTCCTCCGCGCTCCAAAGCCTCGACCGCGTCCCTTCATCTCTGTCCCCCAACCTACTGATCTAGGAATCGGGGTGAAGAAGGCCGGTCTGGGCCTCGCTGGAGGCTGCAGAGAGAGCCCTGGGGTGGACAAGAGGAGGCCTGGCTTTGAGTCCCTCTCTGCGGCCCCAGAGACGGAAGCCTCTGAGCTCCCTTCCCCCGCCACCACCACCCCCCCAACCCGGAGATGCGGTGACAATAACAACACAGGCACGTGCTGAGGATCATGCATGACGCGTTAGCGAATGGCCATCCACCTGCGATGCCTTTGTCCTCCTTCACCCCCGCCCCTCGGCCCCTGCCGCCAGGATCTTGGTAACTAGGGGGAAGATCTGGTGGAACAAGGTGGTAGCCAGACACCCGGTTAGCACCGAGAGCGCGGGCTCCCTTTCTCCGCCTCCTCCCAGAGGCTGCATGCAAGGAGACCGTTTCTGAGGGACGGCAAGGACTGAGCCTCCAGCCCCTCACGGAGGAGGAGGCTGCTGGAGGTCCGAGATCTTCCATCTGGCTCTGAGGGGGTTGGCATGAGGGGCAGAAAGCAGCTCTGCGAAAGACGGTTTGGTGCCAATGTCCCCTCCGCCCGTAGGGGCGTGCGACGGCCGGAGAGGCAGCAGAGGCAGAGCGAGGCTCTCACTCCGTCTCCGTCACCCTGTGGAACCCGGACCCTTTCCCTCGCTCCCACCAGAGCACCCCGAGCAGCCTTGGGGAGCCTCCCTTCCCAGCGTGACTGCTGCGAGCGGGAGGCAGGAAGGCTCCCCCACCCTCCCCTCCGCTGCTGGGGTGCCACAGGGGGGCCCCACCCCAGTTGACGTGCCCGGAGGCTCCCGAGCAGAGGCTGCAGCCAATGAAGAAAACCCGCAGCCCACAGCAAACACAGAGCCTTATTGTTAGGGAGACCGATTACTGCACTGGGCTGGGTCCCTATTCATTATCACATCTATTTCTTTTCATTAACAGAAGGCAAACATTCCCCACCCCGGGAGCTAGAAGGCGAAGGCCTGGGCCGGGGCGATGGGTCTCTCCAGGCTCGGGGCTGACCCCGGCTATCCTCAGCGCCCTCCCGGGGGATGCAGGGCAGGCAGGAGAGCGGGGTCACACGTGCCCACCGTGCCAGGGGTGGAAGAAAAAGAGGCCTGACTCTGAGTCTCTCCCCGCGGTCTCAGAACCAGCTGCTGCTCTCTGAAGCTCCAGGATGAGACGGTGTGAGGCTGGGAGCTCATGTGAGCCAGAAGGGAACTGGGGCGGCCCTTCTGGCGGGGAGGGGTCTCAGAGACAGAAGAGCAGAAGAGCCCTGGGCTGGGCAGAGAGGAAGCCGGGGAATAAGGCTGGAGGCTGTGTTCAGCCCCTCGTTTGTTTAAGGGTTCAGGCCTCCCCTAGAGCTGGCAGTTGAGCCCCCAGCCCATCCATGGCACCCCCAAACCTTCCCCTGACCCAGCCCTGTCTCTCCCCAGGGGTGCTCAAGGGTTCCTCTTGGTCTGTCTCATCAGCTCTAATTTCTGGGAGATTTTTCTTCCTGACCATGGGAGGAGGCATTTTGTGGGGGCAAAAGCTGACAGAACGGCAGGACTCGGGGCTGAAGCGATAGTACAGTGGGTAGGGCATTTGCCTTGCATGCAGCTGACCCGGGTTCGATTCCCAGCATCCCATATGGTCCCCTGAGCACCGCCAGGAGTAATTCCTGAGTGCAGAGCCAGGAGTAACCCCTGTGCATCGCCGGGTGTGACCCCCCCCCCAAAAAAACCAAGCAAACAAAAAAAGAAGGGCAGGGCTCAGAGGTGAGCTGACCTAAGGGGAGGGTTGAGGGGTGCAGTCAGCACCCCCAGCAGAAGTAGGGTCCCAGGACAGAGTGGAGGAAACGCTCCCTCCCCAGGCAGGCGTGCCAAGAGCCTCCTGGGACGAGGCCACAGCTTGAGGGAGGGGCTTCTCCTTCTCAGGATTACAGACTCTCACGGAATCTTCCTCACCTCGAGCCAAAGGCTTAGCTGGGGGAGGGGAACCAGAGACACTGAACCGGAACTTGACTTCAACAGAGGAGACAAGTTGGAGAAGAAACTCCAGTTCTCACACGGGACCCAGTTTCCCAGTGCGGGCGAGGAGTTAGTCCTGCGGTTCATCAGAGACGATGTTGGCCAGAGGACTCAGCTATTGTGCCCATTTGCCAAAGTGTGTCTTGAAACGAGTGTCTGCACTCAGGATTTCTCCAGAGCGTTTACGGGGCCCTGGTGGATTAGGAAGACCCAGGAGGCCTTTCCCAGAAGCATCCTGCAGAGACGGCCACTCGGCCAGTCCCCTGGTACCACAATGAGGATACGGGCAGACTACCAGTGAGCCCGGTCCCCGCCCCCAGCGTCCATGCACTGACCCTAACATCACGACTAAACTCACGCTCCCTCCGATTCTGATGTTGCCTGTATAAGACAGGAGGCGGGGGGGGGGGGCGGGGGCTGGATAGTTTTCAGTGTATTTTATGTGTTCTGAAAACCAGAACTAGGGCAACGAGTTCCTCTTGAGTAGACTTTCCACTCCACCCAAACCCAAACTTAAGAAAAAAAAAAAAGGCCTGTTTAGGCGTACACTGAGCCAACCCCTGAGGTAGTGAGCTTCCCGGAAGAATCCAAGCCAGAGGCTGACTGACCACAAGGTCATGCGGCAGGTTGGATGGTGGGCTCTCGAGAGATCTGCCCACAGCCGCAGATGCTGCAAACACGGCCTTAGTTGGGAAAAGGGACTGTGCAGATGGACGGCTGAAGGCCTGAAGTGAAGGGCGGCAGAGTGAGCAAGGCCCTCAGGGTGTCTGAGTAGAACTGAAGTCAACCACAAGTAAACACATAACTGGGGCTGAGGCGAAGGGAGAACTCACACATCACACACACGCACACACATGCACACACACTCATACAAACCCTCACACATACACATTCTCTCACACACCCACACATGTTTTTATACTCACACACTCACACAAGTACTCATAGATTCCCACACATTCACATGTTCTCACGCACACTTGTGTACTCTTCATGTACTCACATTCATAGTCACACGGTCTCCGCCCCTCCCCCCCATACTCTCACTCTCCCACACACACATACACTCTCACTCATGTGCTCACACGCAAAGACTCACAGAGGCCCCTACTCACACACACTCACACACACTCTTACTCCCTGTTGGAAGAAACCAGCGGGCAGGGAACGCCAGAGGAGTCACCCCTGAGGAGATCTCTAACGTGTTCCGCCACCTTTCTCACACGGACACATGCAGAGCCACTTTCTCACACTCACACACTCAGGCACAGCTGGAGGGTGACAGGAAGACAGAGACCGAGATTGGACCGAGGCACCCAGGGTGCCGCAGGCCCAGGAGCTGGGAGAGGCCCCGCCAATGCCTGCACTGGAGGCGTCGGGTTTCTGGGAGAGAAAGTCTTCCCCTCACTCAGACCATGTCTGTGGGGCCTTGTCACTGCAGCCTGGGACGCTGAGAGCGGGGAGGCGGGGAAGGCGGACAAGCAGAGAAGGGCGAGGCAGGCAGGAGAATGACCTTTGGGGCCTCTGCCCTGCACACTGGGCATGCTCCGTGATGACCTATGGTATCCGGTCACACCTGCGACTCTGCCCGGGGGCAGCCGTGCCAGGGGGCCCAAGAGAGGCGAGGGAAACAGGAAAATTAAATAAAAGGCAATTGTGGGCCTTGTCCTGTCACACGACACAGTGCTGGCCACCAGCAGAGGCCCCCAGGGACGTCCTGACTGAATGTCTGTCCCAGACCAGGGCCCTGGGGTCTGGGAGGCAGGTCGGGTGCCAGAACACAGTCCCTGCTTGTGCCATGCCCGAGTCTGACGCCCTGTCCTGCCTGGCCCCCTGAGCTGTAGCGGGGTGGCCCTGGGTCCCAGCACCCACCCATCTCTGCCCCACTAGACCCAGGCACCTTGGAGTGGCCTCGGCCATCCCCAGCATCCCTGCGGCTGGTGGCCCCTCGGACAGGGGCCCATTGCCCAGAGGACCAGACCATCTCCAGCCGTGCCCACGGCCTGGCAGGGAACTGCTGTGCCAACCAGGCCAGGTCAGTCCCTGGGGCCCCTCCGGGGCAGGGGGGGGGGATGCTGTGAGGGAGATCAGGCCCCCTCCCAGGGAAGGAGGGTGAGGCCGTGCCCTGCAGATGGCCCATCCTGGGTGCTGCGACACGCGTGCACTTTTACACGCATTCTGGGCTCTGGCGCAACCGCAGCCGCCCGGAGACAAGCGGGAACAGGCCGCCTGCCGCGGGTCCTGCCTCAGCCCCTGGCGGGCGAGACCCAGCCCAAGTGGCAGGAGGGAGGATCAATTGCCAAAGGAGGCGGCTGTGGTTTGGACGTCTCCACAGCCATCTGGGGTGGGGGGGCCGGGGTCAGGAGAAGCAGGGGCTGGAGTCGGGGTCATCCCCCTCCCCCCCGGGCCGGCTGCCCTCTGCAAGGTGAATCCTGGTGCTGTTCGGCCACTGAGCCGGGCACCCAGCGGGCCTGGGCCTGGCAGGGGTCCTGCTGCCCCTTTCCTCCGTGGGGCACTGAGCGAGCCCGGCTGACCCGGGCAGGCAGAGGCCTCCAGGCACCCCCCCCCCCACACTTGGCCCAAAGGCCCTGGGACGCTCCCCTGTGCTTCTGGCTCCCTCTGCACACGGCGGGCGCTGGGCACCGCTTTCTAGGTCACGGCGTGTGCTAACCGAGGTGCTTGCGTGCTGTGTTGTTGGGCCCAGCTGGGGCCGGGCGGGGCTGAAGCCCCCCGCCTGTCCTTGGTTGCCTTCTCCCCTCCCTTCACCACCCTAATTTCAGGCTCAACTGTGAGCGTTTAGGGCTTAATTAGACTCTTGTCTTGCTTTCAGAAGAGACATTTTCTGCCCCAGGGAGTTGCTACCGCGCTTTGTGCTGAGGGCAGGTCTGAGCAGCTCCCGGGCGGGCGGGCGAGGAGCGGCGGCGGCTGTCAGGGAGCAAGAACAGCACCTTCTGGAAGCAGCCGGAGCCAAGAAGAAGGGGAGGCAGCAGGTGGGCAGCAGGCAGCCCCCCTGCCCTGCCCCCCGCCCAATACGCAGGGGCCTCCTGACCACTGGCGCAGGTCACTACGTGCGCCATGCATGCTCTCGGGTCACGGTGTCCAGGTCACATTGTACCCGGTGCCCGCCCTGCCCCGCCCTGCCCCACTCACCCCTCCTCCGCCCACTGCTGGAGGCGCCACACAGTGCCCTCCTGCAGGGCCCCAGAGCAGGGCTGTGACAGTGAGGGGGTGGGCGGAAGGACCCCGAGGATGGGGTCTATGCAGACCCTCCGCCCTCGGCTGCCTGTCTCCCACAGCTTCCAGGCACAGTTCGGTGGCACAGAACTTTCTAGAATTGCCTGTGTCAAGGAGAGCCTGAGTTGGAGGCCCGGCTCTGTCCCGTGCTGCCAGTGTGCGGGTTTGGTCTTGGCCTCCTCGGCTGTTCGGCCATGGGGGCGGAGCACTTGGCTAACTTAGGGAGAGGGAGCAGCCTGGGAGCTGCCTCCAGAGCTTCCCCTCCAAGGTCGCTCGTCTGCTCCGCCGCCCCGCCTGCACGCCCCATCCTTGTCGGCTCTGCCCCCTCCCCTGGCCAAGGCGGAAGCGAATGGGGTGAATGGGGTCGGAATCCCCTTGGGAGTCACTCCACGGGCTTTCCCCACGGCTAGCTTTCATCAACAGGGAAACTGAGGCAAGGAGCAAGAAGGCCTCTAACACACAGCACATTTGTAAGGACCAGGGACAATGGGTTCCAAGGATCCTGATCTGGTCCCCGGGGTGGCGGGGGGGGGGGGCACTGGCTTTGCACACAGCCAATCTGGGTTCGATCCCCGGCACCCCTTGAGCCCTACCAGGAGAGATTCCCGATTCCAGAGCCATGAGTCAGCCCTGAGCACCACCAGGTGTGGCCTCACGAAGGGGGCATCAGAGGGCTTTGGGTCAGAGCCAGGGAGAACCGGGCCGCGACACAGACCTGGCCCCAAGCTCTCCCTGCCCTGTGCCGGGAGGTCCCCGAGCAGAGGCCGCAGAGCCACTGTCCTCGGCTGCCTGCCCGCCCGTCAGCCCAGGGGACCCTGCTCCGGCCGTTCTCCAGAGAGCCCCGAGGGCCAGCACAGCCCCGGCCCGCAGCGTTTCATCCTCCCTGGGGAGGATCGGGCCTCCCTCGGCCTCCAAGCACTTCAAAGGACTTCCTGACATGATCTCATTCAGGCAGGGAGGGGGTGGGCTGGCGGAGGGGGCGTCCGTGGGGACCCACCAGGTCACACCCTTGGGTGGAGGCCTCAGTTTCTTCATCTCTACAATGATAATGATGGTCCCCCCCAATGCAAGTCCTGGGGACTGGGGACAGGTCCATCCCCGCTGGCTGTTGGGAAGCGAGAAGCCTGGGAGCAAGTGTCACCCTCCTCCCCCGAAAGCACCTTAGAATGCACAAGTGTCACCTCCTCCCCTCACAGCACCTCAGAACGCACAAGTGTCGCCTCCTCCCCCACAGCACCTCAGAACGCACAAGTGTCGCCTCCTCCCCCACAGCACCTCAGAATGCACAAGTGTCGCCTCCTCCCCCACAGCACCTCAGAATGCACAAGTGTCGCCTCCTCCCTCTCAGCACCACAGAATGCACAAGTGTCGCCTCCTCCCTCTCAGCACCACAGAATGCACAAGTGTCGCCTCCTCCCCTCACAGCACCTCAGAATGCACAAGTGTCGCCTCCTCCCCCACAGCACCTCAGAATGCACAAGTGTTGCCTCCTCCCCCACAGCACCTCAGAATGCACAAGTGCCTCTGGCTGGCGCACTCTGGGCACCGTGTCCATGGACCATTTCTCCCCAGTCCCTAGGCCAGGGCAGGACGACCCAAGCCTGCAGGCCTCCTCCCTCCTCTCCTCCCAAGTCGCCCCTGGGCAACCAGTCCAGGAAGGGGTGCGGGGTGGGGGGCCTCCCTGCCGGGCGGCCCTGCCACTGCCTTCTCGACCTTGGCCAGTCTGGGCAGAAGCCCACGTTGTCTGGGCGTCTCCCGGGGGCCGGGGGCTGTGAGTTCTTCTAAGCCTCACGGGGCTGCCAACTTATTGTGTGGCCTCAAGCCAATCTCCTGGCTTCGCTCAGTTTCCCCACCAGTAAAATAGGCCTAATGACCATCAGCCTCTTGCTCTGGGTGTTGTGAGAATTAATTAAGGTTTGTAACAGGCTTTGAGAGCCATGGATGAAAGGCCCCAGAGAAGGACAGAGTGTTATTATCCATTATTAGTACTGTTATATTCCTTCCAAAGATCTCAGAGTCTCTTAGAGACAGTAATTAGTACCTTGCAGGGGTGTTTTGAGGGTGATTAGTCCCATTTCACATATGGGAAAACCAAGGCACAGGGAGGCGTGAGGCAGAGCAGGGCAGGAGAGGTATGGGAGGGCCCAGTATTCTGGGGACCCCTGCCACGCGGGCCTCGGTGCTCACATGGGCGTCTGCCTTGGACTGGGACTCACACAGGCTGGGGAAGGGGCGTCTGCGTAGCTGCTTCCCGGCCCCCCCCACGCACCATGTCCCGTCTGACTGTGGGTGACACGGGCATGAGGAGGCAAGGAGAGTGAGACCCAGTGCTGCCTGAGGCTCGGAGGTTCTGGACACAGCCCCTCTCGTCCCCCTGAGCTCCCCCAGGCCCTCCTGGTGCCCCAGGCGGGTCATCATGCCAGGCTCAGGGGAGCCCAGGGTAGCCCGGCCATCCGGATCCGCAGGGGCACTCCACAGGCCTGGCCTGCGGGAGGCAGAGACCCGAGACCCCCACCTTGGGGGTGTCACGCTGCCTGACACCCTGAGGACTGGGTGGAGAGGAGGTCCCTGCACTCTGGAAGCCCGTTTTCTCCCTGGAGCCCTGGTGCTTCATTTGTTTAAATTTATGCATAAAGTTATTATTTAGGGGGGCGTGGGGGTGGATTGGGGGCCACACCCAGACGCGTTCAGCGGCTCTGCCTGCTTATGGTCAGGAATGATGACCTAAGGTGCTTGGGGAACCATGGACAGTGCCAAGGGTTCGAACCAGGATCAGGGCATACAAGCAAAGCCCCTTAAACCCTGTATTGTCTCTCCGGCTCCAGTATAGGGTGGGTTGTCTTTTGTTTTGTTTTTTGTTTTTGTTCTTAGTAGTTAAGGATACATTGACCTGTTTGCATAATAAGTCAAGGGTCTAAGAACTTAGAGTAAAATGGACTCATGAGTGGAGCAAACCTAGCCTGAGAGCCTGACCCTCTGCCAGGGGCAACCTATTTCCTAACTCCAAGTCTTTGTCTTACTCCTCCAGCCCTTCCCGTAGGAGCCGAGAACCGAACGAGGGACACGGACATCCAGCGATACTGGTCCCGGCTTAAGAACACCTTCTCAGCAGAGCCCAAACCCCTTCCGTGTAGTGTTTGCCAGTTTCCATGGTGCAAATACCCATGCCATCACTGAAAGCTACCAGAGTGACCTCAACCAGCTCATCCACTTCTCAAGACGCTGACAGTTGGCTCTCTTAAGCTGTTTAAGTCAGCGCCTGCCCTTTCCTTGTCCCCTGAGACCTGTTTTCCCAGGAACAGCGAGGCACCTGGTGCCATGGGGTGAGTGGAGAGGTCCCTCTCACTCCCGCGTTAGCCCCAGGAGTTGCTAAGAAACTGCTGGTTACTGTAAACCATGACATTGAGGGCGGAGGGAGGGGCTCTCCCAGCACTGTGCAGGTCACTCCCTAGACATTTCCTTGAAAAGTGGTGACAGATTACTTAAAAGGAAAAAAAAAATGAGCAAACATGAAAAAAGGCATAAGAGGGGAAGGTTGGGGTGAGAGGAAGGGAACTTACAGAGCATGAAAACTGTCAGAGTGATAAGCCTCAGCACAGAGACTCTCATTGGAAACTTGACGTTTGAATCTGTCCCCACATGCAACCAAGAAGAGGAAAATGGACTATTTAGAAAGCAAAAAAAAAAAAAAAAATCTCTCAAAAGTGACCTGTAAGATTTAGAGAAGTGAGAGAAGCTAATGAACCCGGGAATTACAGCAAAATGTGATCCAAGCAGGTACCACTAGAACATGAAGAAGAGTTCTTTGAAATTATGGGGTAAAAAACGTTTCTTTTTTTAAAAGCCAATAGAAAAGTTTGAAGATAAACTTGGGAAACTTGCCCGGACACTTAATAAAAGGCAAAACAGAAAAAGAAAAAAGAAAAAAAGATGAGAAAATTCAAGACCGGAATTAAGGAGTTTCCAACATCTGCTTACAAATAATTCCAGGAAAAGACAATGGGGAAAGCAAATGTGGAGGGGGCTGATCAGAGAAAAAATAAATAACACAAGAACAAATTCCCAGGACTAAGGGCATGGCGGAGCCACAGGAAAGGTCCCACCAAGCGTCCAACACAATCAGTGAAAGAGGACCTATGCCAAAGGAGGTCGCTGACTTCAGAACGGGGACCAAGAGGACAAACAGGGCACGGGCCAGCGACCAGGAACCTGAATAAAATCAGACTTCTCAGCAGCAATGTGGAAAGCAAGAAGACAATAGAGCCATGTTTTAACAATTAGGAGCAAAATAATTTTAGGATCCTTCATCCTAAACGCAAATGAATTATTATAACTAAGTGTGAAATTTTTACAATATAAACATCTACCCCCAAATACACCAACCTCGGTTATGAGCAAAATTTTGAGAAAATCAGCAGTGTGCTGTGAATCCTTATGGGGAGCTGATATTTGATGCTTCCACCCCACCCCACACAAGGCAAAGAGGGAGGGAGCCAGAAATCTGAAAAGGGGAAGAGATGTATCGGAGGCCCGTGCCCCAGTCTTTTTTTAAAAAAAATTTATTTATTTATTTATTTTTATTTTATCACCATGTGGAAAGTTACAAAGTTCTCAGGTTTATGTCTCAGTTATACCGTATTCAAACACCATCCCTTCACCAGTGCCCATATTCCACCACCAAAATCCCCGGTATACCCCCCGCCCCCCACCCCAACTGTATAACTGATGAATTTCACTTCATTTTCTCTTCACCTTGATTACGTTCCATATTTCAACACAAAACTCACTATTGTTGTGGGAGTTATACCCCCAAACAAGATAACCCTACTAAGGAAGCATTTGATAATTAGTTTTCCATTAAAAGATGGTATGTTTCAGGTTTTAGAAAAGGCCGCGCGGCTCGGATGTGTCCCAGTCCCGAATCCCGGAGCCGTGTTAGTTGCTGCTCAGTGTCGCCAGGGCTCCATCTGGAGAAGGTGTGCAGGCTGCACCTCCTCCTTCCGGCTCCCCAGTGTTGTTGGCCCCAATTCGGGTCCGGAGCATTTTCCGGGCCGCGTTGCTCACCAGAATGCCTGCCGCTTCTCTGCTGGTTGTGGCAAGATGGCGCCAAGGGTGGGTCGAGGGCGTGACTTCCAGCGGTCCGGACCACTTGGAGTTTGCCGTGCCCCAGTCTTGGAGAATAGCATGGTCTGAGGCCAAAGGATGAAGACCTGCTGGGGAGCCATCTCTAGGAGTGGAAAGGTCATGGACCAACCCTTCCCATGATCCAGTGTGTGTGTGTGTGTGTGTGTGTGTGTGTGTGTGTGTGTGTGTATGTGCATGTGTGTGCATGCAGGTACATGTGTGTATACCTCTGTATGTGTGCATGAGAGTACATGTGTGTATGTGTGTGTTCTTTAATGTGTATACGTGTGCATGCACGTGCATGTATACAGTGTGTGCACACATGCATGTGTATATGTGTGCATGTGTGTACATGTGTGCATGCATGTGTGTTACACATGTGAGTGTGTATATGTATGTGCGTGTATATCTATACATGTGTGTGGTGCATGCGTGAGTGTGTGCATATATGTGTGTGTGCATATATACCTGTATGTGTGTGTGTGTGAGTGTGTGTAATCTTTGCAGATAGCTAAACCAGCTTTCAGTGTATTGGAAAAGTGTTAAGGGTAGATCTACAACTAAGGTCTAAGGTGGTTAATTTAGAGACACCCCCCCTTAAAATGACCTATGTACTCTCTGGAAAAATAGAAGTTAGGTCATTTGACAAAAGGTGAGAGACAGGGGACGGGCTGGGGTGCGGGTAGAAATTCATCTCAGGAATGAAAGGCAGCTTGCCGGAAGCAGAATTCCCAAACACGAGGCATCACACACCTTGGCGGGGCTCCCGGGCACAGCTCCAGCCTCAGGGCCCCCGGGGTGTTAGGGTTAGTCGCTGATCATTGATTTTGAAATGTCAAGAACAATGGAAAGAACTTTCCCTAGCCCCTTTGCTGAGTCTCTGATTGCTAACATTTCGTGCCAAACTTGAACGTCTCCCACAGAGTCCCATTCTTTCTCTCTGTGTCTATTGACAGACCATTTTCACCCTGAGCCATTTGAGAACAAGTTGTGGACATAATGGCTCATGACCCCTAACAAGTCCAGTTTGTATTTCCCTCAAACCACACTCTGTGCTCATTACAACCATCCAACCCTCCAAATTAGGAAACCAAAATTAGCTTCATGTCATCATTCTACAATCCAGGGACCCCGTCCAAATTTCTCTGGCTGTCCCAGCAATGCCTCATTTGCGTTTCAGATCCAGAATCCAAGATTGTGAGTTGCATTTAGTTGTCATGCCTCATTAGTTTCCTTCACCCTGGAGCAGGTCCTTCGTCTTTCTCCGTCGTGACCTGAACAGTTTTAAGGAGGTACCGACATTCTATCTGTAGAACATTGCCCGCCATGGGTCCAAGTGTCCATTCTCCGGCCACTTGATCTTGGCAGGAGCTGGGTGGAGGTGACTTATGCTCCTCTCCAGGCCTCCATCTGGGCCTGCATCCTCACCTGTCCCACCAACAGCGATACGAGCCTGGCTGACCAGGTCAGTGGGGGGCCTGCCTGCTTTCTCCCCCGTGCACTCCCCATCTTTTCCCTCTGCCTTTGATACGTGTGTGGGGGAGACGTTCCGAGACCACACCAATATCCTTCTCTTCATCAAACCTCCACCCACCTGCCTTAGCACCCTTTGATGACTCCAGCCCTCTTCAACCACAACTCCGATAGTTGCCAAGGGCTGAGAATCTCTTGCCATCACTCATACTCCATTTATTAGTCGGTGAACTGCCTTCCTTTCAGTCATCCATGCATCTCTTTTAAGATACCGATCCGGAAGCGTGGACTCCTATTGTCATCTCAGGGCTGTAATCTGTTACCATAATTCTCCTGATGATCAAATCGTCCAGATTTAGCCTTTAGGCAGACTCTGGTGTCCTTTTCACCCGCCCCCTTGATTCTTTGACGATTTCCTCCCTACTGTCTGGCAGAAAAGATATCTCAATCTTATCTTGTATTTTTCCTGTTCCAGCTCTGGGATCAGTCAGTCCTGGTTCCTTTTTTAAAAGAATGGTACTTTAAAACAGACCTGGGCTCTTGTGTGTGTGTGTGTGTGTGTGTGTGTGTGTGAGTGTGTGTATGTGTATGTGTGTGTGTGTGTATGTGTGTGCATGTGTGCACCCACTCTCAGGAGCTACTCCTGGTGGCCCTTTGGGGCCACACATGGTGTTGGATCAGACCTATGCTCCTACATGTGAAGTGTGTGCTCCAACCCCTTCAGTCTCCTCCCAGACCTACCCTCATCCACAAAACGGGGCTCCTGGTGTCTAAGTGTTACTGCAAGATAATTTCCTCCAGGCAATTTCCTCTCACCATTGGCATCCCTTGTCAGTTCCAGAATAATAGTAAAGGTCGGTGGCAAATCCTGCACCTTTTTGCTGCACCTTTTATACCTGAGTCTAATAGCAAAATGCTTGGTGTTCCAGAATCACACAGATTTCTATCACTGGGTTTCACACAGACATTTTGAAACCATATTAGAGATTCATCCTTCTATTTCAAATTTGCTAACACTTTGTCTTTAAGCAGGTATTATAATAAATTCTGTAAAATGTATCTTTTGTAAGAGCCAAGTTATTTTTATTACCTTTGACATAGCTACCAGTCGTAGTATACAGTTTGCCAGAACGAAAACATCAGTCTCCCCGAGTAAACTCTATTTGTCCAGGTTGTCTCTTTATAACAGAATATTGGATACAATGTGCCAACATTTTATTTAACAAAGTCTGTGTCAATATTCACACGGAAGAAGAGCTGGGCGGTCCCTTTTTCATGTCTGAGTCAGAGCTGGGTAAAACCATAGTAAAAGGGAGTGAGCAGTCGACCCTGCGCCAGGCTGTTTCACTTGGGGTGTCCCAGCGGGGGGAGGGGGTGGTGAGACCCTCCCCGCCCCAAGGGACCCAGCCCCAGCAGCCAATAACCTCCAGAACTCAACCGCTGCCACACTCACGGCTGCTCTCCACAAGCTCGGGCTGAGCCTCACCCATGAGTGAACCTTTTCCTGGACCGAGTGTCTGCATTTGTGGCCACGCGACACTTCACAGTACACACCCTGCCATACTCCAAGAGTACAGTACCACATTTGATGGGATTCAAAGTAGGAGGCAACCAACCTCAGAAGGAAATATTATTATATTATTTTGGTTCTGCTTTGGGGCAGGGATTGGAGTTCGGGATGGAAACACCCAATAAATGGTGATAGGAAAGTGTAATGATGGTGAGAATGGTATTTGAATATTAAATGTAAGTAAATATTGTGAACTACTTTATAAAATAGCACTGTCATCCCATTGTTCATCGGTTTGCTCAAGTGGACACCAGTAACGTCTCCATTGTGAGACTTGTTGTGACTGTTTTTGGCATATCGAATATGCCACGGGTAGCTTGCCAGGCTCTGCCACGTGGGCAGGATACTCTCAGTAGCTTGCCAGGCTCTCCGAGAGGGATGGAGGCATCAAACCCCGGTCGGCTTCGAGCAAGGTAAACGCCCTACCCACTGGGAGTGAGCAAGAGGAGAGAGGGGTCCCAGCACCCCGAGAAGTGGAGGAGAAGTGGTCAAACAGGAAGGAGAGGGAGGGGGTTCCCAGGAGGTATTCAGGAGAGGTGGATGTACAAGAAGTCATAGACCGAAGCGGGCGTCCAGAATGGGGTCCCTGGGTCCAGAGAGATCAGGCAGGAGTTACGGTCCTTGCCTTGCATGTCCCTGCAGCAAGCTCCTTCCTGGCACGCAGGACGTCAGGGCACTGCCAGCTGGGGGTGCTGGCAGCTGGGCAGACACAGGCGGTCGAGTTCCGCAGCCTGGATAGAACGGGTCAGACGGGAATCTCCTCCAGAGGCAGGCCCCCGCCTGTGGCCAGAGGGTGGTCTCTGCTGGTCCCCTGGCGAGTGGGGTCCCTGCCAGCCCATTTCCCCCCTGTCCTGTCCCGGAGGCCTGAGCACTCCCTGGCCCTCCCGGCTGCCTGCTGAGGCTGCCCCTCCCCAGGCTGGCCCGTCTGCCACTCTGGGGTGCCCCTGGAGACCCAGAGCCCAGGGCCGGGGAGGACACCACGGGGGGAGGCGGGCAGGAATCGGGAGAGCCCCCTCAGGGCGACCAAGGCCCGTGCTGCCTCTTCACCAGCCCGAACCCATTTCCCAGAGCTCTGCGCTTCCTGCCAGTGGCCAGACGGGGAACTGTGGCGCCCCTGCGCTAGCTCTCCTCCACACACAGTGCTCCAGGAGTCTCATACTCGAATGTGACTCAGTGAACACAAACGACAGCGTGGTGGGGGTGGGGTGGGAGAGGGCCAGGCAGCTTAGTGAGGAAGCCTGGACGTGGGGCCACACGCTCCGTGTGACCGCAATTGCCCGACATCTCCGGCCTGTCACCCTCTCTGCTGGAACCGAGGATCCTCGTGACACGGTGGGACCGTGAGCCGCCGCCGAGAGACACACAGATAGCACATCAGGAGCTGTCGGGGCAACAGGGTCAGCTGTGGTGTCCACTCCCCAGCCCCCGAAACCCACAGCGGTGCAACATCGTGTGACCCCCTGCGGCTGCGATAGACCCCAGGGGGGCTCGGTGGGAGCTCTGAGCCCCCAATGTCTCCGAGGGGCCTGGCTTCTGGGCCTCCTCAGTTTCCTTCCTGGAGCAGGGGTGGGGGGTGGGGGCGTCTTTCCTGCCAAGTGGACTGGGGGGCAGGGAACCCAGGGCCACCCAGTGGACACTGCACATCTGCTGGTCATGTTGCTGGGGGAGCCCCTCATCGGCCCTTCTTCTCTGTGGCCCCAAGTCCCCGGCCTGAGCTTCTCAGCTCGTCCCTGGCCCTCCCCGCTGGCCCCTCTCCAGAGTCTCCTCTCTTTATTAGGCTATCCACTCAGCTTCCCTACCTCCCCCAGCCAGCTCCTTCTAGAACCTTCTGTGCATCTCCAGACACTCACAGAATAAAACAAGCTTCACGGAACAGAAGACACCTTTTTAGACTGCAGTGTGTGTGTGTGGGGGGGGGGGGGGGCGGGCCAGCTGCAATGATTCCCCAACTCCCCATTTCTTGCTCGGGCAGTCCTCCCTGGGAGCGCCTGCGGGGGCCGGGTCAGGCTGGACCGGTGGCCTCAGAGGGTCCTACGGGGGCTCTACGGCTTCGTGGAGAAGGCCTGGGAGGGGTGAGGCGCCCTGCCCTCAGCCAGGACCTGCACGGAACAGCCCTGGGTGGGAGCAGCCGTGCCCCTGCAGGCTGTGCCCAGCTGGGCGTGGGGTCGGCCCTGGCTGGGAGCCCCGTAGGCAGGGGTGCTGCACCCTCGCTTCCCGCCCAGGGCGGCCTGGGCTGTGGCGGGCACTGTGCCAGGAGGATGAGGAGAGAAGAGTGGGTGCGGCTTCCTGGCCCAACCCCTGGCTTCCCGAGCACAGGGGGCTTCCTCGCCCTGGGCAAGGGGGGCTCCTGGCTTCTCTGCGGAGGACAGGCCAGCTCAGGCCTCAAGGCTCGAGCCTGAAAGGACTTGCTGGCCTCGCCCTCCTCACAGAGGCCTCCGGGGGCCCGAGCTTCTGGGGGCACCATGGAAAGAGCTGCCGCATTCCGGGCGGCCATGGCTCCCGAAGCTCCAGCTCGGACCCTGCCAGGCACCAGCATGGCCCGGTCACACCTAGCCTGGTACGTCCCTCTACTCCCCATAGTGTCTCCATCATGCCTGGGACTCCTTCTTCACACCTACAGTGCTCAGGGCTTACTCCTGGCTCTGCACCTGGAAATTATTCCTGGCAGTGCTCAGGGGACCATGTGAGATGCCAGGGATTGAACCTGGGTTGGCAAAGGGTCCCCCCAAGCCCCTGCCTGAAAGACTCTATCAACTCCCGTTGTCGCTGGGATCTCAACTTTGCAGTAGCAGCCTGTGGGGGGAGCGAATGAGAGTCAGTGGGTGGGTGGGTGAGTCAGGGGGTGAGGGAGGGAGGGAGGGAGGGTGGAAGGCCCGGAGGGAGGGAGAGAATGAGTGAGTGGGTGAGTGAGGGAAGGCGTGAGGGAGCAAGGAAGTGCAGGAGTGAGTGGGTGGAGAGTTACCGGACAGTGAGCACTGCCCAAGAGTCCTGCATGGAGAAGGCCCTGCTGTCCCGGGCCGGGCCAGTGCCTGCCCTCCAGGGTCCAGGAAGACACCCCTCCCAGGCCAGCACTGACCCGGCGACAGTTGATTCCCAGGCAGAGTCCCAGGCAATGGCCCAGAGTGCCTCCCCCACCTGTGGTCACGAGTTCAGATCCCGGGGTCCCAGCCCTGCCCAGTGAGATCCCTGGTACTGAAGTGACTTCTGGCCATGCTGCGGCCAGGGGCATCCAAGCACCCCGGCAGAAAAGACGTGAGAGGGCCACAGTGGGGTCATGTGGCCCACGGTGAGCACCACGGCCACCGCCTGCGGGCCTCAACGAGCCCCGAGTCTAAAGGGGCACAGCGGGGCTGTGGCCGGGCGCAGCCGGGAGGGCGCTGGTCCCGTGGATGGCCCCGCTGGATCCGATCCCCTGCACCCCACATGGTCCCCAAGCACCACCAGGAGAGAGGCCAGAGCGCTGCTCCAGCTGGGACCCCTGAGCGTGTCGCTGGGTGTGGCCCCCAAAGCAAGGGGGGGGGAAGCTGAGCAGTCAGGGGTGGAGCCCAAGAGGGAGGGAGAGGAGGCCGCAGGGAGGCCGGAGCGGGGAGAGCCCAAGGCCTTTGGTGGAGGCCAAGGGTTTGGGGGGGCGGGACGGGAGGTGTCTGGACATGAGCCAGGCGCGCCCCCCTCCCCCCAGGCCTTGAGTCTTCATGGCCACAGGCAACGGCAGCCTCTGAGGTCACGGGGCCAGAGAAGGGCCTCGCTCAGCTCAAGGGCACAGCGCGTCCTTCAGGCCCTGCAAGAAGCAGCACTGAGGGGGCGGGTCAGGGAGGCCCCGAGGCCACTGTCCCAGTCCAGGACCATATGAGGTGAGAAGGGACAGAAGGTGGGGAGGAGGGGCCGGCAAGTCCCTAAACACACCCCCAGCAGGCCCCGAGTCCACATCCAGCCCCGTCCCCACCCGCTGCCGTCCCCCACCCCCTCCACCTACCCCCCCCCACCCCACCGGCCCCAGGATCAGAGACGACGTGGCCCGTCCCCATGATGACATCTGTCACCACAGGCCTCTCCTGCTCCCCGCAGAGGGTCAGGGGCGAGAGCAGCTGTGCCCAGGGTCCCCCCGGCCGGCCCTCAGGGTCGGCTGCGCTCTGCTTCTACGCCTGCCCTCTGCAGTGAGTGCCCCCCTGAAGGACCCCACGGAGCTAAGGCTGGACACCCACAGGGCACCCCTGGGCTGCCCACTCTGGGCGCTCAGGAATGGGGGAGCTCCCGGGCGGGGCAGGACGCCAGGCCTGGGCTGAGACGGGCAGCCACAGAGCCCGCCCGCTGGGCACTGCCCACCTCACCAGCGAGACCTCCTCCAGGAGCAGAAGCAAGGGTAGGGACCGGAGCGATAGCACGGGAGGGGTGGGGGAGCATTTGCCTTGCACGCAGCCGACCTGGGTTCGAGTCCCAGCATCCCATATGGTCCCAAGCACCGCCAGGCAGAGCCAGGAGTAGCCTCTGAGCATCGCTGGGTGTGACCCAAAAAGCAAAAAAAAAAAAAAAGCAAGGGGCAGGAAGGGTCTTCCCGGCCGTGCCTGGGGCCCTGGGGGTGTCCCTTGCCCTCTTGCGTCTTGCTCATCTGAGACCCTGTCCCTCGGGTGCCAGGCCGGGGAGGGGGAGGCCCTCGGCTCCGCTGTGCCAGCGCTTCTCTTCCAGGCATCCTGGGCTCGCTGGACCCGGACAGACGCCACATCGGGGGTGGGGGGGAGCTCGAGGTGCTGAGAATCCCTGGGGTGGGCCGGGGGCGAGGCCGGACGCCCCAGCGTCCCCCGGGCCCTCCCCGAGCACAGCTGAGCCACCACCTGCCTCTGGGCGGGGCAGGCCGGCCTCCGGGGCACACTGCCCACCAGGCCACACGGACGCCGCATGGGGCAGCGGCCAGGCCCGTCCCCGCCCGGGGCCGTGAGTCAGAAAAGCATCTTTGTCACACCAACCCAGTGACCTCCGGCTCCGGGGTCAGCTTCTGACTCAGCCTCACACACGAGGTGCGCAGTGGGCTCTGGGCGGGCAGGGACGCAGCGACAGCCCCCGCGGGCGGCTCGTCCCACCCTGCCCCTGCCCACCCGCCAGCCCAGGGACTTTCCTTGGCCCTCCCCACCCCCCCAACCCTGGCCAGTGCTGCTCCACCCCAGGCTCTGCTCACAGAGTGTCGGGAATCGGGGTGGGTCGTTCCACTGGGGTGGGGACGGCAGGGAGAGGGGACAGAGGTGCGCCCGGCCCCGGGTGAAGCCTTCCCACGCTGCTCCTCGTGGGCAGAGAGAGGCTTGTGCAGGAGGGAGGGCCAGTGAGGAGAGGGGCCTTCTGAAGGAAAAGGCCAGAGAAGACCTTTACCACTCCCACCCAATAAACCGGAATATCAAGAAGCCCCAGAATCGGGGCAACTCCTGGTCTTGCCTGAGACTGCAGTATGGAGGGCTGCCTGGAGGCAGCAGGCCTGAGCCACGCAGCCAGAAATGGGGTCAGCTCCAGCGAACCGTGCGTGGCCCTGGCTGGATAATGAGCACCCTCACCCACCCAGGAGACTGAACCCCTCCCCACTCTCCCCACCCAGACACGCACACCCGATTCCAGGGTCCTGTAGCCACTCCCCCAATCCACGAGGGCGCCCCCCAGCTCTCGGAGCCCTGGTCGAGCCAGTTTCTCAAGCACGGCCCGGGAGGAGAGGGATCAGCCTGAGTGTAGCCTGGCAAGGCGCAGGCTGGGGAAACTGAGGCTGGCCGTGGGTCACAGTTAGTAGGCGGGAGGCAGGACTGAGAAGCTTCAGGCGAAGGCCCTCCGCATCTCCCCTGGCAAGTGGGGGGGGGATCACATGGGGCTAGTGGGGACGGGATCATTGTTAGGGTCACTCACGCGTGGGTCCTGCCAGAGTCAACCCTGCCCTCTGTCCCCACCCGCCACTGCCAAGCCCGGGACCCCACGAGAGGCCTTCCCACCGCACCCCTGGGAGCTGGCCCGTGCCAGAACACGGGTCCGGGCGTCCTCTCTGTCCCTCCAGTCCCTCCAATCCGCATTTGACCGTCTCCTGGCTCCTCCCAGCCCCCTGGGCAGAGGCGGGGGTGGGGGGGTGGGCACGGAGCACCCGGTCCTGCGGCTTACTCCCTGATGTCACTTTCCTTTCTCCCGCAAACCAGATGCTTTGCTGCCCCTCCGGTCCCACTGGTCGTGTGAAGGGTCACTGGGAGGGAGCCCCCAGGCCGCTCTGAGGTGCCTGCAGGGCGTTCTGACGCCTGAGGTCAGCACAGGCCAGAGTCGGGGCGTTCTGAGGCTGGGAAGCTAGCCCGGGCCCCGAGTCCCGGGAGCCCCCAGCCCCCCTCTGCCTCTGGTTACAGGACACTGGGTGCACCCGCGGGGGCCGGGTGGGGTGTTAGGAAGCAGCCCTGGTCGGTTGGAGTTCCCTCCCATTGAGGGGTATCTGAGCCGAGCGACGGGAAGGGGGTCTCCCTGGCAGGTCAAACCCTCCGCCCTCCCCGGGCTCTGCCGCCTCAGAGAAACTGGGCGCCCCACTTTGTAGCCCGGAGTTCTCAGCAGACCCAGGACAGGGCTTGAGGCTTTGGGGAGCAAAAGGCTCAGGATACCACTGGCGGGAGGGGCCCGACAGAGCCCAGGCTGTGAGGACAGGACCTGGAGCCCCCCAGAGCCAGCTCAGTCTGGAGCTTATGCCCTTTGACCTTCCCCAGGGGACCCCTTTCCTCTCTCTTGAGCCAAATTATTTTGGAAGTGGTCCCTGTGCGGGTCACCTCATCTTAGGGGAGGGGCGTGGAGGGGCCAGAGACACTGGCAGGGACATGCCCCCTCTCAGGGCTGTGACTGGGCCCATTGGGGCCAAGCCCGGTGGAGATTCCCCCACCTCTGTCTCTCTCTCCCCTCTCCCTCTCTCTCCTCTCTTCCTCTCCTCTCTCTCTCCCTCCTCTCTCCCTCTTGCCTCTCTCTCCTCTCTCTTCCATCTCTTCTTTCCCTCCTCACTCTCCTCTCTTCTCCCTCTCCTCTCCCTCCCTTCTTTCTCTCCCTCCCCTTCCTCTCTCTCTCCACCCCACCACTCTCTCTCTCTCTCTCTCTCTCTCTCTCTCTCTCTCTCTCTCACACACACACACACACACACACGCACACACGCACACAGACACACCCTCATGCCCTCCTTTTCTCCCCGACAGCAACAGGGAGCGACTCCGGAGTCCCACTGTAGATGAGATCCCTGAGCCGAGTCCCTTGCCCAAGGCCACCAGGGGCCCAGTGGCAGAGCTGGGACCCGATTCTGCAACTACGAGACCATCATGCGCCCAGAACCCAGGGCACAGGGACGCGTCTTCCTGAAGCCGTGCTAATGTTCAGGTTGGGGGTGCAGGGGCCCCCGCGTCTGGCTGACGGGGCAAAGCGGCCAGGTCCGGGCCTAGCCTCCTCCTGAAGGCCGCAGGGTCCCCGGGCTGTCCCCAGCACTGTGCCCCCTCCCGCCTCCTGCGGGCCAGCTGTGGGAACGGCCGCTGGGTGTGCGGGCTGGGCAGCCCACGTGGGTGGTCTTGGGGAGTGCCTAGGAGGGTCCCGGGTGTGTGTCCTTGGCCTGGGCCCCGGAACTCAGATGAGCAGGAGGGTCCCTGATGCAGGCTGGGGGCTGTCCCCAAATCATCCCTCGCCCTCGGGAGTCAGGAACCCCTTGTGCCTGCGGGCCTGGGGGGTGGCGGGGCGGGGGGCCTTCCCCGATTCCGGGGGTCAGTCCACGCTGGAGCCCTGGGCAGCCCCTGCCCGCCTCTGCCTTCAGCCACAGTCTTCCCTCCCGTGTCCTCTAGTGCAGCTCAGTGCTGGGGGTGGGGGGGCGTCCCAGGGCGGCCGGGCTGGACAGAGGCCAGCCCCAGGGCAGGCAGGGAGCCTGGAAGGCCCCGGCCAGCGGCTGGGCCGGGCTCCCCCTGCTCACGCTCCTGGCACGGGGCCCCGGCTCCCGCGGCCTCCCAGGCTGCTTCGTGACTGAGAAGCTCCCCCTGGGCCCTGCTTGGGTGGGAGGGGCCTGGGAAAGGCAAGTCGCTGGGGCCTGCGGCTGTGTGTGGAGGGTGGGGGGTGGGGGGGGGGCAGGAACGCTGCTCCTGACAGGCTGCTGGCCGGGCGGGAAGAGCCGTGCCCAGACCCCGGGGGGCTCCCCGCTCTCCCCCACACTGGGCCCATGTGTGCCCGGGGTGTACAAAGGGGGTGGGATTATGCCTGTCCCCCTCCAGCTCCTCCCGGGTTGGGGCTCCAGAATCCCTCTCCTGCACCCCGAGCCCCCCACCCAGACACAGATATGCACAAAAGAGGCACGCGGGGCCTCAAGCGCCCCCCCCCCCCACAGGGCCCGGCCGTCAGCGCTCCCCGGACCCCCGAGCTCCCCGACTTCCATCCCACCTGCCTCCCCTCGGAGGATTTCTTGCTTTTGTTGTTGTTGTTGTTGTTGTTGGTTTTGGGCCCACCTGAGCAGCGCAGGAGATGGAACCTGGCCTGGGGTTCAGCCAGCAGGACCTGTGCTCTGAGCCCTTCCCTGGCTGAGCACTGTTTTCTGAGTTTCACAGAAAACCCAGTTCCAGCTCTGTTCCCTGTGGGGCTTATCCTTCTCTCTCTGATCCCTCGGCACCGGGACAGGGTCCCAGCAGGTCACGTCCCGGCCAGAGGGTCGCTTTGTTCAGCCATCTCTCCCCAAGGGCTCACCGGGCTCCAGGGGGACCTCACGGGACCTCAGCTAGGACAGGAGCCAGCCCGGATCCAGGAAGACTGAAATCCCCTCCTCCCCCTTCGTCAGCATCCTCAGGATCAATCCTGGGGGCCTCTCAGGGGACCACTCACTCCTCTCTGACCCTGGGGCGCCCACCAGTAAGCCGGAGCCCCCAGGCCCACCAGCCTGGAACACCCATTTCCCTCCACCCCCCCACCCCACACGCCATCATCACCTCCTCTGTGCAGCCCTCCCTGACCACCCAAGTGGCTCCTATGTCCTGAGCGCGAGACTCCGCCCTGCTGGCAGGATGCTCAGAGGGTCTGGGCTTTCCCCAAAGTCAGTCCACTTCCTCCGCAATCAGGGCTGGGGGTCGTGTCTGCGTGCTTGGGAACGGAGTTATCTCGCGAGAGGACAGGCCAGTGGGGACTGGGGGGAATGTGGGACGGGGGTGGGAGGGGCGGCTGCGCCCCCTTCCCCCCCAGTCCTGTCCAGCCCCAGAGCCTGGAGAAGTGCCGGAGTCAGTGAAAGTGTGCCGGGCGCCTGTGTCCTGGCGGAGATGAGGGTCTCCTCCTGCCCCGCCCGCCAGCCAGGGGCCGTTCCCTGACGCCATCCTGAACCCCGAGGAGGCACTTTCCCTCCCTGCGGCTGGCTGGGAGCTCGGCATGACCCCGCGCTGTTTGTCCTGGCTCATCTGGTTCCAATCCAGCGAGGCCTTCGAGCTCGCACGGGAACTTCTCCTATTTTAAACCCTTCCCGCTGGGCGAGACACACTCAGCCCTCGAGCGAGCTCGGGGCTCCTGGGGACTCGAGGGAGCTGGTGTCATGGGGGGGGACTCAGGTCCGCCATGGGGCGTTCGGATGACCCTGGAGAGTCCCTCCGGCCTAGAGCAGACCCTGGCCGACTGTCTGCCCCCAGGGCGCCGCCCCCCCCCCCCCCCAACCAGCCTTCTGCATTTCCACCGTGCAGGGGGAGTGAGTCGGAGAATAGAGCTGAGACTGCCGCGGAGAGCTTCGGCAGAGGGTCCGGCGCCCCCCAGGCCTGCCAGGAGGCTCCTGTCCAGAAGGCAGCTTTGGTGTTTCTGCACATCTGGGTTTGGGGCTGAGAGGCCTAGGCAGCACCCCGAGATCAGACGCTGCCGTCACTGCCGTTTCCCCCTCCTCCATGCAGACGGCAGCGGGGAGAACAAGGCCTCGCGTTTCCTCCGGGCCCATGCTGACACCCGGCCCGGGCTCGGGGCTCCCCTGGGCTCTGCCGGCTCAAGGCCCGTCTCAGCAGACACCCGAAGCTCCTAGATGGACCTAGTCCCTCTGGCCACTCTTGTGTGCGTGGGAGATCTGCGCTGGACACTGCTTCTCATCACTGCAAGTCTGCGTCCCTCCTGCTCCCGAGCCCGGGGCTCTGGGCGGGGCTGGCATCTCTCTGGCCCTGGACAGCAGACGAAGGCTATGGCCAAGCTGCCATTCTCTCTCTCTCTCTCCCTGTCTGTCTGTCTGTCTCTCTCTCTCTCTCTCTTGCTTTTTGAGTCACACCTGGCAATGCACAGGGGTTACTTCTTATTCATGCACTCAGGAATTACTCCTGGCGGTGCTCAGGGATCGAACCCGGGCCAGCCGTGTGCAAGGCAAACACCCTATCTGCTGTGCTACTGCTCCAGCCCCAAGCCACCATTCTTGGGGAGGGCTGCTCACTGCTGCATGGTTTGGGGCAGGTGGCGGGGTGGGGGGCTTCCTGTCTAAGAAAGCCTCCCTGAGTTTATTGGTGGGGGGTAAAGTGTCTGGAAGGTCCAGGGGCTACTCCTGGTGGTACCTGGCAGTCCAGTGCTGGACTCGGTGATGCAGTGCTGAGGAGGTGTGTGTGTGTGTGTGTGGTTCCGGGGTCAGACTCTGGGCCTGGGGCACTCGCAGCGTGAGTTTTGCACCTTGGGAGCTCGCGCCCCAGCTCCTCGCGAGTTCCTGGCTTGCCCCCGAGGAAGCTGCTCGTCTCCGGGGCGACAGTGCAGCATCTCGTCTCGAGAGCCGGCGGCGCTGCTTCAAGGGCGGGGATCGAGAGTTGCTCAATCAATGCCATTTCGTCAGTACCACCTTTTGAAACAAGGGTGCCAGGACCGAAGGCTGCTGGGTGCCCTGAAATGAGGGGTGGGGCCTGGAGGCGGCAGGGGTGGGGCAGGTGCCAGGGAGGGGGCAGGCCCGGTCCAGCCTTTTCACACCTGCGGCCTGGCGGTTGGAGCCCGTGAGCCGCATGGCCTGACGGCCGGGCCGTGGCAAGGAGGATCGCCATGCTGAAGTTCAAGGGCCGGGCTGTGGAAAGGGGGATGTGAGAGGGCGAGGAGGAGCCCAGGTCAGCCACGGCCTCTGCTGGGTCTTCGCCCTGTACCAGCCTGTTCCGCGCCTCTCACTGCCCCG
The DNA here is from genome assembly GCF_027595985.1 of Sorex araneus. Classification (NCBI taxonomy): domain Eukaryota; kingdom Metazoa; phylum Chordata; class Mammalia; order Eulipotyphla; family Soricidae; genus Sorex; species Sorex araneus. Next base: position 362,203,758 of record NC_073313.1, on the reverse strand, counting down.
ACTTGCTGGGCCCGCGGCCAGCCCCAGGGTGTCAGAAACGGGCCCACTTTGCAGAGGAGGAAACGGAGGTCAGAGGCTTGCTCAAGTTCACGCCTCTACTCAGCGGGCGACGGCGGAGGCAGGGTTGGACTCAGGCGGGCTGGCCCCAGGGCCTGGGACCTCAGCCTGGACCACAGACCAATTAGCCACGACTGGGGCTCACGGGGCCGGCGCCCTCCCGGCCGGAGCTGCTTCTGTTGGGTCCGGTCCCAGCGGAGGGGCGACCCCCCTCCTGAGGGTTGGAGTGGGTGAGGCCAGGGGCCACGGGGTGGGGAGCTGCCCTCGGGGGAAGCCCGGGGTGTCGGTGACGGTGGAAAGGCGGAGATGCCGTGGAGGTGGCCACTGGGTTGTGCAAACCATGGCCCACGCAGGCCAGGCCCTCCCTGACCTCTGGGCACCTCCCGAGGGGCACCGGACTCCCCCCAGACACCCTGCTGCTTGCGTATGTGGGTGAGCAGGTGTCCGGAGGCACGAACGGGGCTGGGCTCCTGCCCCACGGGCAATCCAGCCTCGTGAGCTGCCCGGTGGCACATGGGAGGTCAGAGGCCAAGTCTGTGTCCAAACGGCTGTGGGTCCTTCTGGGCTGCCCCTGGGGAGGGGACTCTGGCTCCATGGACAGACCCCTCCCCCCCACCCTCACCTGCCCTTTCCTGGGCACTGCGGCCAGGCACAATCCTTTGTCTCTGCCGGGTGGCATGTCCTTGTTCTCCATGGACAGTGGACACTGCTAGCCCCCTGGTGAGTGCAGTGGTCAGGGCCAGCGCCCACCCATCTCCTCCTTCCCGGGGGCGCCTGCTCCCCTCCTCAAGTCCTGTCCCTGGCCTCTCTCCCCAGTGGTCCTCAGGCTGGTCATGCCCTTCCCGGGATGGCGGCAGTGAGGTCCCGGCTCAGCCTGCAGGGACTGTGGGAGAGAGACCTGGGAGGGGACGCAGGGCCTTGGGGACTTTGAAGGGGGTAGCGCAGGGCAGCGTGGGTCCTTCTGGCCATTCCTGGGGCACGGGCGCAGCAGCTTTTATTGCCGGGATTAGTCATGAGGTAGCATGGCCCCACGCTTGACCTCACAGACTCATAAAGCAGTGCTCCCCAAAGGACCCCGGAAGATGAAGGTGCCAGGGTGGGAGCCCCGCCAAGCTGTCAGACGTGCCCCTGGGTGCCTTCGCCTTCCCCCGGAGTCAGTTTGTGGGCCCAGCTCTGGGCACTTGGCACTTGCCCTCTGTACTTGCGAACAGGGTTTTCCTCGGGTGTCAGGGTGCCCTGGGCCTGTGGGTTTCTCACCTGAGCATGTGGCAGCAGCCCGGAGGTTGGCCTTCCCCCCCGCCCCCAGCTGCGGGCTGCCCTGGCTCGGCTGTTGGAGGCCCAGTCGGTCTTTCCACATGCACTGACGCAGTCCTGTCCCTGGCCCACCCACGCAGGCTGGGCTGCCAGCTGGGGGGCGGGGAGAAAGAATCTTCCAGAAGATCTGGCCCAAACCCTGCTCCCCTGGGTGTGGGCCACCCACAGCCTCTCCACGCGGAAGTGGTCGACGCAAGTGGAGTGTCTTCTGTGGGCCCTTGTACATAGTAGGTGCTCAATCAATCTCTTTGGTGGGGATACCGGAAGCAGGGAGGGACCCAGTCCACTTCTGCTGGGTGACTAGGAAGGGTGCGGCTGAGGGTGGAGGCGAGGGAGGGACAGAGTCAGAAGAAGTGAAGATGCCCGGTTCGGGGTCCCTCAGCCCTGTTGAGGCTCTGTCTCCTGATCTGTAGAATGGGGACGTGGCACCCACCTTTTTATTGTGGGGGCAGCTTGGTCACACCTGATGGTGCTCGGGACTTTCTCAGTTCTGTGCCCAGGGATCCTTCTAGCAGTGCTTGGGGCACCCGACATAGTGCCAAGGACCAGCAAGTGTCCTGCCCACTGTCCCTCCTCCTGGCCTCTCCTCGAGTTGAAGATGGGAAAGGGGCAGGTGTAAAGGCAGCTGGCGGGGAGTGACGCTTAGAGCGGGGCCAGCACCCTCCTCCTCCTCCTCCTCCCCCTCCTCCTCTCTGACCTCTGAGGGCCCCGCACAGGAAGGCCGGGCTCTGTGCCTGCCAGCAGCCCACCGAGCCCCCCATTAGCAAGTGGTATTGCAAAGCACGTTGATGTCAGCGCACCTTGGGAGGGCTCAAGTCCCTGGCAGACAGTGCTCAGGGCGGGCCAGGCCCCGGGACTGGGGCAGGCTCTGAGGCCGGTTCTACTGTAGCCCAAACAAGAGGTCAACCCAGCGTGGCTACTGCTCTTCCTCCTCCTCCCTGCAGCCGCCAGGGATTGACACAGTTGGAGACAGAGGCCTGCCCGGTGCTGCCTTCCCTGCCTGGTGCTGCCTTCCCTGCGTGGACACAGGAAGGGGAGGGGCAGAGCAGGACACGGGGGGTTGTACTGCGTCCCCCAGTGCAGGCAAGACAGAGGGGTGTGTGGGTGGGTGGCGGCGGTCCCTCGGATGCCTGGGCTCTCTCCTTCGAATCACCCGACGCTCCCATCCTTCATGTCCCTGGGACCCTCACGAGGTCACGCTCCCAACAACCTGCGCAGGGGGCGTGTGGCCTTCTAGTCCACACCAGGATCCCGAACCCCTCTGGCTGATCTGACAGCTGCCGGGGAGTGGACGCGTCTGGGTGGGAATGTGGCGTGCCCAGCAGACCCATGTCAGGCCTGTTCCACGGGGCCGAGTGCAGACTGCAGGGCGCCAGCTGGCCCTGGCAGGGCTCCCTCGGGACTCCTCCTCGAGTGTGCTCCTGGCGCTGGAGCGTTTACACCACAGCGAGCGGCTACGGCGGCTGTGGAAAGATGACCAGCCGCTAAGTGGCCGGGGGCAGGGCTCGGGCATCTCTGGGAGGGCCCCTCTCTCAGAGACTCAAGCCGCTGGCCTCTGCCCGGCGCATCTGGGCACTATTAGCAACTGCATCCAGCCCTCGTCCCGTCTGCGGAGCTGGAGATTCGACCGAAATAACAAGGGCTGAGCAGGCTGGAGACAGGATTTACGAGGTAATAATAACGTGCTCTCAGATACGGCACTTTTCATCTTCAAAGCACTTTATAGCCATTTACTAATTAGTCCTGGGCCGCACTCTGCGGGGACAAAGCCCTCTGAGCCACGCTGCAGGCAGAGTTCTCAGTCTAAGCACACAGGTGACCGCTGGCTGCTACAAACACCCGTGTGTGTCTGTGTGTTTGTGTATGTGTGAGTGCGAGTGCATGCATGTATGAGTGTATGTGTGCATTTGTATGTGTATGTTGTGTTTATGTCTGTATGAGTGCATGTGTGTATCTGTATGTGTATGTATAAGTGTGTATGTATGTTGTTTGTATGTGTATGAGTGCATGTGTGTTTGTATATGTATGTGTGTATATGTGTGTGTATGTGATGTGTTTGCATTTTTGTGTATGTGTATGTATATGTGAGTGTGTATCTGTATGAATGGGTGTATGTGTGAGTATGTATGTGTATGTATAAGTGTGTGTATTTGTATGTTATGTATGAGTGCACGTGTTACTTGTTTGTATGTGTATATGTGTGCTTATATGTGTTTGTATGTATGAACAGTAGTGTGTGTATGAATGTGACGTGTTTGTATGTTTGTATCTGTATGATTGTGTATGTGTGAGTGTGTGTATCTGAGTATGTATGAGTGTATGTGTATATGTGTATATGAGTGTGAGAGAATGTGTACCTGAATGTGTGTGTTTGTATGTGTGTGTGTTGGGGAGGGGTAAGGTGCAGAGAGAAGACAAAGCAAACCCTGGCTTGGGATCCCTGGCGTTTGAACTACAAAAAAGTCCCTCCCTGTCACTCCCATTTGGTTCCCTCTAAGAAAATCACCCATTAGTCGGGCCGGGTGTCCCTGAGGAAAGCACTGTCCCTGCTCGCGCCCGAGGGCCAGGGTGCAAACTGCCTCTGTCCCCTAGTTAGTCCTGCCCCAGTGCGGGAAGAAGCTGGGCTGGGTGCGGTCTGCCTACGGGCTGCTGCGGGGCACCTCTCAGCCCCTCAGACCATCCCCCCGAGCCTGGCGTGGGGCGGGGGCGTCGGCCAGCCCGAGCACTGGTGACCCTCCCAGGGAGAGGCAGGCTCCGGGTGTCCCCGAGGGAGGAGCCACCGCATGCAGCTGAGCCCGGAGAGACGGTGTCAGCTGGGGGCGGGGGGCGTGCAGGGGTCACGGTATCGAGCTCGGCTGTGGGATCTGCCTGCGATCCAGGTGCCAGGGCCCGGCTGGTGGCCTGTGGGTGCCGAGGATGGGATCGAAGAGGCAGGGTTCCCTCAGATGGCAGAGGTGGCACGGGGCCGGGGGTGCGGGGCTGCTCCACCGGGGCAAAGCACCCGCACGCTGACAGCACCCGGAGCTGGGCGCTGCCGGGCCTCCCCGGAATATTCCAGGTCCCCACAGGGAGCCCGAGAGGAGGGTGGGGGTAAAGACGCTGGGGGCAGCACGGGCTAGCCTGCAGGCCCTGCGCTCGGCACACGCGGCCGTGACTCTGTGGACAGGGGCTGAGGTCCGACTCGCCCCAGCGTGCTGGGCCCCTTCCCCAGAGGCCGAGGGCAGAAGGGCGGGCCGAGGGTGGAGCTCAGAGCACTTGGGGCCCGTCCACAGCGCGGGCACAGGGCCTCTTCCAGGGCTGGGTGCCCCATGGCTTTGGGGGCTGGGGGGAGCAGGGTGCCAGGTCCCCACTGTCCTGAGCCTGGCTGGGGTGAGGGGCTCGGCCACCCAGCACCTTCTCCCCTGGAGGGCTGCCCCCAGGGGGACGGGAAGGGACACACAGCGCTCCTGTCAAGACAAAAAGGAGGCCGAGTCTGGGAACTTAAACATCTCTTGGGGTGGGCGTCGGGGGGAGCGGGAGGGCTGGGGGAGTGGCTTGGGGACACAACAGGCACGGCCCTGGGAGCCCCGTGACGACGGCTCTGGCCAGGGGGACAGAGGCCTGGGGGCGAGCGCGAGTGGCGGTCACTCAACTTTCCCCGGCAAGACTCCGCGGCAGGATGTGCGATTTTATTTCTTCGGGCGATGCACAATTTACGGATGGGAAGAAACAAGGAGCGGTAGAGGGGGCGGCGGGGTTGGGCAGCGGCGCGGCGCGGGGCGGGGGTCAACAGGAGCGGGGGCTCCGGGCGAGGCGGGGCCGCTGGGGCCTGAGGAGCCCCCCGTGCGGGCAGACACGCGGCCTCTCTGCGTCCCCCTCTCGGCGCGGCGTCTCCTAGAGCTTCCCGTTGGCGAAGGCGGCCTCCTGGAACTGGGGGACAAAGGTCCTGAAGTAGGCCCTGGTGGGGAAGGGGAGAGGAAGGAGAGGACAGGGCGTTAGCACGAGCAGCCTGCAGGAAGGCGGCGGAGCTCCCAGCCCGCCCCGAGGGCGGCCGGCCTGCCCTCCTGCCCTCCCCGGCCCACTCGAGGCCCTCTGCCGCGTTCCGCGGGGGTTCGCTGCCCGCTGTCCGTCCTGCGTCCCGCCAGGGCCCGGCAGACCTGCCGGCTGCCAAGTCCTCTTAGACTCTGGCGCTGGGCCCGGTGATAAGGCCCCGATCCAAGGTACAAGCCTCGGGCTGCCAGGCGGAGCTCTCGGCCTTCCCAGGAGCAACGGCCTCGCCGGGACTGGGGGGCCTATGCTGGCCTTCCCGGCACCCGGGCTCCGGGATTCCAGCGAGGGGTGTTGGCGTGGACGTGGCCCCCGGTGCACAGCGCTGTGGGGTGAGGGACGGGGGGTCTGTCCATCCCTCCCTACACGTCGTCCCACCATGACTGGGGGGGACCAGGGGCACGAGAAGGCGGGGGACAGGCCCGTGTCCTGCCTGGCCGCACCTTAGGTGGGTGCGAAGGGGCACACACAGGGGTCGGCCGGGTGTGGGGGAGGGGCACCAGCAGGACAGGGTTCTGGGGGGGGTCTGCCGCTGCATGGCGTCACAGCGTGCGTGTGCAGCCCCAGCTGGACGGGGGGGGGGGGCTGCGTGACCTCCCGCGCCCCGACAGGCCCAGGGTGCCAGCACAGGTGCCCTGACCGCGTGCTCCCAGCACAGACCACACTCAGCGCCCCCTCCCGGCCCGGTTGGCAGCGCCCCACCCGCTGCTGTGGGATACGGCGACCCCATGTTACCCTGCTGCTCAAGGGGGGCACTGTCGCAGCCCCCCGGCGAGACAGCCTGGCCCCGCCAACCCGCAGCCGCGCTCATTCGCCCACGGGCCTGCTGAGCCCGGGTCTCCCACAGGCCGGGCCGCGCCGTCTCTCTGCAGACACCTCCGGGGTATGTGCGGCCTGCCTGCCCGTCACCAGAAGAGCCTCTTGCCCAGGCTGCTCCCAGGGCCCCCAGCGGCGCGGGCGAGCGGGCGCTTTCTCTGCTGGCCTGTGGCTGCTCAAGGGAGACCCACCGAGGGCAGTCGGGGTGCAGGGTACAAGGATGGGGGGGTGACGGGGTGGTGGGCACCCCCGCAGGCCCCCTCGAACTCCCGTCCCCGAGGGAGGATGCTGAGGGTCGCGGGAGCCGTCCCTTCCTCCTTGCGCTCATCTCCAGCAGTGCCCCCCACCTTGGCACCTCGGGGTTGGGGGCACGTCCCCCAGTGGACGGTGACTAGTGTGTGGTGCCTGGCGCTCTCGGGGCTGTCCCTGGGGGTGAGGCAGAAGCTCCTGTGTCCCCCGGGACCCCCTCAGGCCCGTCAGCTCCATTCTCCCTCGGAAGTTCCAGGGTGGGGGTGGGGGGTCGCCAGGTCTCGAGTCTGAACTGGGGGTCAGGGGGCGGAGTGCCCCAGCACGTGACTCCCGGCTTCAGAAAGTTCCAGAGTTTCCTGCGGTCTGGGGCTTCCCTGGCGAGGCGAAAGGACGGGGCGCGCGGCCAGAGGGACCGGAGGAGAAGCTGCGCCACCCAGGGCGGGGTGGCCCGGGGCCCGGGGCTCTGGAGGGGGGGAGGGGAGGGAGAACAGGCCCCGCGGCTTGGCCCGGGGGCTCCGTGCAGAGCAGACAGGCGTGCAGCCCCCCCTTCCCCGCCCCCCTCTTCCCCCCCCCCCCCCCGCGCCTCCCTGCACCCACTTCTCACGTGTCACAACAGCGACCGCAGACTTGGCCCGGGGCGTTCCCCGCCCGCCCTCATCCCAGGGCAGAACCCGGGGGAGGCTCAGAAAGTTGTGTGGGTGGGGGCGGAGAAGGCCTCCCCACCCCCAAACACCGGCCTGAGGTGGACGGGGCCACGGGCGGGCCCCTCATCGTACTCAGTGTAGGGAATTCACTCGGAGACCCAGAGCTCTGTGGACAGACGGGCAGGGGGGCTGTCGAGTCTCTGCCCTTAGACCCTCCGCCCGCCTCCTGGCAGCTCCACGGCAGCCGGGACGCGACCCACCCACTAGCTTCCCTCATGGGGACTCCAGGCCCGGTCCGGGTCCGAGTCTGGAGAAGGGACCCCCAGGGTGGAAGATCAGCCCTGGGGACCTCGGCCCTGGCACACGCTCTCCCCATGGCACGGGTGGGCGGGGGCACAGCTCCCATCTCCCGTGGAGCTGGTGGGGGTGCGCCCAGGGCAGGCCAGACTTGGGATGGTCCCCAGCTATGGGGCGGGGGGGGGGGATGCAGTGCAGCTGGTGGTCTCCAAAGGCTCCTACCCAGCCCGTCCCTGCCAGGGCCAGCTGGGCTCACGCCATGTGGCGCGACCTGCTCATCTGGGTCCCACGGTGCACTTAAGGGGAGGGTGGCCGGGGGGCAACAGGAGGAAGACCAGGGCCAGGCCTCCGTCCGTCTGGTGTGGAGCGGGGAAGCCAGTTTCCCGGCTGGACAGGCCAATTCGCAAGTGGCGGAACACTGGCCCCGCTCATGTCCCCAAACCTGGTGGCGGCTTCTTCACCTGTGCCACGAGGGCGGGACCCCAGCCAGGGCCAGGCACAGGAGGCCCCGCGGGAAGCCGAGGGGAACGGCGGCGGCGGGAAGCTCGGTCATGTCAGAAGCGTCCCTGGCCGACGTCAGAATTCTGGACGGATTCAGTGACTCTTCCCAGAAGAATGAAAACCCATGAAGCCCACAGCTGGAACCACAGTGCATGCAGCTGTTGCCGGTTGAGTGTTTGCTTTTAGCCATACCCGGCGGCGCTCGGGGGCTGCTCCTAGCTTGGTGACAGGGGGGACCATATGTGGCGCCAGGACGGGCCCTGGGCTGGCCGCGTGCAAGGCAAGCGCCTGAACCCCGGCACCGGCTCTGTGGATGCTGAAGGCAGCGGCTTTCAGGACAACAGAAAGAGGCAACAAGCCCAGAGGAGGGGGACTCCCAGTAAGAAGGGGGCAGGTGGCACGGGGCACAGCCGGGGAACCCCCCCTGCGAGCAAACAGAAGCTTGGGGGTTCAATTAGGGCAGCCGCCCCCTCTGCCAGGGCTGCGTGGACGCGTCCGTGTCCCGCCGGCTGCCTTCAGCCACGTTTACTCCGAACTTCCTTTTTGCGAGCGCTTCAACGTGGCCTTCGGCCAGAGCAGAGCTCAGGAGTCTCTTCCTGGAATTCAAAAATGATTTTTTTATTTCCCCCTTCGGGGGCAATGGTTAAGCATTGCTGTACGGCGGTGGCTGGCTAGTGGGGGGCGGTGGGGGGGAAGTGGTTTGGGGACACGACCCCTCGGTGCCAGGCAATCAAGGACACGTAAATCGAGACAGAACCCAGTTTTGCAAAGAGAGGCAAGTTCCCACCATCTAAAGCTCGTTTCTTTTTCCAGTTCCCGGCTGCAGCTGTGCCTCGCACCGGCACATGTTTGCAATCAGCCCTCCGAGACCCGACTGCGGTCTCGAAATCAAAGCCAGCCCGTAAGTAGTGGAAGGCCAGGCCCGTCGGACCCTCCCCGGGCCCCGGCCCCGTCCGCCCCGGCTTCCCCGTCCTGCGGTACTGCGGGGCGCTGGACCTGACCCCTGGGGCCCCCGGCGTGCCCAGGCCCCCTCCCGCGCCCTGTGGCTGGCTCCGGGCAAGGCCGGTGCCCGAGGAAGCAGGTGGGCACACGGGGCCACTTCCTACATGGCTCAGCCCGGGCGAGGTCTGCGGGCTCTCGACCGGGGCATCCAACTACAGGCGGTAACTGGGTCACGTACGGCCACCCCACATGTGCCACACAGCAGCGAACACCCCCGCGAGGCAGCGGCCGGCTGCGGAGGGGACACGCACAGCCCCGGCAGCTGTGTGGCCTCGGCTGGAACCAATCTCCTCTCCGGTGCCCCGAAGTCCCCCCCAACCACCGGCCTCGCGGCTGACGTGTCGGGGTCGGCGTCCAGACGGCCTCTGAGGGTGGCCGGGCTCCTCGCTGCCCGGTGCCGTGGCTGTGCGTGCCCGCGGCCGTCAGATGCTGCCAGAGGGCTTCGCCCGCCAACCAGCCGTCGACATCCATTTCGAGACATCAAAGCTTGGGAGGAAATCCGGGGCGGCCGAAATCACAGGGTGTTCTGAGGGCTTTACCGGAACCGGCACAATTACCAGCAGCTCCTCCTCCGAGCAGGCCACCGAGCCTGTGGCTGGTGGCTTGGTCACTCGGGGCATGGGACAGGGTGGGGTGGTCCCCAGGAGCACGCGGCCTCCCCCAGGGACGCCTCCTGGCCCTGGTGCCCATCTCGGCACGCACGTCTGTCAGCTGCCGCCCTTCCCCCCGCTCCCCTGCCCCACGTCACGTCTCCCAGAAGGTGAGGCTGGGGTGCCACAGCCCCTCATCTGGCAACCCCAGCTCTGCCTGTCTGTCCGTCTGTCTGCCTGTCTCAAAGGAATGCAGCTCACCAAAGCCGGGCTAGCGAATGGTGGCCGCCGCTGTGACAGGAGGTCCTCTCATCAGGGACACAGTCCTGGGGTGACGGGGGCGGGCAAAGGGCCGAGAGGGGCTGGGAAGGGGGGCTCTGCTCTCTGCCTGGACTCGAGGAGCGTCCCCGGGGGCACCCTGGGCCCACTTTCCTCACCGAAGGAGTGAGGGTCGGCGTTCCTCCACCGGGCTGCCCTCCGGGCCTCACTCTGCAGAGAAGCAGTTTCCTGAGAGGAAATGGTGATGAGGGGCCGAGGGGGAGGCCACTGAGGAAGGCCAGGGGCCAGGGGGCGGGGATCAGGGGTGGACGGGAAGAGGCGCTGCCCGGGCCTGGCGCAGGGTGTGCTGGCATGGCTAGTGGGCACAGCCAGTGGGCACCCCCGAGCCCCCTGCACAGGGGCCCGCTGAGGCCAGGCGATGCCCCGAGGGGGCTGGGCCCCTCTCGGGGACACAGGTCTGGCCATGGCTGTACCTCCCACTGGTTGTGTGGCGGGGGTGGGGGAGGGGCCCGGATGCCACCTCCCCGCGGAAAGAGCTGACCCCAAGGCCACGCGGCCTGAGGTCCTGTGAACCATCATCCACCCGGCCCGGACTGGCCGCTCTGCCAGCCAGCCAGCCCTTTCTCCCAGGGACAGCACCTCTTCCGTGACTCCGGCTTTTCAGACTCTAGCTGGCACTGCTCGAAGCTTGACTCCCGGCTCTGTGCTTAGTGAGGGGACCCTTGGGGGGGTGCCGGGGACCAAGCCTGGGTCGGCCGGTGCAGGGCAGGCGTTTCCATCCATCTGTCGCCTCTCCCGACCTTCCCTTCTCCTTCCCGTGTGAGACCCTGGGGTGCTGAGCTGAAGGCTGGGGCCCCGCCGATTGGGAAGGGGCTCTCCCTGCGCCAGGCTGGAGGCATCCCCGAGAGCCCCGGGGGGCGCCCTCAGAGGTGCTGCCCACCTGTGCCAGCTGCCTCGGGACCCCAGAACAGCGTCCAGCCTGGCCACCTCCCCTCTCGCCTTCACACCGCAGAACACCAGCCGGCCAGCCGGTGTAGGGGGCCTGTGCCGGCCGCCGGGGGTGGGGGGCAGGCCATGAAGCAGGGTGGCCGGAGACTGGCCTCCCAGCCCGGGAGAGGGGTGGCCGCTGTGCAACCCCCAGACAGACTCAGTCCGCCCGGTGCTCAGGCTCTGTCAGGGCAAATATCCAGCAGGCCAGACGTCTAGCACCTTTAATGGCAATAATAATAATTTGCATTTATACTAGGTCTTTCATCGGGGGATCTTAAAACGCATCACAAACAGTAATTAATTCCCCTTTGCAACTCTGCACGCCAGTTCAGCCGCAGTCCCTCGAGTCCGCAGGCGAGGGTACTTTCCTGAACCGTGCAACGCGCCGGGGCCACCTGCGTCCCCCCCCACGACCTGCCCACCCTTACGGCCCCCGCAGAGCCTTGCACGCCAGAGCCGTCCATGCGGTGTTCCTGGGCCTCGGCCCGAGCAGCTCCCCCCCGAGGGAGAGCTCAGCTGCCAAGGCCTCTGGAACCTTCTGACCCCAAATCAATCCCCAGGGGCGCCGCCATGCTGCATCTTCCTGGAACAGAACGATTCCACCTCAGCTTCGTGAGGCCGCTGTGGGCTGAAGGCCGGGCTTCCTCCCTGAGCCGCTCCTCAGCTCTCACTCGCCCGGGTTGGGCATCAGAAGCTTCTAGGTTCATTTACGGGGCTGCCCTGAGTGACACAGACATGCCTGCAGTTCCTGTGGCAGGGACCTTCTCTCCTCAGGCGTGCCTCACGTCGGGGCGCCAATCCTAGGGGCAGTGGCTGGCGTTTGGGGTCAGACTGTACCTTGTTCGGTCCTTTTCTTTTTTTTTTTGCTTTTTGGGTCACACCCGGCGATGCACAGGGGTTCCTCCTGGCTCTGCACTCAGGAATTACTCCTGGCGGTGTCGGGGGACCATATGGGATGCTGGGAATCGAACCCGGGTCGCCTGCGTGCAAAGCAAACGCCCTACCCGCTGTGCTATTGCTCCAGCCCCCTTGTTCGGTCCTTTTCAATACAAACGGGTTTCTTTTCCAGACAGAAGTGCGAAGCCTGAGGAGAAGTTCGGGGGCCTGCCTTGTGTGTGTGTGTGTGTGTGTGTGTGAGTGAAAACCAGCCGCCCACCTGGGTCTGACCCCAGGGTGGCCCCACAACCATGACCAAATCCATCAAATAAAAACTAACAACCAAGTTCCCACTTGAGAGGGGGCTGCACCTACCGACTAACATTAGGACGAGAGCCAGGGACCTCAGCTCTGTCTCCAAGGAGCCGGAGGCAGGAGAGGCCTGGGAAAAGGCACCAAGGTGAGGGGCCAATGAAACTCGTCACCTGTCACCTCAGAACCCCTCGTCTTCTGGGAGACGGCACCTCCTTGTGTGGTTTCTGGGTTTCTGTTTTGTTTTGAGTCACACATGGCCATGCCCAGGGGTCACTCCTGGCCCTGCATGTGGGAGTCGCTTCCGGCGGTGCTGAGGGGACCGGATGAGATGCCGGGGTTAGAACCTGGGTAGCTGTGTGTGAGGCAAACGCCTTAGCGGTGGTACTATGGCTCCGACCCCCAGGGACTGAGTTCTGGGCCCTTCCTGGACACTCAGCTCCCAGGCGGGAGGCGCAGACACCACTTCCGGGGGGGGACTCAGGGGTTCCCTCGGGGATACTGGGGGTAGAACCCCTGTCAGCTGTGTCAACACCCTCCCCGCTGTGCTACCTCTCGCCCTGGCCCGGGAGGGCACTGCCAGTCTGAGACCTCTATTCGCGCCAGGGCTCTCGTTGTTCTTGTGCCCGCACCCTGGTGCCACGCAGTGGCAGGCCCCGTTCTGTGCTTTCAGATGCGCCTGTTTCCTGGCCCATGCCAGAGGGTATGTCCTAGGTGTGTGTCTGGCTCCCAGATACTGCGGGAGCACTGGGGACCGGGGAAAGAGCACGCAGGAGGACAGAAGGAGCTGCCCTTCCGGGTGCCTGTGGGGTGGGGACAGCCCGCAGCGACCCCTGCCATGTGCACCCGTCCCCAGCAGCTGCGTCTCGGGAAACCCCGGGTCTTGGGGTAGCTCCCTCCATGGACCCGGAGGACTGGTGAGGTCAGGGGGAGGCAACAGTGCCGGGGCAGTGGGACGACTAAGACTCTGGCCGCAGACTGTGGCCACTGCACACGGGAGGGTCCCCTCCCCCACACTGGAGGACCCAGAGCATTTAATTATTTATTGGCTTTTTGGGTCGCACTCAGGATGCTCAGGGGTTATTCCTGGCTCTGCACTCAGGAATTACTCCTGCTGGTGCTCGGGGGACCACATGGGATGCCGGGGATTGAACCCAGGTCAGCGGCGTGCAAGGCAAATGCCCTCCCCGCTGTACTATCTCTGGCCCCAGAGCATTCATTAAGTGACCCGTGGATACCAGGGGCCGGGAACGCCGCGGAGCACAGCCCAGAGTGCTCGGCACTGGGCAGAAACCAGGGGCTGTGAGTGGGGAAATGAACCACTTGATATCTGGCCTTTAAAGTAACCTCACTGTAGGCGCCACTCCGTGACCACGCAATTCCACTCGGGATCTGTCCGAGAGCACAGAAACACTCGTTCAGAAGATCTCTCATGCCTCTGTCCACGCAGAGCCTTCCCGTGGCCACAAGGCAGAAGCAGCCCCGGTGCCCATGGGCGGGGGGAGCGGACAAGGATGGGGGTGTGAGCACACACAGGCACACATGCATGCACATGCACACACATAACACATGCACACACGCACACACACATACACACATGTACACACACACATTCTAGAATATTTAATGGTAAGAAAGGCGAAATCTTGCCCTTGGCGACACGGAAGGGACTGGTGGGAGATGTGTTAAGCCAAATAAACCAGGAGGAAGACTGGACGATCTCAGTGTTCTCTAGGACGCAGGGATTCAAAGAATGGGAATGAACGAGACCAAAGAAAAACAAAACTATGGACACAGACCTCGGTCAGTGGCGGCGGGGGTGGGGGGAGGCACGCTGGGACTCTGGTGGTGGGCGCAGGGTGGTGACACACTATTCGGAAGAGGCACAAAACTGTGGCCCTCTGAGTGAAACACTGACAGCGGCACGCAAGCAGCGACCACGGGCAGGGCCAACACCGTCTTCCACGGCTCCCAGCTGGCCGGGGGGCAGGCGGGGCCCGGACCCGAGTCCCCTACTCCCAGCTGGCCCGGGAGAGAGGTGTCCCCTATGTGGGGGGTGGGGGTGGGGTGGCTCCCCAGATCCCTCCACTTGCCCACAGCCTCCTTCCAGGGTGCAGGGGACCAACTGCCCCCTGGCGCAGTGCCAGCACCTCCGAGGGGCTCCGAGTGGCCAGGCCACCACGGCTCTGTCGCAGAAGCAGCCGGGAGGACAGGCAGGAGCTTTCCAGTGGGGTGGCCGCAGCCGGGGACTGTGGGGAGTGGCTGGTAGATGCCCATGGGCGGGCGGGGCTGGGCCTGGACCTCACAGCCTCCTCGGGAGCCCCCTAAGGCGCCATTGCAAGAGCCCTGCCCGGGCCCCCATCGATGGGCTGGCTCCGAGCCGCCAGCGGATCGCCAAGGCAAGACCAGGTGGAGAAGCCAACATGGACCTTTAAGTCAACCCAGTTTCCGGCCGGACAAGGGTGTTCCAGAACCAGCCCCGCCTCACCTGGTCAGGGTCTCTCCGGCGGGAGGGGCCCAAATGTTGGTGTCCCCGGGGGCCTCCCCCTGTCTGCCCCTGGATAATGAGCCCCACGGAGGTCTGCAATGGGGGAGCGGCCTTAGGGTTCTGCCCCGCCAGTGCTTCCTGTCGTCTCTGTGTGCCCCGAGAAAGGGCCAGCCCTCGGCCCGTCCAGCAGGGACTTCTGGCTGGTCTGTGTTCCAGGTCTGTTCAAGGCTGCCCCAGCTCCCGCCCCGGTGATGAGCGGACCGGGGAGCAGCCTGGGGTTCTCTTGGACAGCGCCCCTGGAGCAGGGGTGTGGGGTGCGGGATCCACGGGACCTTGTGTGGGCTGGCCCAGGGCCGGGAGTGGACGGACTCGGACCCCCCTTTCCTAGGCTGTTTTCTCGGAGTGGCAGCGGGGCCCATTTCTGCCCGCCTGGCACAGCCGCTGGGGCCAGGCCCGCTCCACCCCTACTCGCACTCCCGGGGCAGGCGGGAGGGTCTGGGTGGCCCTAGGGATGCTCGGGTCCAGCTCCCTGTCCAGGCTCCAGCAGCGACAGGCTGCGAGTGTGCACCTCCGCCCCGGCCAGGCCCCGGGCAGTACGGCGTGTTCCAGAGCCCGTGGGCAGCCCAGCCCGATCCAAGACAGGACGGCAGAGTGAGCCCCGGCCGCTGTGGCCCTCCAGCACACAGGGGGCAGAGAGGCAGGCCCTCCCCTCTCAGGCAGTGGCTATTCCTGCCCCGTGACCGGCCACGTCCAAAGGCAGAGAAGGGGCTGCACTTAGCCCCCCCGGGGTCATCTCGTCCCGGGAGCAGCAAGCCTGCTCGGCGAGGCGGCCCACACAGGATCTCCATGGCTCAGCTCCGCATGTCGAGCGAGAGCCTCCGTGTACAGGAACATGTGTGTGGCTTGTTCCAATGAAACTTTATTTATAAAAACAGGCGGGGCCAGAGCGATCATACAGCGGGGAAGGGCGTTTGCCTTGCACGGGGCCCATCCCCGGTTTGATCCCCGCCATCCCGTGTGGTCCCCCGAGCTCTAGCAGGAGTGACTCCGGACTGCAGAGCCAGGGGTAAGCCCTGAGCGTTGCCAGGTATGACCCAAAAAGTAAAATAAATAAATAAATAAATAAATAAATAAATAAATAAATAAATAAATAAATAAATAAATAAATAAATAAAATAGCCGACTAGACTTGCTCAGTGCTGACCCACCGCCACCTGCCTCAGCATCCCTGTCAGCGAGAAAGGGTGGCGGGGCCCTTGCACGGGGCCCATGTGCACAGGGCCCCAGTGTGAAACTTTCTTAGTAAGCAAAAGTTCACAGAACAAAGATCAAAAGGTCGGGGGCAGCAGACTAACAGGTGGTTCCTAGACGCCCCCCCCCATGGCAGGCACTCACCCCTACTATGGCCCCCGCCACCCCTCCCTTCCCCCCCAGCCCCAATCCTGCTCCTGAGCGAGGCGCAGGGGGGGACCCGCAGGGCGGGCGGGAAGGAGAGCGCATTCCGCACGCTTCAGGAGCAGGGCCTGAGTCCCGCTCGCGCTGGCCCTGGAGACCCCGCAGAGCCCGGCCACCGTGGCCGCCTCCTTCCATTCCCTCTCTCCCACCCTGGCACCCTGTCTTTGGCCTGCCTGGCACCTCTGGGCTGGTGGGCGCCTGGGTGTGCCCTGCCTCCATCTCTGCCCATCAAATCCTTGCCACCTTCCAACGCGGCCTTCCTGCTCCCCCAGGACACCAGCGGCCTCTCGCTGGCTCCTGTCCATGCGGCTCGGGGGCTGCCTCCTCGGAAGCGAGCAACAGGGCTTGCACCCCGCCTCTAGCTCAGTGACGGCAGGAACGGTGCCTGCCTCTCGCTTCCCCCGGGACCTGGTTGGTGCCAACTCTGAATTTAACCCACCATGGCGGGGGGAGCGAGGACGAGAGGAAGGAAGAACAGTCCAGATGATCCGGGCACTCCCCAGCCAGCACTGCCACGTGCACGGCCGAGAGGGGCCGCCTGAGTGTGAGGGGGTGGCGGCGAGCGGGCAGCTGCCGTCCGACCTGTTCCCGCAGGAAGCGTCTCTGTGGCCCTGCGCGTTGCGGGGCGGCGAAGCCTCCACACGCTGCAACACAGCCAGAGAGCAGTGGACGCTGCGAGTTCCTGTGGCCATGTTGGTGCTCGACCATGAGTCCCTGCAGCTACTCAGGATGCAGGAGGGACGGGCTGGCCCACGGCCAGGTCTCCTGAGCACCACCACGAGCCCGTGCCTGCCCCCCACGCGCCTCCCCTGCATCTCCCCAGACGGCCAGAATCATGGCAGGCCGGGGATGGGCCGGCCTTCCGAGTCATCACAGGCGGGAAAGCTGGGCTTGGCGACACTGGGGCTTTCAGGGGCTCTCCCCCCTCTGCAATCCTGAACTCTACCCAGTGGGCCGAGTGCCCTACGGACGGGAGCTGACGCCCAGGAGCGATGGACGGTCCTAACGGTCAACCCGCAGATGATGCAGCGGAGCGCTGCAAAATGGGCAGGTGAGTTTTTGAACCCGGAGGAACAATGGCGTGAAACCAGTGTGTGTGTGTGTGTGTGTGTGTGTGTGTGTGTGTGTGTGCGCGCGCGCGTGCGCGCGCGCACTGGTGCGTGCATGGGTGTGTGCCTGGGTGTGTGCGTACATGCTGGGGCCCCCAGACTCTCCAGAGAGCGAGCACAGCTCTGAGATGTTCCCTGGGTAAATCCCAGGCACCGATTTGGCAGAAGAATGACTGTTGCTCGTGATTCTGACACTCGGGGCCGCTCCGGGCCTGCTCCCCCGGGAGGCGGGCAGCCCCCTTTTCCTCCTCAGGACCTGGCTCTGGAGCCGGGGGACGACCCTCCACCACCCCGGCCGCACTTCTGCTTCTGGGGCTTCCGTTTTCCACCCGGCATGACTGAGTGCCAAAGGTTCCGTCTGGCTGGCAGAAACGAGTCACCGGAATTTTTCTGTCGTCTCCTGCACACGCGGCCTCCTGTGGGTGAGCAGGGGGCGGGAGGCAGCGCGGGCCACCTCCTGGGACCCGCTCTGGACAAGACGCTCCCCCCACCTCCTCCTTCGGCCCGTGGGCCCGAGGACTATGTTCTGCCGCGGGAATGTCGACCTGCCCTCCGGGTACCCACTGCCGGGCCTCTGTCGTCTCAGCTGCGCTCATTGGGCTCAAGAACACCAGGGGCTTTCCCCACGGGCCCAGTGGCCTTCAGTCTCCCGGGGGAGCCTCCCAGAGGGTCCCCAGGCCAGGCCACTCCATGCGACAGTGCTTGGGTGGAAGTAAGCTACCCTCCTGTCTGGTTCCCGGTGCTGCTCCCGGGGGCCGGCAGAGGAGAGGATCTCAGTGGTGCCTTGGGCCGGGGCTGGGATGGTCACTGGGCCATGGGGTTCCAGCCCTGCCACCGTATGCTCTTGCACAAGCTCTTCTGGGAAAGTCGAAGATGGACCGTCTGTCAGGTCTCTGCTCATCACGGAACTACAAGTTCTGTGTCAACTCACTGACCTTCCACCCTGACGGCCGGGACCCAGCGTACTCAGTGTTGGCTGGTCCCGATGATCGGCAGAGGTTCCTTCCGGGTTCCAGGTCGTGACACTGGACGCTGCTGCCACAGTGGCCTCCCGACGTGCTCGGCTGCCCGGCCACCCACCTCAGCGGGGGATTTTCAGGTCACCAGAACGGCAGAGCGAAAGCCTGCGCCCCATCTCTGCTCCCCTGGGTTTAACAGAAACCAGGGATCTGGTTCCTCTTCCGGGACCTGCTGCCATCAGGACAGACGGAAGCCCCGGGTGGAAGCATGGCCTCTGCGTGTCGTGGACGAGCCACACGGAACGGGCCATCCCCATGTTTCCGGGTTTTTCCTGTCTCCCCTGCAGTGCATACCCCGAACGAGGAGCGACAGAAACAGGTGGTGTGGGCTCCCTGCCTTGGCCGGGGTCCACGGCACACGGGACGGCGGGGAGCAGCCCCGGCAGCCCCTGACAGCCAGCGGCACGCACCTCAGAACTGTCAAGCCTAATTCCCAAGGAGCTGTTTTAACTTGACATCTGAAAATGTACCGCATCAAGAATGATGGGACTGGGTGTGTGTGTTCAGGGCATATGTGTGCACGTTCCGCGAGCAGAGTGTTCTATAAATATCAGATACGGGCGGTACAAAAAGCAGCACGTACATCGTGTACTTCATTCCAGTTAGCCGTGTTTTTGATTTGCGTCTGAACTCTGGCCGCAGAGAGGGAACTCTCAACAGGAACCCAGAGAAGTATGCTAAGCGACTGTAAACATGATTCTACCCCGAAACCCAGAGCTTAGTACTGACCCTTGGGGGCTAGGCCAGCAATCTGAGACAAGGCGCAGGCCCCCTGGCCCCCCCACCCCCAGTCCCTGAAAGGTGATCACAGATGACAGAGGGAGTGGGAATGCCCAGGGCAGACTCTGTTCTAACTCCCAGGCACTGAGCTCTTACTGGAGTCTCTTCTGCTGAGAGTTCAAAGGCAAGGCTGAGTCCAGGAATCAGTGTGAGTTTCTACTCTCGTCTATCAGAAAACTCTAAGACCAACTCCGTGCCGCCTTCCTCTCCGCCTCTGGAAGGCATCTGACTCTTTTTCCAAGAAGGAAACCGTGTGACTCTAAGTCACACACAAGGAAGTCCGCACCCCTGGCGGTCACCCTCCTGTTCCCGATGGCTCACGCCTGAGCACCCAAGGGTCCCACGAGTGTACCGCGAGGTCAAGTTCCCGGGCCAGGGTGTCTTTCTCTCGGACAGTCTGCACGTACGGCTCCTGGCCTGCATGACTGAGACCAGCAGGGAAACACCGATGTGAGTTTCCTCCGAGAAGGCAGCATGGATAGCGTTTGGTACCAACCTGGATCTCGGAGGGACCCAAGAATGGAATCACCATGTGTCCGGGAAGGCCAGGGGGATCCTGCAGGCGGGGGAGGGCATGGGGAGGCCTGCAGGCCAGTTCCCAGTGCTCCGTGAGAAAGGCTGGCTGGCTCAGGCAGGCGGCGGATAACTGACAGCCGTGCTTTCTGATGGTACATATTAGCCGGGGCTCAGATGTCAGCTTCTAATCAACAACCCGCTCTGCTTTCAACAGTCTGGAAGGTGTGACTGAAAACTACAGGCTCAATGGAGCAGGGAATGGGTGACATCCCCTCCGTGTCTCTCTGTTTCCACAGCTTGGCAGTCATCTACAAACTGCCTTGGGCACCAGATAATCTCGTCAATGGCCATGAGCCAGAGACTCAACAATAAATCTCTGGAAGAGAGCACAGAATGATATGCCATAGAGATACCCTCAGGCTGTTTCATTC
This sequence comes from Sorex araneus, assembly GCF_027595985.1. NCBI lineage: Eukaryota > Metazoa > Chordata > Mammalia > Eulipotyphla > Soricidae > Sorex > Sorex araneus. Next base: position 362,184,007 of record NC_073313.1, on the reverse strand, counting down.
GGGGAAGCTGGAGGGGGAGTCCCCCTCCCCACCCCTAGGAGCCTGCCAGGGTGGGGAGGGGATTGAGGACCTCCAGAACTCAATCACTACCATGCTCATGGCCACTCCCCAAACGCTTGGAAGAGCCTCACCCACGAGTGAATCTATTCCTGGACTGCGCTGCCACATTGGCAGCCATCAAACATCTCATACTTTATACCACTGATATACCTAGAGTAGCACACCACATTTGCTGGGTTTTAAAGTGGAAGGCAACCAGTCTTAGGGGAAAATATACATGTATATACACAAGGCTCACCCTTAAACAACACATTACTAATCTCTTATAGAAGGGCTTAATGGCTCCTGGGTGAAATACAACAATCTTCACACACTTTCCTCTAAGAAAACTTTTTTGGATAATTTTCAGTGGATTATTCATAACACGCAATACAAAATAAATTATTTCGCTTCTGCTTTGGCGGAAGGGTTTGGGGTTTGGGATGGAAACATTTGAAATACAGCGTTGGGAAGGTGTAATGGTGATGGGATTGGTGTTTTGAAAAATAATAATATTATTATTATTGTTGTTTTTGCTTTTTGGGTCATACCCAGCGATGCTCAGGGGTTACTCCTGGCTCTATACTCAGAAATCACTCCTGGCGGTGCTCAGGGGACTATACGGGATGCCGGGGATGGACCCTGGGTCGGCTGCATGCAAGGCAAACGGCCTAACCACTGTACTATTGCTCCGGCTCCTGGTGTTTGAATATTAAATGACATCAATTATTGTGAATAACTTTATAAAAATCAAATCAAATGAAAAATAAAACCAGTTTCTGAAAGGGGTGGGGGCTGCGGGTGTCAGTCTGGATTCCTCCCCCGTCTGTACAGGTTTTTTCGAAATGGGGAGACACACCACAACCCCACATGAGACTTGCCCAGAGAGTTCTGGGGACGGGTCCACAGGATACTTATTTGCTTTAATTTTCTCCTCATGGCATCTCTATGTCTCCACCGCAGGCTCTGGGGGGGACCAGTGGAGGGCGGAAGGCGTTGGGGACCCGGCTTGGCCATCCCTGCTTCTCACCATCACTGGTTCCTGTCCCACCAGGGCAATCCCAGCCTCGGTGTGGGAACCCTCTTCCTCCTCTCCGAGGGGGACCTCTGCCGGCGCTGGGAATTTTCTGAAAGGAACTGCCCTGGAGACACTCCAGCGAACCCGGGGTTCAGAGCAGGGGTGCGCTTGCATGCCTGCAGGTCTGACCCCAGATGGGGCCTGGGGGCTGGTGGGAAGGGAAGTTCCTCAGTGCTCAGCCCTGGTTGCTTTGCCTACCTGAGAGCTAATACTGGGCATCCTGCAGGGGTGAGGGGGTGGGGTCCAGCTCTGCAGAGAGGAGCCCCCACAGCTTGCAACCTTGGTGCTTCCCTGACACTGTGCAGAGACGCAGGGGCGGGGGCCGAGGGGAGGAGGGAGGGGAGGAGAGGAAGGAGAGCAGGCTGGGTTGCCAAGTTCCCAGTGGGAGGCTCCCTGACACTGGGTTCCCAAGCTGGCCCTCCAGGGCCGCTGGGCATCGCCGGGGACAGTGGGAACGGCCACAGCGAGGGGGAGGTCTGCAGAGAACAGGGTCTTCAGGAGGACCGAGGTATTGACAGGAAATCGCTGGAACTGCATTGCTGGCGGGGTTGGTCTGACTCGGGAAAGAGGAGGCTCTCCTGCAACGGCAAACCCAGACAAGGACACCCCGGGGAAGTCAGGGAGACGCCGTACTAGAAACAGCATCTCCTTCTGGCCGGCGGGCAGGACGGGGGAGCAGCAAGCGTGCTTGGGAGGTCTGTGAGGAATCATTCTCACGGGCTGAAGGAGAGGCGCTTTCCGGAAAGAGGCGTTAGCGTTCCCACTTCCCTACCGGGTCTAACGTGTGCCGAGCCCACGGGGGCTCGGGCCCATTCTCCAGCTGAGGCAGGCTTCTAGGACCAGCTCGGCACCTGCTGCCTTCATCCAAGGAAATTCGTGGAAAAGACAGTCCCCATCTCCCCACAGATGGACACCCAGTCCCTGGCACCCCACACAGAAATACCATTTGACTCATCCTCCAAGACAGATCCATGAACAGAGACCAACGTAGGTGACTCATGGGGTGAGTTGGTTTTTTCTTTTTTTCTCTCTCTTTTTTTTTTTTTAGCAAGAGTTGGAAGAAAGCTTCTGAATGATAGTTTTTCCTTTTCCAAATGAACTGAGTTGGCACCAAGAAGACACATGGGGGATGGGGGATGGGGGGGAGGGGAGCTAAGAACCATGGATGGGGCAGGCTGGAACTTCACGTCTCTGAGGCCGAGCACTGTTTCCCGGGCTGCAGGGCTGACCGCTACCTTTGAATCGTAAACCCCTTTCCCTCAGGGCTCTTGCTGCTGCGGCAAACACTTCCTGAGTGGCCCCCACGCTGGGCACGACCCCCCACAGCAGGGAGGATTCGGAAACGCGCCCCAACCCACAGCATTCCTCACTCCGAGGGCAGCTACCACGGTGAGAGCCGGTGTGCGCGGCTTTGGGGACAGAGGTCCTCGGGGCCACAGGCGGGCCCTCCCCGCAGGGCCCCTGCAGAGGCGACTCCCACGGAGCCCGGAGGGAATGGGACACTGTGGATGCCGGCTTTGGAGCACGCAGAACAGCCGGAGATGCGCCCTGACGACAACAGGAGCCCAGGGGGCGGAGGGGGAGGGCCGGGGGAGCACTCTGAGCCCAGCTGCCGGACGTGCAGGCTGGCCAGGGAGCACCCCCCAGGGCCTGCGTGTGTGCGCGCGAGTGTGTGTGTGTGTGTGTGTGTGTGTGTAATTCCTGCAGGACAGCGCTCATGCGGCCACGAGGACAGAGCTCCAGAACCTGGGCGTGGAGGCCAGTGGCTGGCCCCAGGGAACGCATTTACGAATACTGCGGACCACACTGGCTCAGTGAGGATTTCTGTTTGTAAAGTACTTCCCGATGGCAAACACAAAACAAAAATTGGGGCGGGGGGGAAGACAGTAACAAAAAATTAAAAATAAGAATAAAAATTTTAACTCAAGAGCCAAGGGCGATAGAACAGAGTCAGAAGCAGATGCTTCAAGTTTCTGATGTCTGAAGGGCTGTAGAGTTAGTGGTAGACTGTGATAAAAGTTCAGGGTGTATTTTTTGTGTGTGTAATAACTAGAATTTGACCTAAGGTGTTACAGCTAAAATGCCAACTGAAGAAAGAATGGCACATTAAAAAAAAAAGCCTTGAGGGCCAAAACACACAGCAGAAATGCCATCTGCACTTGTACGTTCACTGCGGCACAATTCACAATAGCCAGAATCTGGAAACAACCCGAGTGCCCGAGAACAGAAAACTGGTTAAAGAAACTATGGTACGTCTACACAGTGGAATACCATGCAGATGTTAGGCAAAATGAAGTCATGAAATTCACTTATAAGTGGATGTCACGAAGAGTATCATGCTGAGTGAAATGAGCCAGAAGCAGAGGGACATAGAATGACCACACTCATTTGGGGGATATAATACGGAAAACGTAATATGATACTAATACCCATGGACAATTAAAACAAGAGTCAGAAGGATTGGCCCAGGGTTGGAAGCCTGCCTCAAGTGCTCGGGGAGAAGGCAGTTGGGATAGAGAAGGGACCGCTGTGACAAAAATGGCTGGAAGTGATCACTCTGGATAAGAAATGTGTGCTGAAAGTAGGTAGAGGAACAGACATGATAACCTCTCAGTATCTGTACTGCACACCATAATGCCCCAAAAAGAGAGGGACAGAGGGGGCGTGGTGGGGTGGGACAGTGCCTGCCACAGAGACAGGCTGGGGTGGGTGGTGGCAGAGGGAAACTAGGTGGTGGTAAATGTGCACACGTGAAGAGATGGGTGTTGGGACACCGAATGTCTAAAACCCGATCATGAAAATTTGTAACTGTGTATCTCACAGTGATTAAAAAAAAAAAAGCCTTGATAGGGAAAAAATGAAAAGAAAAACAGATTTGGAAGGAAAAGAGCAAAAGAACAAAGAATAAGGGATGGAAACAGTTGCAGTATGGTGGCATGAAACACAACCACTGTTTCATGTAACAGTTTCATGTAACCAGTTACCCTAAGTATAAAGAAACCCTAAGCTCCAATTAGAAGGCAGAGATTCCCGACTTTGAAAGAAAACAACCAACATGCAGTTTCCCTGGCATATACAGACATAAACAGGCTAAGGATGAAAAAAAGACACACCGCACACCAAAACTGAAGCACACGGGTACAGCTATGCAAACAGCAGCCAAGCAGAGTTCAGAGCTAGGAGCACTTCCTGCCAGCTCCTCGGAGAGCCAACTTTTAAAAGAAAGGCAGTGTGTCAGGAAGAGCAAACCATCTCCCGAATCTGTACGGAAGCCTTTCTGTGAAGTTCTGGATGGAAACGCCGGCGTGCCAAAACCAGAAAGGGCCCGACAAGCTGGATTACAGGGAGAAATCCAAATATCGAAACAGACGGGCTGAAATGCTACCGGGCGCTCGGGACGTGGTCTGAGAGTACAGAGAGCGGCGAGGCTGCAGGGACACGTGCTGCCCAGTGAGCCCTTGGGAGGGGGGACGAGGGTGACGGAAGGGGAGGAAGGAGCAGGGACAAAGCCCAGCTGGTGTCAGGGGCCTCCACGCGCCCCCCCACTCAGGGCGTGGGGAGGAGGGCGGCCTCGCTGGCAGGATGGCGTTCAGGAGCACCCAAAGATGCGGCAGGCAGGGGGCACGCATGACCCCAGGGCCTGTGCTTCCCCAGTGGGGGCCAGAATTTTTTTTTTTTCTTTTTGGGTCACACCTGGCGATGCACAGGGGTCATTCCTGGCTCTGCACTCAGGAATTAGCCCTGGTGATGCACAGGGGACCATATGGGATGCTGGGAATCAAACCTAGGTCAGCCGAGTGCAAGGAAAATGCCCTACCCGCTGTGCTATTGCTCCAGCCCCCCCAAAATTTTTAAAACTTTTATTTTATGTATGTATGTATGCATTTATTTATTTATTTGCTTTTTGGGTCACACCCAGCAATGCACAGGGGTGACTCCTGGCTCTGCACTCAGGAATTACTCCTGGCGGTGCTCAGGGGACCATATGGGATGCTGGGAATCGAACCCGGGTCGGCCGTGTGCAAGGCAACCGCCCTACCCGCTATGCTATTGCTCCAGCCCCCGGGGACCAGAATTTGCCGGGCAGCCGGGGAAGAGCCCAGGTGAGCGCCGGCCCGGGCCCCTCTGGGTGTGTGGGAGCGGCCTCCAGCTCGGCCAGGGCTCGGGACTGCTCCCGGGCCGTGATGGGGCTTTTGTCACGGGCACGGGCCTCTGGGTGAGAGGCGGCCTCTCAGGTACACTGTGTTTCCGTGGGATCAAGCAGCAGGGCGTGGAAGGAATGTCGCGGTTGGCTTTCCCCTCTCGGCCCCTTGTGGCCAGCCCCCTCCCGCGGCCCCGTGTCGGGCTTAGCCATTACCTGCTGTCTCACTCGGTCCCGGGGAAGTGGTTCTGTTCGACTGAGCAAGGGAGCTTTGACTGACCGCCTTTTCCCCCGGGGAGCGCGGAGCCCCACTTCCTCCCCCCTCGCGAGAGTTAGCGTTCTCTTTCATGGCATCGAAAACAGAGTTCTCTTGGCTACAGTGGGAAATGACATTTTTTTTTTTGTCTCTTTTTCAAAACATGACTTCAGCTGTTTTCTTTAGACTGGTGTGAACATGGAGCAAACGTCTCCTGCAACTCTGAGCCGATCTGCTAAGACCAACAGGCCTCCCGACACGCGCGGGCCTCGGAGGGTTTGTTCTGCCCCTCTGCTCTCTCTCCCTCCCCGCTCCTTGCCGTCTCTCTCGCCATGGAAACCATGAAGACTGTCTGGTTCACATTCCGAAGCACACACCACAAATAACAGCCCGTCTCTGACAGGCAGGCTCCTGAGCGCACGGGGAGAATCCAGAAAAAGCAAACGGCTGCAGTACCCACCGCACACAGAAAACCAATCGTGCAGTTCCCCCTGCGCCTGTTCTTGAGTCACGCTGAGAGCCACACTCACCGATACTAGTGACACCTGCACGGCCCCCTCACTCCCTGCAGAGAGATGAGTGGACCCGCTGTCCGGCCTGGCTTCCCCGTCCCAACTCGGGGGAGGGTCTGGATTTCAGAAAAAGCCATTCTGGGCTGAAAAGACCCCCCGCCCATCCTGCTATTAGCGAGATGCCAGCAGGAATGACCATGGGTGACCACGAGGTGCCACGGAGAGGAGGCGGGTGCCAAGGGCCCCACTGAGTGAGGGGTTGTCCAGGTCTGGGGGGACAGTTCCCCGTTTGCTTAGCGCCGTGTACTTGGCATGGGACTTCCGGCTGGTCCACGGATAAGGCACCTGCCTCTCGAGCGGCCTATCCGGGCTTGAGCCCTGGCACCCCACATGGCCCCCGAGTACCGCCAGGAGTGAGCCCCGAGCACCGGCAGGTGTGCCCACCCCACTCCCGCAGAGAAGCATATGGATGGATGTGGGCACACACAGCTGTTCTGGGTGACAGTGACCAACGGCCAGGCTAACTGGGATCTATTTTGGGAGGCCCGTTTGGACCCACTGCTGCTGCTTTAACCTCGGCGGCCAAGGCTCATAGAAAATGCCAGAACAGGTCCTCAGAGCCTCACCCTCAAGCACGGTTATTCACACGCTGACCTACTGCTGGGGGCTGCGGGACGTTCCTTCAGAAAGGCTTGGGGGTGCAGTGACGCCTCTGAACTCCACACTGTAGTTCGGAGCTCGGACTTTGCCAGTCTCCAGCCAACTCCCAAGATAGTTTCTGAGTGATGTGAGCGGTTTCCGTCTATTTGCACAGCCATTCACTCGACCACAGAACATGTGTCCGGAGCCCTCACTGGTTTGGGGGAAAATGAGCCATAGGCCGGGCGACCGCCAGCTCAGCATTAAGCATTCAATCCGCTTACTGGGGACGGACAGTTTCCGTCTTCAAAACCAAAACATGAAGGTAGCTGCCACTGTCGGTGCCATGTATTTACAACTCTAATTCCTTTCTTTTTTGTTCTTTTTGGGTCACACCTGGCATTGCACAGGGGTTCCTCCTGGCTCATGCACTCAGGAATTACTCCTGGCGGTGCTCAGGGGACCATAAGAGATGCTGGGAATTGAACCTGGTCGGCTGCGTGGAAGGCAAGCACCCTACCCGCTGTGTTATCGCTCCAGCCCCTCTAATTCCTTTCTAAGTCTCTTCAAGTCTAAGTAGAAAAATGTAGGTTTCTAACAAATCCTGCAATCCACTTGAAAGAGAAAGGGAAAAGCAGGCAAAGGGCAAGACAGGGCTCCAGTAAGCTCTTCCCCTGAAGGAACAAACAGGCAACGCGGCTTTCCCGGGCTCTTGACCTCCGAAGGGGAGCGCAGCCGGAGATGATAATAATAAACGGGCATGACTGTGTCTGGGTCGACAATGACTAACGAGGGGCGGCACAGTAAGGATTCAGCCTTGGGGCCGCCCCGGAGGAGAGGAACAGAAAGTGCCCCCCTCTGCCAGAGGCAAGGATTCACTTACTTCGCCCTCTTGGCCATTTCGTTCCCATCCCACCGCGGGCTGTACGGGTAATTCTTCTGGGCCTGGGAGTACAGCTGTCCACTGCTGGTGAAGTGGTAGACGGACTGGAACGTGAGGGTCGGCTGGTCTCGAGGGAAAAACAGGGGCAGGTCGACTGCAGAGACAAAAGAGAGGAAACGCAAGTTAGGGTGGCCGGGGACCCAGCACCCCCTCGGGGCGCAGGGGGGCTCCAGACTCTCATCAGGCTACAAGCAGTCGGCCGAGGCTGAGGTCGCAGAACGGAGAGAGGGAGCAGCAGGCCCTGGGCAGACCGAGGGGCCAATCACACCTAAAGGAGAAGAACCGTAGGAAGTGCAGGTGCTGAAAGGGGCGGAAACGGCTCCGGGGGCTGCGCCCAGCCCCCCCTGCTCACCTCCCCGCGCCCCTTGTGAGCCTCTGCTCCGCCACACATTGCTCCCAGGAGACAGTGTCTCCGCACCTCGGACAGATGGAGGAGGAGGGACAGAGAACAGGAGAGCGGAAGCCGGCACCTGACCGGGGTTCCATTCCCGGCACCGCATGGACCCCGGGGCCAACCAGGTGCCCACATCACAGTACCCCTGCGGCGTTCCCCTCGGGCCCTGGCATTGACCCGCCAGTCTGCTTGGTGGGGGATCGCCTACTGAGTATCACTCGGGAGACCACCCCTCAATAATACTGATAAAAGAGCAGGATCTGGAAATATTAATAGAATGGGTATCAACAGGGCAGGAAATCTTTTTTTTTTTTTGGTTTGTGGGGCCACAACCCGCAATGCTTAGGGGTTCCTCCTGGCTCTGCACTCAGGAATCATCCTGGAGGTGCTCAGGGGACCATACGGGATGCTGGGGAATGAACAACGGTCAGCCAGGTGCAAAGCAAACGCCCTCCCCACGGTACTGTCGCTCCGGGACCCTCACCTTTGTGTGTTGTCAGCTGTGGCCACATGCCCCACCCCGACCCGGGACAGTCGCCATTTCCTCCCCATCGGGCCCTGGGTCCCGACACTCAGCAGCATCCAGGCTCCTGGCATTTCCTTACATCTCCCGAGCCGGGAGGCGGCCCGAAGGGAATTGACAAAGACTCCTGAGCGATGCTTGCCCGTCATTTACAGTGCGATGCTCTTCTGCAGTGAACAAGAGCCACGTGCTGTAACTGTTCCTTTGGGGGTTCTTTAATTCATATTTAAAAATGAAGTGATGTACTGTTTTGAAGGCAGAGCAGCGTTACAAACGCAGCATGATTCAACGCTCTATCGCTCACGGTATGTAGAGAACCGCAAGGGACGGATATACACACGATGGATCTTTGCATGAATGCTGCCTACTTTGAGGACAAGGAGGAGGTGCATTCATTTATCAAAAGTAATAAGGAGGGGCTGGAGTGATAGCACAGCGGGTAGGGTGTTTGCCTTGCATGCAGCCGACCCGGGTTCGATTCCCAGCATCCCGTATGGTGCCCCGGAACACTGCCAGGACTAACTAATTCCTGAGTGCTGAGCCAGGAGTAACCCTTGTGCATTGCCGGATATGATCCAAAAAGAAAAAAATAATAAGGAAAGGGGCTGGAGTGGTAGGATGGCAGGGAGGGCGCTTGCCTTGTATGCGGCTGACCCGGGTTTGATTCCCAGCACCCCAGACGATCTCCCGAGCTTGCCAGGAATGACTCCTGAGTGCAGAGCCAGGAGGAAGCCCAGAGTATAGTCAGGTGTCTCCCCCTCCCCTGAATAAACAAAAGCAAAAGCAAAGTAATAAGGAAAGGGGCTGGGGAGAGGGCTGCAGGCCCGGAGTCTCATTCCTGGCGCCACCGGAGTGGTCTTGGTGCTCCCTGGTAGGCTGGGAGTGCTCCGAAGGCCCTTTGAGCACTGGGCTTGGAAGGCTCCCTGCATAAGAATAATGAAAAAATAGTTTTGGATGTCTGGTTTTTATAGAAGACTTTTATATACTCGGATGCAATCTCACACTTGAAACTCTGATGCAGGTTTTAGTTTTTAACCATCGGCATTCAGCACATGCACAAGTAAGACAATTTTCTCAGGCCAAGGGAGGCAGCAGCGGGACCCAGATGGTGTCCTAAGCTGACGGTGCCTCCGGTGTGCAAGGGTATGAAAATGGGACTGGAGGGACAGCCTTGCACACTGAGGCTTCAGCCAACTCTGGCTCCATCCCAAGCACTGCAGACGGTATCGGGAAGTGCCCGAGCACTGCCTGGTGTGGCCCACGACCCCCCAAATAAACAAGAACTGACAAACGTGATCTCATTCAAAAAGGACGAATGGCACAGCCCCCACCCCCGCCCGCCGCCGTGCCAGCCTCCTAAGGGAGCTAAACTAAAGTCTGTGATGAAGGAGGCCCACGATTCATCTTCTGGCTCCATCACGGGAAAACACCAAAAAGATGTCACCCACATAATCATAAAAATGATTTACAAATCTAAGGAGAAATTACGTTGTAATAAAAATCAAAACAGATGCCTATCTATTCCCTGACGGCCTCGTGGAATGTCTGACCCGGCCGGGGTCCTCTGAGCACCTGGATGATTTGCTTCTGTTTGGGGCCACCCCTAGCGGTACCCAGGGCTTCCTCTCGGGCTCGGGGGACCCTATGGGGTGCCAGGGACTGACCCTGGGTCAGCCTTGTGCAGGGTGAGGGCTCTACCTGCTCAGGCCTCCAGTGTAAGTTCTTAAAGGAGAAATCAGGTTTACGGCAAACCTAAAGCAAATCAAGAACTACAGAGGCGCTGAGCAGGGGGGTCTCTCGGTGTGTGTGACCTGGCTCGAGGGGGCTCTCCTGGAGAGTCAAGGTGCAGTGCCCGTGAGCGTCCCTCGGAGGCCTCAGCATTGGGCTATTTGTGTCAAAGAGCAGAAAGTCGCTGACATTCAGTACAAAATGTGAGAAACACACAAGTCCTAACTCAATTTAGAAAATCCTTGTGACTACCTTTCAGATCACAAAACGTGAGCGTTACATCTTTGAAAAAGCTGCCACTTTGAACAACAACAAAAACAACAAATGCTGTTTTCTAGAATCAAGTTTATATCTTTTCAGATTACTTGTGGCATTTCCTCTGGGTTTTAGAAAAATGCCTGTTTGGAGAGAGGAGAGAGGAGAGAGGAGAGGGGAGAGAGAGAGAGAGAGAGGAGAGGGGAGAGAGAGAAAGGAGAGAGAGAGAGGAGAGAGAGAGAGAGAGAGAGAGAGAGAGAGAGAGAGAGAGAGAGAGAGAGAGAGAGAGAGAGAGAGAGAGAGAGAGAGAGCCTGCCTCTATGACAGGCAGGGGCAGCGGGGTGGGGAGACAGATGGGGAAGGTGACAGGAGGGAAACTGGGGACTTTGCTGGTGGGAAATGTACATGGCGAAAGGACGGGTACTGGAACACTGTGTGACTGAAACACAGTCATGGACAGCCTGTGACTGTGTATCTCACGGTGATTGAATTAAAATAAATTGAGAGTAAATACAGTTACCATTCAGAATCAAAGTAGTAAGGATCGCAATGTATTACAGAGGCTTCATGCATCCCCAACCGTCAGCTGCCTTGAACTTGGGTGTGAACTATGTTATTTGGTTTCTATTATTGTTTGATTTATTATTTGTTTTTGGGCCACACTTGGCTGTGCTCAGGGATCACTTCTGGCGGGGTTTGGGGGACTGTATGGGATGCCGGGGATTGAACCCAGGCTGGCAGTGTGCAGGGCACGTGCCCTATCTGCTGTACCATCGCTCTGTCCCTCCCCTCCTGCTCCTGTTTCATGGGAAATAGATTGCCACTGCTTTGCTATGCTAAAATATGATTTCCTTCAGCCTCATTCTGAACCACCCACTTTGACCCCTATATGCCCAATTTGCATCAGAGACGATTCAGAATGTGAATTCAAGCTAATTTACCTATGCAAGTAAAATTTCCTGGTTAAAAAAAAAAATCCCTTGGGGCTGGAGCAATAGTACAGCGGGTAGGGTGTTGCCTTGCACGCGACCGACCCAGGTTCGATTCCCAGCATCCCATATGGTTCTCTGAGCACTGCCAGGAGTTATACTTGAGTATAGAGCTAGGAGTAACCCCTGTGCGTTGCCGGATGTGACCCAAAAAGAAAAAAAAATCCCATGCAGCTATATGCTGACATACACCACAAAACGCAAATAGAACTTACTACATTTTGAACAGAGCGGCTGGTCCATTAGGGAAGCGGGAATGGTCAGCGGGCCTCAGAGATGAAACTGGTAACCCACAGACCAATTCACATGAGAAAACACAATTCGAACAACAGAACCAACGCTAGCTCAACTTAAGCAAGCTGCATTCTCTCGGTGTCGGTCAGGCCTCTACAGAGGGGCAGATTCTTTATAGATGCCCTGTGGGTAAGGAGTCAATCATAAAAACACTTATGAGAAACACTGCATTTGTCTGGTGAGAATCATCTGATTGGTACAAACCAGAGTGGAAAACAAAACAAAACAAAACAAAAGTGAACCTGTATTTCATCTCCACCGCATCTGTGTCCCTAACATCGCCCAGATGTTCACACACAGCCTCAAGCGAAAGGAAGTCGAGGATTTGCCACTGGGAGACATCAGAGTGCGCCCCAGGAACCCCGCGGCTCCGAGCACTTTGGCTCCTAGTTTAGGCTCCACGAAAATGCATCACGGGAGCACTTGCTTCCTGAGACCCACCCAGGTCCTCATTTCTTCTTCTCTTCCCCCTGCCCCTCCCGCTCCCCCTCCTCCTTCTCTTCTTGCTTCTGGTTTTGGGGCCGCACCCAGCAGTGCTCAGGGCATGCTCTGGCTCTGTGCTCAGGGGTCACTCCTGATGGGTGCTGGGGGACCGTATGTGGTGCTGGGGGGTTGAACCTGGGTCACCGGCATGCGAGGACAGTGCCCGACCCACAGTGCTCTCTCTTTTTTTGACAGCAGCTTCCTCCTCCCTCCTTCCTGTGCACAGGCTGAACCGTGGTCAGCGCGTGGCCCGCAGAAGGGAGGGTCCCCACCTGCTGGGTTCAGCGCCCACAGCCGTGGCCGCAGCACTGGCTGTTCCGGAGCTTGTTGAAACAAGTCCTGGTCACACAGTTCTAGGTCTGCGTCACCGGGGAGTTCCCAGGACTCGGTCACTGGACTCTGAGGGCGGAGTGACAACGACGCTCTGACGGGCTGGCCTCAGCTGGGCAGTCGCCTCGGTGACAGGGCTGGTGGCTCTCAGGCTCGAGGCTTTGCTGCCTCTCTCGAGACAAGGCCGGGCCCGAGATGGACAGACGCACAGATGCAGTTTCTCCTTCTCGAGAAACAAGCCGAGTGCCCCGCCGGGCTCCCGTTTCCCTCCTCGCCCAGCTGCTAAAACCCTGTCAGTCTGTAAGACGCTGGACACTCCCCCCCTCCCCTCTCCCCAAACCGTGAACCACGGAAAAATGACTGCGTGGTGCAACGATGAGGTGAGGACAAGGCAGATGACCGGGCGGGAAGGAAGAGCAGGCACGGGCCCCCCTGCAGCCTTCCTCTCCCGGAATCTGGGGGTTTCGGCATTCCCACGCAGGCTTCCCTAGAGCCAGCCCGTCGGTGGGCCCGAGGGGGAGTCGGTCAGGGCGCCGGCGAGGAAGTTTCCTCCGTGGACAGAGGTGAAAGGAGAAGATCCCTCTGCGCCCCCCGCTCCCATCCCCCTTTCCGTTCTGCCTTTAGGGCCTCTCAGGCAGGCTCATGGGCTCTCGGCTGAGCTCCCGGTGGGGACACTGGGGTGACCTCAGCAGGACGCCCCCTCCCACCTCCCGCCCGGGGACTGCCCTCCTCTGCTCTGTCTTCTCAGCCTGGCCGTCAGAGACATCCCTGGAAGGGTCGGTGCCTTCTGTGCCAGCGGGCAGGATCCCTGCGGAAGGTCCTTCAGAAATACCCGCACCGTTGGGGGCTGGAGCGATAGCACAGCGGGTAGGGTGTTTGCCTTGCACGTGGCCGACCCGGGTTCTAATCCCAGCATCCCATATGGTCCCCTGAGCACCGCCAGGGGTAATTCCTGAGTGAAGAGCCAGGAGTAACCCCTGTGCATCGCTGGGTGTGACCCAAAAACCAAAAAAAAAAAAAAAAAAGAAAGAAAAAAAAGAAATACCCGCACCGACCCTGGCGAGAGGCCGCTCAGGAAACAGAAGCAGGAAAGTTTGAGCTGTCTGGAAAATTTGGTTCTGTGGGCACATGCTCCAAGTGACAAACAAATGAGGGGTTAACCATGACCGCTTCCCCGGGGGTCACATCATCAAACAGCAGCGTCGTTAGTCTAGAGTCAAGCACCATTTCATGTCTCCAAGTCTTTCTGGGCTTCTCCCGGGCTCTCGGGGGCTTTGCTCTGTGGGGGAGGGTCTCTGCACCCATACACAGTCCCCCGGGCCAGTCCCGCTGCTCGACGTCTGCTTCAGAGCGCAGGCGTGCCCTGAACTCCCCCCTCCGTCACAAGTGCCTTCCTCACGGGCGCTCCACGCCTCTCTGTCTCGTGCCAGGCCATCAGGGGAGCCTGCCCCAGTCCTACTAACCATTCACTCATCTTGGAGACACCCGGAGCCTAACACCCAGAGAGCTAAAATGCCACATCTCCAAATGCCCACTTGTAAGGAACAGGAATGTGAGGAGGCTGGAGTGATAGTATAGCGGGCAGGGAGCTTGCATGACCCTTGTCCCCCATCCCCTCATCTGGGGCCCCGAGCCCCACCAGGACAGATCACAGAGTCAGGAGCCAGCCCTGAGCGTTGCCAAGTGTGGCCCCCCCAATAAATAAGAAACAAAACACAAATGTCCCCCCGCTCAGAAGAGTTCCTGTTTATGGCATTAAAGATCCAACGGTGCCTCCTTTGACCATCAGCGCCTGTCACTTACAGGTGGCGGGGCACACCAAACACGAACCCACTTTGTGAGACGGTTTTCAAATTCTCACTCTCCTGCACGTGACTTGGCTGTGGACACAGATTTCCTCCTGTGCTTTTCAAGTCACCAAATGAAAGTCTGCCGCTGCTTGAATTTTTGTCTGAAGTTCAGGAAATCCCCATGGGGAGAAGACAGCATGTCACAGTGGGAGAAGGATGGCGTTGGGGGGACGGGGTCAAGTAAAACTGGGATCAAGCGATCACCCCCCATTTATAGTGGGGAGACACAGCCGAGATATTCCCCGTCTCTGCACCTGCAACATACGAACGTTCTTCCATCATGGCATTGTCGGAAGGCCTGAGCAAACCCCCAGCGGGCACACGTCCACTCCCTTCCCTACACCCCGCTTTGCTTCGCCGTGTTTTCTTGTGTAGTTTCCTCCACTGTCCCACAGAGATGAATTTCTGGCAGTCACCCCAGGGCTCCAACCTGACAGAATTTGACGGGAATCTCTCTAAACCCTGGACACATCTCTCTCTCAGTAAGTATGCTAAACACAGGTTAGCTTTTTCTTTTATGCTGGTTTGGGGGCCACCCAGTGCGGCCACCCTTGGCCAGCCTCAGGACCACGAAAAATAGACCTGGGAGTGTTCAAGAGCCCCGCAGTGCCGGGGAGCGAATCCTGGAGCTGTAGTTGGCCACACACCGGGCCCGGTTAGCCTTTTCCTGACGGCAGAGAACATACAAGCACAGTGTTCAGGGGAGCTCGTCGGGGCCTTCCACAGACGTCTCCGCCCTGAGAGTTATACACCCACCACCTACCTCCGGGGAGAGCTGAGGGCCCCTTCATGTGGCTCCCGAGGTCCCCAGGGCTACTGACACGTGACACGGTGCTTGCACCCATCAAACACTGCCTGCTTCGGTTTCTCCTTGTCTGGCCAGCTTCTTCTTCCTGTGACTTCTCTCACAAAGGCTCAATCTCCCTCCAAGTCGCCGTCTGTCTCTCCTGCCTCTTTCCTGTCACCTCACATGGGTCTCGGCTACTCCAGAGTGACACGGAGCAGACCCGAGGGTGGGCTCCTGTCACGCGGACGGTCGCTAATTCGGGCTGCTTCCTCAGGCTCTTCGGCCTTCCTTGCTCCCCTCCGCTCCCTTCCTCTCCTTTCTCGCTTTCTCCTCCCCTTCCTTCTCTCCCGCCTTCCCCCCAGGTTCACAGCTGTCCCAGATAGTAGAAGCTAAAGAAAATCTGGCTCCGCGTATGCTGGGTTGAGCGTTTGCTTTTGAGGTATTTTACAAATACAAATGAGTCATTCCGTCACCCAATGAGACAGTCACGTAAAAGTGTAATAAGAGTCTCGAGACGAAAGGGATGTCCTGGTGTTTGTGGGCGAAGAGCCAGGTTCTCTCTCACTGGCCACAGAAATGACGGCAGAGGGTCCAGCCAGGCTGGCTCCCCCCGCCCCCCACAAACCAGACATTCTCACCTGCCTTTGAGACTGGCACGGCACGCGTTCAACTGCAGATGCCTGCCCCTACCTCCGCACCCCTCCTTCCTCCTAAGCACCAGAAAGCATCCTGGATAGGCCTCCATGGGAACCACCCAAGGCTGTGGGCGCCAAAGGGAAGAGGCCACGGATGAGTTATTTCAGCGCTCCCAGCACCGCAGACAGACGTGAGACACTCGGTGAAAGCCCGGGGAAGGAAAGGAAAGGAGCGTTACGGGAAATTCCAATCAAGCCCTCACCGGGTTGATATAAACCCAAAAATGCTCTGAAATAAACCAGGGCTGTCAAGGCAGTGGACACCGGGAACTCTCGGGGAGAACGGGCGACGTGAGACGCTCCGGTGCGGCATCAATGAAGCAGCTCCCACGTCCCAACTCAGGGATCCCAGCCCTGAAGGAGCCGCTGGTGCCGAGTGAGGCTGCAAGCCTGGTGACGCTTCCGGAGTGAAGGGTGTGTCGTGCCGGATAAAAAAAAAAATAAACAAATCTCAAGCTAAACTTGAGCTTCTTCTTCTTCTTTGTTTTTTTTGGCTTCTGCTTTGGACAGGAGTGAGTTTATGAGTTTCACAGTCTTGAGAAGACAGCAATGACCAGAGTGTGTCTCCACACTGGCAGGCGCGCCTGCAGCCCCGTGCCTGCGGCCTGGCCTCCCCTATCCCGAAAGGAGTCCGGGAGGAAGGTGACGACAGAGAGCGGTACCCTGGGGGTACGCGGATCCAAGCCAACCCCGTCCTGGCGCTTGGAGGAGGTCCGCAGAGAGAAGGGCAGGGGGGCCGAGGGCCTGGCACGACTCTGAAGTCGCCGTGGGGAGGAGGGCGGGCAGGGGGTGCGGGGAGAAGGGCCATGCACGGTGCAGCGGGCAGACAGCCGCGCTCCCAGCACAAAGGGAGGAGGGCGACCATGTTCCCGCGGGCTGCGTCATCCCTGACCAGGGGGAGGCATCTGCCCTGCCCACCCGCTCCAGCAGGCCAGGCGTTTCCCTCTCACCCCCACTCCCCACTGCAGCCCAGATGCCCCAACAGAGAACACGACGGAAAGCGGAGCACACGATCAGCGCTGTGCCAAGCCTCTCCCCAGACTGAACTGCGTGTCCCTTACATCCGGGGGCGCCCCTGAGCCCACTGCCAGCAGTTGCCGGGTGGGGGAAACAGGGCGCACTGCATCATCCCGGACTGTGCTAATTTAAAAAAAAATTTTTTTTGGGTCACACCTGGCGATTCACAGGGGTTACTCCTGGCTCTGCACTCAGGAATTACTCCTGGCAGTGCTCAGGGGACCATATGGGATGCCGGGGATCGAACCCGGATCGACTGCGTGCAAGGCAAATGCCCTACCCGCTGTGCTATCGCTCCAGTCCCCGTGCTAACTTCTCAAGTGAAATGCAGAGAAGAGGGCCTGAGATTTGGGGTGGCCTGGTGCCTGGGATGGGGGTAGGTCGGGTACTGGGTAGTGTGGGGGAGATGTGTGTGCACAGGGCGCGAGCGAGCGAGACAGACTCCATCAGGCAGCTCAACAGCCTGGACCCCACCCCATGTCCCTGTGCGGACACCCTCCTCAGGCGGCTCTCTTATCTCACACGTCCCGCGAAGCCTCCGCTCCAGATTTACTCTGCTGCAATAGTGAAATGACACGGAAACGCCTGACCAGGACTAGATAAGGCGGGAAGGGACACTTTCCTAGAAATTATTCAAAGATAAGTCGCTGGCTCTTTGCTCGCTTTCGAGGTTCCGTTCTTCTGTCCGGTGGAATGGACAGGAAGTAGCTTATCTCGGGGAGGCTGAATGTTGGGGTGAGGGGGGGGGGTCTGTGCTTGGAGGCACGCTGCCCTCTTCACTCAGCCACGAGACTGCACAAAGCCGAAGCTCCAGGTAGGGGAGCACGCGTGTGGCATGCTGCCTGGCCCAGGGGAAGTCATGCTAGTGCAGGCGGGGACCCAGCCCAGCACAGGAGGCCCGAGCGGGAAGAGCGGGTAGGACCTCCGAATCGGGTAGGTCTGGACTCGACCCCTACACTGCCAGGAGCTGCCGGGGTGACCTCAGGCAACTGAAACCTCGAGTCTAGGCTCTTTCCGCTTCCAAAGCGGCAATGCCGCCCTTGGACGAGTGCTGGAGGCTTACATAATGCAATGGATACGTGCAGGAGACTTGGCACGCAGCAGCTAGCCATAAACGACACCTGTTATTATTCACTTTTCTCACAGAAGCGACCAAGACAACAAACACGCCCGAGTCTCTCCACTGTCTCCTTCCAACCCGACGTTCAGAGGCAAAAGAAAATGCCACCCTGAGCTTAAAAGTTGACACGTTCTTTTCATTCAACTTTCAGTTTAGTTTGGCCCATCTTTCTACTGGAGGTCAATTCTGGTCTCAGAAATTTGTTTAATTTACAATCTTTTTTCTCAAAAAAAAAAAAAAGCTCTGGAGACCTAAGTTCAAGTTCAAGAGACATAAGACATAAAGTTTACAGCAAAAGTTTGGCCTAGATGGGGAAGCCCTGAGGGGGCAGGGAGCTCGTGCCAACCCGCCCGTGGGTCTCTGGCGCTTTGCGGATGCACATGCCCCAGTTCTCTTAGGGCAATGGGCTTTCCTTTTTCCACCTTCTAACTCATTTTCCTTCTTTTTTTTTTTTTTTGGCTAAACCACACATTACTGCTAGTCTTTTGGTTCTTTGAAAACAGACAGCAGAAACAGACTCAATCTTCATCTACCTAAAAATCACCGTTCAATATACTAAAATGTTGCTGAGTTTGGGTTTTTGCTTCGTGGTGCTGCTTCTGGTCATACTTGGTCATTTGTCCTTCCACGTGAAGGGGGAGGGCAGACGCATGAAGATGGAAATTCGTCTCCAGCAGCCAACACCAAAGAGCAGTTTCACTGGAGAAGGTACCACTGCTGTCTACACGGATTTCTAAGCACTCCTTTATTCGCAGTCTCCAACCCAACAAACGGGAAGAGAACAAACTGCCCGTGTGTCCCGAAGGCGCCTCTGCATGCCGGGATGGCCTCGTCGCCAGTGCGCTGCTGGGCTCGTGCACCCAAACGGAAAGGAACGGGGCTGCAGTCAGCGTGGGAGCGTCGGGAGCCGGGTCTGGAGCGGGCCACTCCTCGGTGTCTTCCCCCGTGGCTGCCTCTGGACAGCGGCTCCACGGGAAGAGCAGGACGGCAGATGGGTGAGGCACTGGCCTGACACTCCCCATGTCCGGTCACAGCCACGGCCTCACTCATGGCACCCCAGGTCAGAGGGGACCGGCTGTCCGCTGGGAACTGGGAGTACAGCGTGGTGACTGCTGGGCAAGGCCAGGGACTTGCTCCCAAGTCCAGTGAGCCCCGCTGGGCCACGCCGCCTGCTTCCCAAGAGATGCTCGTCCGGGAGCAAATATTGTGGTAACAATAGTTCCTTGTACAGAATGACTTTATGGTTCTCTTTGATCTGGAAAGAAAAATCTCCCCCTGTACACAAGGGATCGACACACATGATGTCTCCCCCACACACACCCAGTTTTGCTATAATACACACGTTCTTTAAGCTGAGAAAAAGGAAGGACTATTTCTCAAATACCTACAGCGGGCTGGGCACTTCCGCCTCACGAGTCTCTCTGCTTCCTCTTCGTGAGGGAGCGAGCCTGGGGCTGGGGCGATAGCACAGCGGGTAGGGCGTTTGCCTTGCATACGGCCGACCAGGGTTCGATTCCCAGCATCCCATATGGTCCCCTGAGCACCGCCAGGAGTAGTTCCTGAGTGCAGAGCCAGGAGCAAGCCCTGAGCATTGCTGGGTGTGACCTAAATAAATAAATAAAAGGAAAAGAATGAAGGCGTGAGCCTGTTCCGGGGGCCCAGCCTGTGAACCTGGCTGCAGCGGGGAGAGCAGAGGACAGGCCTGGCCCTGGCCGGGCGCGTCTGCAGGGCCGCCTCCCTGCTGGTTTCTGGAGGAGGCATTCTGGCTTGGCCGGCCTCTGAGGCAGGGGATGCTAGAGGCATGTCAGTTCTCTGGCCAGTGATCCAGGAAGTCCCCCCTCCCCACAGGGTCTGAGATCAGAAGAGGCGGCCTGCCTGGAGGAGGAGGATATGTCGCCTCCCAGACCTTACAAGTTACGCTCCCCAGTATAGCACTAAGGATTTTGGTATTGCCTATTTCCTTCTCCTGGACGCTTCCTTTCGGCTGGGAGCAATCTGATGGCTCTGCCTACGGGGTTTTAATGGCCCCGGACCCCGCACCAACTGGCCTCTCCTCGTGTCTGGGTCTGGCCCTCCTCTTTCCTTGCTAACACTTGCTGTTTCTTTTCTCCATCTGCTTCACATCCATCGTCACGGAAGGACGTGCTAAGCTGGAGGGCCGCACCCCCAGTGTGCCTCCCGGGGGCGGGGGGGGTCCCCACCTACGGATGCCCTCTGATAGCGCCTGGCTCTCCGCATTCTTCCCGTGGGCTCGCCTGCACTCCATCCCGATCACCCCGAGGCCCGGTGAAGGTTTACGTGTGAACTTTAGGGCTGAGATCCGTTTTTCATCTCCCGTCTCTGCGGTGGTCTCTGGGCCCCTGGAGAGATAAGGGCGCTGGAACTGCAGAACCAAGTGACTTGTTGACAACTCCCGTTCTGTGACCAGGCTGGGTGCAGAGCTCCCAACTTTAATCCCAGCGGCTCTGGTGCCTCTGGGATGTTCTGCGCGTTGCCAGGGAGAGTCCTAGTGCGTATGTGGAAGAAAAGCCATCACCGGCCCACCACTGCGCCCCGTACAGAGCGATTCCGAACCTTCTTCCACGTTCAAAACCAGCCTCGCTGTTCCTCTTGGAAGGCTGCTGGCCCTCAGGGGACTATGCAGAGAACACTGTCCTGCCACAGGAGAGGGGCCTGGGGCCACATCTACCACTGCTGTGGAGAAACAGAAATGGGGCTGTGTAGGTCTCTCTCTCTCTCTCTCTCTCTCTCTCTCTTTTTTCACAGAGCCGCATTCACACAGTTGAATACACTTTTCCATAAGCCAGAATACACAGACTTCTCCTGTCCACCCCTTTCAGGTCAGCTCCAAGGGGAAGCGGTTCAGTACATTTTCTCTCTCCAGGAACTGCTTCTCTGTTTGCCTGACAGGGTCGCAGCTAAATTACCTTCACTCTTTCTGTGATTCCTTCAGGCAGGGGAGGGGATCTAGCTCCTCCGTCTGAAGAATGGGCAGGACACCAGGGGCTCTGGTTGGGAGATTAAGCTTTGAACACAGACACACACAGCAGCTCATACACACGCAGCAGTTAAGGACTGATGAAAAGAATCTGATTAGAAATAAAAGTCAGGGGACATTCCAAAGGGCTTTAAAATCAAGTGCCTTAAACCCAGTCACACCTCAGCAGAGCCTGACAGGGCAACTTAACCCTTTCCACCCAGCCTGCCTGCCTCCTTCCCCAGCCCCGCCTCACTCAGGATCCCTTCCCCACACTCGTGGGTGCTGCAAACGGATCTCTCTGTTTCTGAAAGCCCATGGCTCGCTTTCAGCGTATTACTGATTGGTCCTGTGGGGAAACAGGCTCAACCCCAGCGCGCAGCCCAGTGACACCGAAGTCGCCCCGGAAGTGCTTGGGCAGCCATCAGGTGGGCTTGGCAGAGAGGTGTGGGGACCCCAGGTCCAGCCTGTCAGTGGTGATTTGGTGTTCTGGGAGCACTGAGCGTGGGGATCCGAGTCAGCTGAGAGAAAGAGGCAGAGGTGCGGGTGCACGCACGTTCATCCACAGAGCCTTTGGCCCGTCTACACAGGCTCCGGTGCTAATGGAAGGGGGGGGGGGTCTAAGAGGAAGCAGCCTGTCACTGGGCTCGTTACCAGGAAACCAGAGCTGGAGAGGAGGGGGAGGCTGCCCGGGAGCTCCATCACAGGCTTCTTTCATCCGTCTCCTGCAGGATGCCGGGCCCGGGCCCGAGTACCGTAAGGCCCACGGCCCTGTTCGCAGCTCGGACCCAGGGACGCTGTCACAGAGGCCGGGGACTGGGGGACGCTGCTCAGGGCAGGCCCATCGGGGGCTCCTGCTGAGCCTTCTCCCTCCCCCGGCTGCACAGGCCGTGCCGGCCACCTGGCCCGCAGCACTGGAGCAGGGGCACAGGCGGGTGGCCGTGATCTCAGGAGCAGGGCGCTCGTCAGGGCCTTGGGGACACCGGGGAGGGCCGAAGGGCCAGTTTCCCACCAGCACCCAGATGGGGGGAGTGAAAGAGCCAACGTGGAGGTCGGGGCAAGGCGTGTGAAGCCTGAGGCGGCGGGGCACGGGGGAGCCTCTGGCTGGGGCTTCACGGGACACTCGGGTGCACCTGGGCCCCGGGCAGGCCAGGCCCGGCAACGTCCCCGCCAGAGACCAACGCTGGGGAACTGCTGGCTGGCTGCGGGCACTGGCCAGGTCCCTGCCAGGCCCTCCCTGCTCACTCCGTCCTGGGCAGATCCCTGCGCCCCCAGCACCCCCCCCCCGGCCCCCTGCCCTTTGAAGAGAAGCTGGAGGGTCACCTCAGACGCTTCTGAGGGCCCCGCGCCACTCAACCTCTGCTTTGTGCTCCAACTCCTCCTTCCTGCTCAGAAAGTTGCTGCCCACCATCAGATAAGGGGTTGATATCAATGGTATATAAAGCACTGGTTGAACTCTACAAGAAGAAAACATCCAACCCCATCAAAAAATGGGGCGAAGAAATGAACAGAAACTTTACCAAGGAAGAAATACGAATGGCCAAAAGGCACATGAAAAAATGCTCTGCATCACTAATCATCAGAGAGATGCAGATCAAAACAACCATGAGATACCACCTCACACCACAGAGACTGGCACACATCCAAAAGAACAAAAGCAACCGCTGTTGGAGAGGATGTGGGGAGAAAGGGACCCTTCTACACTGCTGGTGGGAATGCCGGCTAGTTCAGCCCTTTTGGAAAACAGTATGGACGACTCTCAGAAAACTAGAGGTTGAGCTCCCATTTGACCCAGCAATACCACTGCTGGGAATATATCCCAGAGAGGCAAAAAAGTACAATCGAAACAACATCTGCACATGTATGTTCATCGCAGCACTGTTTACAATAGCCAGAATCTGGAAAAAACCCGAATGCCCCAAAACGGATGACTGGTTGAGGAAACTTTGGTACATCTATACAATGGAATACTATGCAGCTGTTAGAAAAAAGGAAGTCAAGAATTTTGTAGTTAAGTGGATGGGCATGAAAAGTTTCATGCTGAGTGAAATGAGTCAGAAAGAGAGAGACAGACATAGAAAGACTGCACTCATCTATGGTATATAGAATATCAGAGTGGGAGACTAATACCCAAGAACCGTAGAAATAAGTACCAGGAGGTTGACCCCATGGCTTCTCGGCTGGCCTCACGTTCCGGGGAAAGGGCAACTCAGAGAAGCGATCACCAACTACATTGTAGTTGAAGGCCATGTGGGGGAAAGGAGTTGCGGGCTGAATGAGGGCTAGAGACTGAACACAGCGGCCACTCAACACCTTTATTGCAAACCACAACAGCTAATTAGAGAGAGAGAACAGAAGGGAATGCCCTGCCACAGTGGCAGGGTGGGGTGGGGGGGAGATGGGAGTGGGGAGGGTGGGAGGGACGCCGGGTTTACGGGTGGTGGAGAATGGGCACTGGTGAAGGGATGGGTTCCCGAACTTTGTATGAGGGAAGTATAAGCACAAAAGTGTATAAATCTGTAACTGTACCCTCACGGTGATTCTCTAATTAAAAATAAATAAATTATAAAAAAAAAAAAAAAAAAAGTTGCTGCCCACTCCCCGGTGCTGGAGACACCCAGCTTCTCCCCTGGGTGGAGGCTGCACAGAGCCGCAGCCCTGCGCCCGCTTCTCCTCTGACGCTACGGCTGGGTAGCCTGGATCGCCTCTCCCGAGCCCGAGCTGTCCTCCGCGCCATCTGCCGGGGACAGTGACGGTGAGACCGCCCACCCCTCGGGGGTCACCTGTGCCGCCCACCCCTGGGGGTCACCCGCGTAACTGCAGCGTAACTGCCCGGGGGCCTGCTGAGTTTCTGGAACCCTACTCTCAGATGGTGGTTGGTGCCAATCGCGGTGACTGGAGGCTGGGCGGTGTGCGGGGGAGTGAAATCCCTCTGCATGTGCCCTGCCGCCTCTGACGCCGCCTCCCATGCCTCAGAGAGTGGCGCCCTGAGCAATGGGCTCGCAGGGCTGCTCTGGGCTGCCCAGTTTCCACACAGTGATGGGGCCTACTAGCGTGTGGACACGCAGGGCTGTGCGGGTTTTGTGTCGGGCTTCTTCGACAACCTAAGACACCTTTAGAAAAATATGCTTGGGCTGGAGCAATAGCGCATCGGGTAGGGCGTTTGCCTTGCATGCGGCCGACCCCGGTTCGATTCCCAGCATCCCATAGGGTTCCCTGAGCACCACTGGGAGTGATTCCTGAGTGCAGAGCCAGGAATAATACCTCTGCGTCGCTGGGTTGACCCAAAAAGAAAAAAAAAAATAGAGAAACACATGCTTGCAGGGGATTTAGTCCCGGAAGTCTCCCCGAAGTTCCTGAGATGCAGGACTTTGGCAAGACGGCCGAGGAGGGAGAGTTTCTCTGTCTCTGTCTCACACGCAGATGCAGTTTCAGGGTGGAGGCCTGGGTGGGGGCTGCCGGGTGCACCCATGGATGATGTGTGGCGAGCGAGAGGGTCCCCAAAGCGGTGGAGGGGGGGGCTGCTGTGGGCGGCAGCCGGCGTGGGCTTCACAGTGCTCCAAAAGGTCAGGGTGGAAGCTGAATCAACCCTGGCTGAAAACATCTGCGGGCCGGCCAGGAGGGGGGCACAGAGGCGCATTTTGCTTCCGTGCGTAATTTCCTCAGTACTTAACGACGAACGCGTCTCGGGGCTGGATTCGAGTGCTTTCTAAATGGGAGCTGAGTCACAGGTACCTCGATGCTGTGTCTGCAGTCCAGGGCGGGTGAGTCACGTCTGTGAAGCTCAGAGAGAAAGTACCCCTCGACCCGCTGCTTAGTCATCTTCGGCCTGGATGCTGGGTTCACGAGCCCGGCAAACTATAATGAGCGATCTAGCCTTTTACCATCTCTTTATTCTCTTCTAAACAGTACAAATTACATCGCTAAAAATAACTTCATCCATGCAAGTGAGTCATTTCGACCTGACAAGCTTCCACAAGTTACCCAGCTAAATTGCAATATTTACTTGCAGAGCCACAAACCTGACGGTCCTCTCGGCTCTGCCCCCACCACCGCTCCCCTTACTTTGGGGGGGGGGAATCAAAAATTTGGTAGAGCTGGGAGAGTGGGGGGGGGTTCCTCAAAGATCTCAACGCTTTGCTTGCAGCCTCTGACGCGGGGAGAGGCCTGGGCTGGGCCGGGGAGGCCCCTTCGCAAGGGCGCTCTAACCAAATTAAGAGACGCAGAATTTCAGTATTTCACAGCAAAGATTACGGTGGGACTGTGCTTTTCTTTCGGCGAGGGGTGCTTCCCGGCTAGTGAGAGATCAATAATCCTCCTTTAAGATCCTGACGCTGTTGAGAAAACGACGCAGGTGCGCTCAGCAGTGCAGACGCATGAACCCGGCGTCTGGGCTGGGCCAGGGGCTGCGGCCTGGCCGCGCCCGGGATCCTCCAGCCTCGCAGCTCTGCTGCGGTGCGGGGCCTGGGTGCTGCGGCGCTGTCCGGCCTCGGCCTGCCTGCTTGCCGCCTGCCGGAGCTCTGGGCCTGCGCTGTCAGCTCTCCCGAGTCCCACCCCAGGCCCCTCCCAGTTGGGCAAGAAGTACCACAAATTCCACCGGAGGCAGGGGCAGGTCACCTGTCCTGGGTAAACAGGGAGCGACTTCACGTCGTGCATGAGGTGCTGGCGCCGGCCAGAGGGGGCGGGGAGGGCTGCTGGTCGGTGTCTGGCCCAGGAGTGGCGTTACTGACACCTCCCGGCTCGCGCCACTTAGGCTCTTGTAAAGAGCCGGGGCCACTTGGCCTTCGTCGATGACCTCATGACACGGAAAGGTGTTTGCAGAAGGGAAAGCGGAAATCACCAGGAAACGGCCCGCGGGGTCCACTGTCTGGCCCTGCTGGGGCCGAGGCTTAGTCACCCGAGTCCCTCCAGACCTGGGTGGTCTGAGTCATCCACAGTGGCCCTCAGGGGCGCAGCTGCCCTTCCTCAGCGAGCTGCAGGGGTGAAAGAGGAAGCCCGGCGGGAGAGGGGGAGCCGGGGGCTGTTTGGCTCCGGTTAATCGGGGGACAAGGCAGAGGGGCCACAGAGGGACCAGCAGGTGGAGAGACATGAGGGCGAGAATCTAGGGTGCAGGCAGGAATTAGGGTGCAGGCGGGAACTGAGGTGGAGGCGGGAACGGAGGGTGCAGGCGGGAAGCGCCCGCACTTCTGTCGCACACGGTGGTTTCCAATTTGCTCTCATGCGATTCCAGCCGCACAGCCCCGGGGAGGCGGGCAGGAGACACAGCGAGCCCACTGCACAGATGGGGTCGTGTGGGCGAGCGAGGCCCTCCACCTGGGCTTCTGAAGGCTGCCCGGCGGGCCGCTTCCTCTAAGGCCCAGCTGGGCAGCAGACCCCACCGCGGTCACACCAACTCGGTGGCCACCAGTGCTGCAGGAGGAGACGGCGCCCACACCACCGGCCCGGCTCACGGGAAGCCGCTGCTGCCGCGGGCCGGGGGAGGGGAGGCTGCAGCCAGGACACTGGTCAGAACCGGCTCCTGCGCTGGGCCTCGGAGCCGTGTGTTCTCTTCTCCTCTCTCCTCTCTTCTGTCCTCTCTCTGTCTCTCTCTCTGTCTCTCTGTCTCTCTCTCTCTGTCTCAGCTACCGCAAAGCAAGCAGTGTGGCATTTCCCAGCAGGCAGACGGAGCGGCCCGGGCATGCGGACATCATCCTGTGCTGAGGGGGCGGGGACATTCTCCTAGCTAAGGGGGCGCCTGGACGGGCCCCCCTCCCCCACTTCCACAGCGCCCTTCACTCAGCTGGTCCAGCCCAGGTGGCGCCTCTGTGGAGCGATGTCCCAGATCCGTGTTGGGGCCTTGGGACTCGGGAAGGTGCCCTCCCACCTCGGGCACTGCTGGCCTCTCTGTGCTGCCCTGTGAGCAATGCGGCGGGGTGACATGACCCCTGCCCGGGTCACCTGTGCTTCTGTCACGGGAGAGGCTTGTGCTGTTACTCTGGGTGGCGTCTGGACACACCACTGTCCAATCTCAGCTGGGTCCCCCGTCCACTCTGGAGCAAACGTGAATGTGGGTGGAAGCACATCTCCCACTGCCCGGAGGCCTGACCCAAGTTGGCCTTCCCACGGTTTGAGTCTTCCGTATGCTGGGGCTCACCACTGCACTCTCCCACCCAAACTCTAAGTTTCGGACGGTTTTGCTGGATGAGTGCTTTCCCACGAGTCCCCGGCATTATTAGACCAAGTGAAAGAGTTCTCAAGCCAGAGCCTGGATATTTATGTGCAACGTGAGCATGGACAAGGGTGTGGCCGCTGTTAGTTTGGGGAATGACAGCTCTGAACATGGTTTGTTTCGATACTACTGCTCTGGTGGAGAGAAAAAGGATCCCAAATCCCCAGAGGTTCTCTCCCATCTCCTGGCTGCTGTGCACTACCGGCCTTCACACTGGAATCTTAAGACCCTGGGGTGTGATGTACTTCTCTAAAGGAGCCCCCCAATTCTCTTAAATTGCATTTGCTCCCATCATGTCTGTCTTCTCTCTGTCCATGTCAGCTGAGAATAGACGCCCTGGAGAGCAGATGCCCTCTAAAATCAAATGAGCAATCATCTTAAAAATCAGATGCCTGGGGGCTGGAGCAATAGCACAGCGGGTAGGGCATTTGCCTTGCACGCGGCTGACCTGGGTTCGATTCCCAGCATCCCACATGGTCCCCTGAGCATTGCCAGGGGTAATTCCTGAGTGCATGAGCCAGGAGTAACCCCTGTGCATCGCCAGGTGTGACCCAAAAAGCAAAAAAAAAAAATCAGATGCCACTGATGAGCATAAATATCGTAAGCTAAGAGTAATTACCGAGTTTGCATACACATTTCTGAAACTTGAAGATCCACTTCTAACTTACTCTTTTCCACCTAATATTTCAATACTGCATCCCACTGTGAACTTACATGGCTGGTGCTTTGCCTAGTAGCTCCAGGGAAGAGGGATTTGGGGGGATTCAAGCTGTCCATATTTACCCAAGAGGCTCTGGCGGGCCAGGGGAATGTTTCAGTTTCTACAGGTCAAGAATAACTGCTCTAAAGAGATGAACTTTTACCATAATACACAAAGCGATCTATATCGCCAATGCAATTTCTGTCAAAAACCTAATGGTATTTTTTTGTAGGAATTAAAAAAAAAATCCTGAAACGTCCATGTAGCCATAAAAGACCAAATAAAAAAAACCAAAAACCAAAAACCAAACAAAAAAACAAAGCTATCTCAAACAAGAGATACAGAGCTGGAGATAATCGCTTTTTGATTTTCAAATAAATAACAAAGCTCAAGTTGCCAAACTAGTATGGCACGACCACCAAAACAGACAGGGCAGACCCATGACATGGAACAGTGTCGGAAAAAAGTCTGTCTGTTCACACACGGCTGTCCGATCATGTTGCCAAGAGCCCACGGCTTCGTGAGAACTGTGACTGAGAAACGACAGTGTCTTCAGTGAATGCTGCTGTGACACGTGGCCTCCAGAAGCAGAGGGATCAACCCAGACCTTCAGCTCACAACGATGAAGGCAAACATGCCCAGCAGTGTCAATGAATTCAACTCAGACGAACGAGAACGGAAGCCATGAAACCAGTCGAGGAGAGGAAAGGGGAAATGCAGCCCGACAGTGGACTGGGAGCAAAGGCAAGTAAGTGGGACTGCAGCCAAGGAAATGACTGACAAGGGGAGAGGCTACTCCAAGAATGGGAGCAAGGTTCTGCAAACCAGGTACTTAATACTGGGTTAATATCCAAGAAGACTAAGAAACTCACCTACCGCAGTGGCAAGATCTAACAGTCAATTAGACGATGGGCACGGCACCTCCAGAGAAGACAGAGATGGCCAACAGGCATATGAAAGCATGCTTAACATCACCAGCTACGGGGGAAAGGTAAACGCAAACCATCCCGTGGATCACCTCTCCCCCATCTCCCCCCCCCCATCAAAATGGCAGTTTTCAGAAAACAAATGCTAATGAGGGCTGGGGAGGCTGTGAAAGGGGAACCTGTGTGCAATGGAAGGTAGTGGCACAATGACTGTGCAAAACTGAATGGAAGCTCCTTAAGAAGCGAATAGGAGCAGGGCTGCGGGATCCAGCTGCGTGCTGCTGGGTCTCTATCTGCAGGTAACAACAGGAGACTGGGACTTGACGCGCTCCCTGCACCCCCATGCTCAGCACAGCATTTACTCCCGACAGCCAAGACAAGAAAATCCCCTCAAAGCCGGTCAGCGGGCAATGGATCAACACACTGTGGGATTTGTAGTACGGAATGGGACTAGCTTTCAGAGAGAAGGAAAGCTTGCTGTTTATGACAAAATGGGAGGACCCAGAGGGCAAAGTGCTCAGAATAAACGGAGTCAGCCCGACCCAGAAAGACAAGGACCCTCTGACACTCGGTGTAGTGTGGCTGGGCCGAGCTCACCTCGGAGCAGGGAGGTAGTGACTGCCAGGGCTGGGAGCCAGTCCATCCATCAGTGAAGCCGGCTTGAAATCTAACAGAGTAGATCTTTTTTTCAACTTAATATACCTTATGTTGGGGTTTATGGGCCACATCTGGTGGTGCTTAGGGAGTACTCCTGGCTCTGTGCTCGGCTGTTCCTGGTGGTGGTGCACCCCATGCGAAGACAGGGATGAAATCTGGACCTCCCCATGCAAAGCTCAGTTCACTGAGTTAGCTCTCAGGCCCCAACAGCCTAGATTTGAAGTGTTTTTGGAGTATGTGCCTGCATGCATCTGTATGCATGCATACACACACACACACACACACATGCACATATACACATGCACGCACATGCACACACATGCACACTCACATACACACATGCACATATGCACACATGCACACTCACATGCATATGCACACAAGCACACACGCATGCATATACACACATACACAAATGCACACATGCACGCACACTCACATACACACATGCACATGCACACCCCCCACATGCACGTGCACACACAACACATACACAAATGTACACACGCGCACACACACACACACACACACACACACAAATATACACAATGGTTGAGAACAGTGACCGTGAGGCAGTAGGTTAATTGCCTTGGTTCTGATCACTTCATGCTGTATATGAAACCATACAGCTGTTACTCTCCAATCATGCTCAATCAGGTTGAAAAACAAAGAAGCCGAGACAGGTTAGAGGCCTTGTTTGCTGAGGGGTTCATGGCTCAGACTTGCTTTCCGTGCAAACGAAACCCAGAAACCCTTTGAAGATTGTGGCCGAGTCCCGTCTCTGCAATTGGGCAAATGGCTGTCCCCGCTCCCGTGAGGAGAGGAGGTCACGCCGGGTCACTGTCTGGGCAGGCGAGACCTTGAAGGAACAATCTGTCTGATGCAGCAGGAAGCGGCCCTGGGGTGGCAGGTGGTGGCTCGGGTCCAGCTGAAGGCCCAACCAAACCAAACACACGTACTGGGCCCGTGCTGGTCCAGACACCCCACGACCTGGAGGGCGGCTGGAGACCCCGGCCCTGCTTCTCTCCGTGGAAACCCAGACAACCGCCTCCTTGCCGCGCCCACACCGACGGGGGGCTTGGCAGACACGGCAGGGAGGGCGCCGGTCCTGCACGCGGCTGATGTGGGAATGTTCCCAGCACCCCGTCCGATCCCTGGGCCCTGCCAGGAATGATGCCTGAGCAGGGCCAGGAGGAAGGCCTGAGTATAGCTGGGTGTGTCCCCCTGCCAGAGCCCAAAGCTGAAAATAAAAAAAAAAGCACAGCCAGAGAAGCCCAGCACCGTGCTGAGATCTCAGGAGAGTTCCTGGACAGACGTTCCCAGGCGGGTGTACGGCGTGATGCTCTTTCCTGCACCCAGGGTTCGGGACTAGAATCTGAGGATGTCACTCAGTAGGTGCATCCCCCTGCACCACGGATCCCCCGATTCCAGGGAAATCGGGCAAGATTCATCCCGCTGGAAGGACCAAGAACCAACAGCATGACACCGCTGGCTGTGTAAGAAAGCAAGGCCCAGCAGAGAGGCCTCCGCGTGGACATGGCTTGGAGGCTGCTGCAGCCGTGCTCTGGCTTACTCCCGGCCCTCTGCGTAGCGATCTCTCCCGGCCAGGGCTTCGGGGAACCACCCGTGACCCCGGGGATAAAACAGGGGTCAGCTGCAGGTGAGGCAGATCAACGCCGTCCCCCCGTGTTCTATCTTTCTGGCCCTGGCGCCTGATTTGGACAGCTCTGCACTGACCACCTCTGGGACCGACGGGGCAGCTGCTACTGACCACCGTGGGGCAGGAGGGACGTTCGGGGTTCCCCCAGAGAATGCAGTGAAGCCGCCTCATGACATTCCAGAGACGGGAGCTCTTTGGTGTGATGCGGACTGAGGGCCAAGGTCCCTTCTCTGCTGTGACAGAGCAGATGTGATCAGCAGATTGCAGGAGGAGCCATCGTGCCATCTGGGCCGGCGGCAGGCTGCTCTCGGTTCCGGCGTGAGGAGAAAGGTGGTTTGGGCACAGGGGTATGGCCAGCTGCCCCAGTGGCCAAACCCTCACCACAGCAGGCCACAGAGCTGGGACAGACAGGCGCCGCCCCCTCCCCCCACCCCCCCTGCAAGCCGTTCCTTTCCCCCAACAGACACGCTTTGGCGAATAGTGGAATTTTGTTGATGATTTTTTTAAATTGAAGTCCCACTGGGGAGGGCCCGTATCTTATATCTGACAGTGCCTGGCCCGAGATTGGGGTCTGATAAATAATTTTAATTGAATTAAAATAGTGGCCCTAATCCTGTTTTCCAGGGCAGAGTAATGGAAAAATAGCGCACATG
This sequence comes from Sorex araneus, assembly GCF_027595985.1. Classification (NCBI taxonomy): domain Eukaryota; kingdom Metazoa; phylum Chordata; class Mammalia; order Eulipotyphla; family Soricidae; genus Sorex; species Sorex araneus. The sequence continues at coordinate 362,152,153 of NC_073313.1, read as the reverse complement.
CTATAAATAATGCCAAGGCACTCTGGCTTCCAGCGTTTTCATAACCTGGAGCGCCAGCCAAGTTCTGCTAAGTACCATTAGTCAAGTGCTGGGGGAGCCTTTGATGTGCTCCTCCGCATTTAAAAAACTGACAACAAGAAGAACGGAATCCAGCCTATCGCGGTGCTGTGGGGCCTCAACAGCCCAGGTTTGTTTTTCATCTCGGGCCCCCATCTGTGGCCTCCCTTTTATGGGCTTAGGGGCTATAAATCTAAGAGGAGGCAGATAAGGCTGGAACCCAGTTAAATAAAACCCCCACCGAAATGACAAACATCCAAACGGGAGTGGCCGGCCTTTATCGCATCTCCACCCAGTTTTGACAGAGTCTGCTTCCCCTTTACAAAGGCTCTGCTGTCCGAGATGCGAACATTTCACCCGGGAGGGCAAAAGTCAGTGGCTTCGGGACTTCCCGCGCGTCCTGGAGCCCTGGCGTGGCCTGTGCCTCCGTTTCTATGGAGGCAGGACGGGTGGCGAGGGGTCTGCTCTGCTCGGCCTACTTCCCTGGAAATGCAAGTATGGGTCCCGGAGGTGGATTCCATCCTGGGACCTTGCAGAAGCCCCCAGGGGCTGAGCCTGAGGTGCAGGGAGGGGGAGAGGGCGGGGCAGGGGCAAAGCAGGCTGCAGGGACCCGCTCTCGATTGATTATTTACAGACGGTTTGCCAGCCTCCAGATAAGGGGTGGATCTTGGCTGCTGCTGCTTCTAGGCCTTTCATTTTAAGATTAAAAAAAAAAAAAAAAAAAAAAGAACTGACATGTTTATGAAATGATTTGGTTTCCCGGGAAGCTGGGCACGAACCTGTGATGTTAACTGGCGAGCAGCTGCCCCTGTGTTTCTGTCTGCGGAAACGGGGGAGTGGCTTGCCTGCCTCTGTGGGGGTCTGCGAGACGTGCCTTTCCGTGGGGAGGCTCACAGCGGTAACTGCAGGATTCCTCTCCCAGGAAGAATCTCGGATCCCGAAGATGAACGCGTCGGTGGACGATGGCAACTGACTGAATGGCACCGTGGGGGCAGCTGAGAATGGCGAGGGGGGGGGCCCAGGTAAGACCCCACCCGGGGGGCTGAGCAGAGCAGAGAAGTGAGGGTCAGTCACGATTCTAACCTTCGGATGGCCCAGCCCCAAACTGGGCCATTTTCACCAGGTGACTCCCAACTACGCGCCACCTTCTCGAAGGACGGGGCTGTTCATATTCTTGTGAATATGAACTTGCAGGACTTGGTGCTTATGGTGTTCCAGCCTACTTTTTCATTTATTTTTTAATTCTGGGGGGGCTTTTTGGGGTGCTCAGGGGTTATTCCTGACTCTGCACTCAGAAATGACTTTTGGCATGCTCAGAGGACCATATGGGATGCCAAGGATCGAACCCGGGTCAGTAGAGTGCAAGGAAAACGCCCTTCCCGCTGTACTATCGCTCCAGACCCCTGGCCTGGAGTTCAAAGTTTTGTCTTCAAACAACTTGTTATACCAGGTGCCAGGTCATACAGCACAAGGCATATGTGGGGCATGCGCTCAGCCTGGCTTTGAGCCCCAGCACCCAAGGGTTCCCTGAGCACCTGGGGGGGCGGCTCGAGTATCCCTGACAGTACTGCACCCCTGGGCCACACTCCTCAGAAATCACCAGTGAGGTCCTCAGGCCTCCCGAGCATGCTAGGAAGGACCCTGCCCGCCGCCCTCGCCCAATCACTATGCAATATTTGATATAGCAAAGCACACTATTACCAGGACATGCCTCTCCCCCACTCAGAACTGGGCTGACCCACGGGCAGAGCAGCGTTCCCTCTCTCACCGCAGCCATGCTCTTCCCTCCCCCCAAGCCACATCTGAAGTCTCTCTTTCTCCCACCTTTGTGTTTCTTAGGATCAGGCCCTGGCCTTAGTGTCCTTTTTACATCCATAAAGAACACGTTGTTTCACGCCACCGTACTCCAAGTCTCGGACTTGTTCTCTTGTGGTCAACGTGGTTTCAACGATTTCCTCTTGACCCTGCAGACAGCCTGTCATTCCTGCAAGGACAGAATGTCCCACGGGGCCATGGGGCCACACTGCATCTTGGTGGGCACAGTGGCCACCTCCTGGCTGCTGAGATCGCTCGGCGACTGTCCAAGGCGTCTCTCTCTCGCTCTTCCATGCCAGTCTCCAAAACCCCATGAAGGATGATACGGCAGATCAGTAGAAACGGTAACACGCCACGGGAGCAGCTTCTCCCTTGTGTGTGGAAACGCAAAAGCCAAGCGGCAGGGCCGGAGCAACAGTACAGCAGGTAAGCTGCCTGCCTTGCGTGCGGCCACGCAGGGTCTGTTTCTGGCACCCCCACATGGTCCCCCGGGCACTGCCACGGGCACCCCTGAACTCAAGAGGCAGGAATAGCCCCTGAGCATCTCGAGTGTGCCCCTCCCAAAGAAAAAAATATAAATGTGCCTTACTTTTATTTGTATAACAAAATTCTGCAAGGCTGAAATAAAAAAAAATGAAAAATGGATGCAGCAGGGTGAGGGCGAGGCTTTACTTCGGTGAACAGACAATCTAGTCAACGATCCTCGCCATCAAGGACTGAAAGAGGGCGCCTCGGTAAGAGCCTCTGCATTGTGTGCAGGGGTGCGGGGAGGGGGTGCGGCCCACTCTGGTTTCCTCTGTCTTGCCCCAGCAGTCCGAGCCAGCTGAGAGTTGCCGCTGCAGTGTGTGCGTGCGTGCATGTGTATAAGGACAAGCCAGCACATGCTGGAGAACGTCGGCCAAGCCCCCCCCTGCTCCCCGCCCCCTCCAACTGAACTCTCGAGCCGTGGGGAAAGGAGACCAGGCGGCAGCTGCCCCTGCACCCCAGTGCCCTGCCCCGTCCCTGCCTTTGGGGCCACTGGCCAGCAGACTTACTGGGGCCTCCTCGACGGAGACCAGGGCTGACCCCCCTCCATGTCCTGGGACACCCTGAGATGACAAGCCGAAGCTGAGGTCTCCCCCCGACTCTGGCTCTGTGCCACTAGTGAGTATCTCCCCGGCTCATGGGCAGCGGGGAGACGGAAGAGCACAGGGGGGTCTGACAGGGCTACCAGCACCCACAGACCATGAGCAACGCTGGCGGCAGTGCTGGAGGCCACGTAAGCACCCCCCTGGGTGTGGCCTTGGGGCCCCCCTGGCAGTGGCCTGGGTATCCCCAGCCCCACAAGGCCCACTACATCCTCTAGGTCAGAAGACGGCCTTGTTGGCTGGAGAGTCACCGGTGGGGCCCCGGTCCCCGAAGCACTGCTCGGAAGAACCCCTGTTACCCACCCCCAACCCCGAAACAACCACGAATGCCCCCAGGGGAACCAAAGTTCAACCTGGGTGGTTTCAAAGACCTTTGGAGTGTTGAGGAACCAGGTCTGAAAGTCAGAAATCAAGAAGTGATTCTCTATGACTGGGTTGGCTTCCTGTGGGCCCTCTAGAAAAAAACACGGTGCTGGTGGGGGAGTAAACTGCTGGCTGCGGAGTCTCTGTGTACTCTCTGGGGAGCCTTTCGAGGGTGCAATCTCAGCCCCTCGCTGCCCTGGACAGTGGGGCTTCTGGAGGATTCCATCCTCCGAGGGTGTCTGCAGTAACAAACACATACGGTGTTCCAGACGGGGGTCTGCCTCCACCCCCGGGAGAACAGTCGGTGCTGAGGGCCTTGGCCACTCCATCTCCCAACAGGGAACAACCGATAAATGGCCTCTGACCAGTGACAAGAAAGGCGCTGCCACTTGGAGATGCGTTGCTGAGGATGCTCGTCTTCGCTGAGGCTGCGAACAAGCGCTTCCAGGACAGACGCTGCGAATTCTTTCCCTGCATCTGACACAGGAGGCAATTTGCAATATAGATGAGGTTTCCTTAGCTACAGTCAAATGACAGGAAAACAAGAAATGGTCGCAGCGTTCAAGAGAGTTTTTCAAAAGACAATGTTCCGGGAACAGCCTCGGGGACGCTACCGCTATTATTAGGCCTCGAGTTCTTCTGGAAAAGGAACCTGTCCCGTTCAGACTCCGCGATTTAGCATTCAGTCAGGCGCGCGGCACCGCGAATTATGCTCACATACGCAGGGAGTGAAATTCAGCTGTCACCTGGGCGTGCGTGAAAAGGCAAAGCCCACCTCCGCAAGCCCCGGGTCTCCAGAGCCCAATCAGGCTGACAGACAAACAACAGACGTAAAATGAATGGGACTCAAGTGACAGGGAAGCGCGGCGAAGAATAGCTGGAGCCAGAAGTTGCTAGGTGGGTGGCGTTTGCAATGAGACTATTAATTGCTCGTCCCCTGGTCTCCCCACCCCCATCTCAGGGATCAATATCCCCCCCTTTTTTTTCAATTATCTTCACTGGCTCACCTGTATGCAAAGTGGACTGGTGACTGGTAGGAGCTATGGTTTCCCTGGAGACGGGGAATCCTTAATCCAGCCTTTCAGCGCACAGGGGTGTTCCAAAGCCCCAAGGGACAAAGAGCCCCAGGGGACAACTCCCAGGCGGGCGCATCAGGAGTGCTGGCGATCTGGCCTGGGGTGGGAGGGGGGACCTCATTGCGGAAGAGCTAGGAATGAGGAGCAGGATCCGCCACCTACAGTGGGGCAGGCAGTTCCTTGGCCCGCTAGACCCCCATGGTCTTTGACCGCAGGGTCCATCATCACGCTGGTCTCTGAGCCCCCCAGATCGCAAACCATGGCTCAGACGCAGGGTGTGGCAGGGCTTAACTGTGTACTGAAAGGTATGTGTGGACGGCAGGAAACTCGGGGCGGCTGTGGAGAGTAAGAGCTGGGAAGCCACGGGGCTAGTTCTGAACGCTGCTCTCTTCCGCTACTGACGCGCGGGCTCCCGGCAAACCCCTTGAACTCCAGGGGCTACCATTTCTTCCCCTGCAGCGTGGGGAGCAAGGGGCCTTCTTCCAGGGTGAGGGGGTTTGCGCAGAATGACAAAGGTCCAGTGGAACTGTGCACATGTCAATAGTGACAGGGGAGAAAAAAACCACCAGGCGAACCAGAACGGACGACAATCGGAGGATTAACTAGTGGCGAATGTGGTCTTCAGTTCTTCCATTCTGTAAACGGTGGTGAAGTTTGTATGTAAGCCTGGCCATTTTATTTCTACTCGGGGGCCGGGGGGTCGGTTATCTGGTGTTCAGGTGATATCCCTGACTCTGTCCTCAGGAGGGACCTCTGGAGCTACCTGAGGGACCGTATGTGGTGCCAGGGATCAAACTGGGTTAGCTGCATGCAGAGCACGCACCCCTCCCCCCATGGTTTCTCTTACCACCCTGAACTGCTCCATTTCAGTGCTCAGTAGGGTGGCGCTAAGTACATTCGCCAGGTGTGGCCGTTAATCCCCTTCTATCTCCGAACATTCTCATCCTCACAAGCAGAAACTCTCTGCCTGGTGAACAACTCCCCACTCTCCATCTCCTCCATCGCCCCGTCACCTCTATTTTACTTTCTGCCTCTTAAGCATGAGGACTTTCTTAGCACCTCAAAGAGAGGGAAATCAAGATTGTACTGATGCCATCGGATTCGTATTTTGACATTTCCTTCACCCTCACGGGCCTAAAGGCAGAGGCTGAAATTTAGACAAGGGTCCTGTTCGGTCCAGAAGCCACTCCCCCAAGCCTCTCCTGGTACCCCCCAAGGTCAGACCTCTTCTCAAATCTGCCTGCCTTGATGAGAGGGGAAAAGCATCAAGCTACAAACCAGAGCCCACCCACAAGGTAGTGGGACAGGAACCTTTCTCTTGAGGGTTCATCTACATCATCGAGACTGGGGGATGAGGAGTGGTCCCGAGCTAGAGTGGATTCTAGGATAGCTGGCGACCATCTTCAATGACCATCTGTGCTACGGGACTAGCCAGTGACTTCTTCACTCAGATGTCCAGTGGCTCATACATCTCGGCATTCCCACACTGGGCTCAAAAAGTCTAAATCTGGGACTCCCAAGACAATCCCTGCTTCAGATAAGGGCATGTGGGCCTACCCAGAGGCCCGAGGAAGAAACCTCGGTCCTGAAGATGTGGTCCATAAACACAAAGGAATACTACCCGCTGGAAGCAATGGAGGAAGCCTGCAGTTTGCTGCAATGTGAGCGGAACTGGAAGATAACGTTCACTGAAGCCAATAAAGAGGGTGCTGTCACTTACAGGTGGCACAGAGAGTGACTGGATGAGGGACTGCAATGGTTTAAGGGGCGGGGGGCTGCCTGAAGTACCCCTGGCCCCAGAGTATTGGGAGGAGGAGGAAAGAAACAGCGGAGGGGAGGGTGAGAAGAGGCAGATGAGAAGCAACGGGAGAGAGTCAGGCGGTGTGAAGGAGCGACAGAGCTAAACACCCAGACCAGACGCCGCGACTCGGAAATCAGGAGATCCAACTTTTCACCACTGAACTTGGAAAGGTTCAAGAGGGCGGGCCAGGGGTGGCGGGCAGGAGAGGGAACCTGGGGACACTGGTGGAGGGAAGCTGACACTGGTGGTGGAATTGGAGCTGGGACACTGTGTGTCTAAAAGCCAACCAGGAATAACTTTATAAATCATGGTGCTTGAAGAAACCTGGGGCTCATGAAATTCTTCGCTTTAGTCCTTCGCTTGCTACTTAAACATCACTAAGGTTTCTATCTGTTTACTTTGAAAACATTTGTTGACACTCTGTCTTCACCCCCAGCTCTTTGTGGCCTCGATAACCCAGTCTTTTGCTTGCACCACAGCAGACGATACCACCAACTACTGGGATGATGGAATGATGGAGGGAGCAGCAGCAGCCTCAGGAACACCTGGGGAGCACCATGTGTGATTATTTGCTTAGCAGAGGTAGATTTCCAGGGGGCACCGAGTAATTTTTTTCCTGAAAAGGGGGCAGTAGGTCAAATAAGTTTGGGAACCGCTGGCTTTAACTATCTGTGTAGGTTTCCTGGTTTCCATTCCAAGTCATCTTCTAATAATATTAGAAATCTCTCTCTCTCTCTCTCTCTCTCTCTCTCTCTCTCTCTCTCTCTCTCTCTCCCTCACATCAAGTATTTGCTACTTCTCGCTGAAACTTTTTTCAAAGCTCCTTGTAACGCTCAGGACAAAGTCAAGGTTGACCATCCCGGTGACAGTGTTGTCTCGTGGGAGCTCTGACCCTCTCAAGCTCCATCGCACACAACTCACCACACACCAGAGAAGCTCAAACGCACTCACGGTTCCTCAAAGGCACTCCATCCCCTTGGTGCTTTGGGTCATGCCAGTCCCTCTCCCTGCAATGTTCTCCCAGCTCTTGTAACCCGACTGTGTTCCCACGCTGTCTGGTGCCTACCATCACGAAACGCTCCATGGCTGGGATTTCACTCTGCTATTTTCGTACACCCACTCGACTCCCTCCTCCCTGTCAGTTGAGAGCAGGCACTACTCATCTGGGTACCCTCCGTGACACTGGGTGACGTGTGCCGGGGCTCTACACGTGGAGAATGAAGGACAATATCGACTAACAAATGACTCAACCACAGACAGGTCAGGGCTGGAGGCCGCAGGAAGGAAGGGTGGCAGGGAGGAAGTTCACACTGGAAAGGAAGAAGCGAAACTGTAGTTGCAGATGACAAGATCACATACACAGAATTCTAAGGAATCCACTAAAGGTCAATATACAAAACCCATGACATTTCTATATATTGACAATAAGCAAATGGATGAGAAAGTTAAAAAAAGAGTAAAAAAAAAAGGGGGAAGGGAAACTTTATCTCCTATAGATTAAAACAGATAAGACAGGCCAGGAAATGAAAGATAATATAAATAGAAACGAACCAGGTTCACAGAGAGTGGATATTTCTAAAATGGCAATTTATCTCAATTGAGGTCATGGTGTCAATGTGACTTCAATAATCCCCTTCTCAAGAAAATGATGAACACATTGTACAGCGTGTGAGAAATGACAATGAAATCTGAATAGTCTAAGGAGCCTTGAATACGGAGATAGACGGTAAATAATGTACTGATTTTGAAACTTACTCTGAAGTGAAAGCACAGACACACAGACCATCAGAACAGACTTCCTGGGGAGGGGACTGACTTTGTCCCTAACTGGTAGGGACAAGGGTGTGAATTCAACGGGGGAAGTTAAGTCTTTCCCACAGGCGGGGCTGGAGCAGATGAGTGATCAATACAGAGGAAGAGGACACCATCTCTCTTTCTGCAAACCAAACAGTATCTTCTGTAAGCTTCCAGCTTTGAGAAATGCTACACGTTCCCTAACAGGAAAACTAGAGTAACAAAATTGGCCCATGGTTCCCTGGGGCTGAAGGTCAAGGAAGGGGACCAGCTGCCAACCCTCGGGATGACGGAGATGCGTTCTTCTGACTGAGGTCTGAGTTCAGTGACTGAAAGTAGTTGCCAGAACTCCTAAGGGGTCCCTTAAAACAGATATGTTTTATAATATGTAAATTGCACTTTCCAAAGATGGGGAAATATGCCCAACAAACTTAGGCATATTTGGATCTATGCAGTTAGAAAACAAATAAAATGCAAGTAGGAAAGTCATTAAATCTCAATTCTTGGGGCTGGAGCGATAGCACAGCAGGTAGGGCGCTTGCCTTGCATGCGGCCGACCTGGGTTCGATTCCCAGCATCCCATATGGTCCCCTGAGTACCGCCAGGGGTAATTCCTGAGTGCAGAGCCAGGAGTGACCCCTGTGCATCGCCAGGTGTTACCCAAAAAGCAAAAAAAAAACAACAACAACAACAACAAAAAAAACAAAAAAACAAAACCAAAAAAACCTCAATTCTGAGCATTATTTTACAGCACTTTCCCTGTGCTGAATGCTACTCAGTTCTGCAGGCTTGTGGCAAGACAGCAGTAGGTCAATACTGGATATAATTGCTGTAGAAATATTCCTTCAGTCTTATAGAACTGAGTCATTCAAACACAGGAAACATAAATATTTCATTGGGTTGAAGAAAGCCCATTTCCGGTCCCTCCTCCACCCCCCCAACCATGCGTGGGTTTGGGCTAGGCATTCTGGCACAATCTATGGTGAAAACTGGGATTTTTTTTTTAGAGCTTCTCAATCTGAAATCTTGTACCACACTTCACTTCCTCCCCTTCTGCATGGGATTCGTGGATTAAATTTGGGGCACCTGGGAATGTGGATTGGGACAGCACACCTGTAAATGTACCTCCTTAGCTGAAACTGCAGCACTTCCTCCAGTGATGGATGCAGGCAATAATCTGGAGCAATATTAGCAGGAAAAGTGACTTTCTACTAATAGGAATCAGACGTTTTTATGTCACACTGCAAGTATCGTGGCTCATACCTTTCAGCTTAACATTATTTCAAAATTACAGTTGTTATTAGGTTTGCCTCTGTAAGGAGTGACAAAAAAGTTTTTCTGTGTCTGAATCATAACTTTAATAAGACCATTTGATGATAGTAGTTTAATAAAATTGGCTTCCTTTGTACCACTATATGTTTTATCAAATGCATTTCGAAATACCTTTCAAACAACGGGCCCACAGCATTCATCAAAATGTCTTTGGCACCAAAAATGTGAAATGGCCCTGGGCAAGATGACCCCTACCCACCATTCCAGAGCTAAGGATTCCATTTAGAAGAAGCCTGGGCTTGAGAAAGATGACTCATATTCTAAAGAGATAAGGAAAATCACCTGGAAACTATAAGGTGCTAGAAGAGATACTGTCTTGTATAGGCAGTGAGAGAAACAATCCTTTATTTTAATGCCTAAATTATGGGGAAGGGAAATGAGAACAATGGCTTTTACGTTGATTGGGCCACATCTCTTTCAAAGAAAGAATTTCAAGGTTTATGGTTCTTGACTTATTTAGATGCTGATTTGAACATACCAACTATAAAAAAAGCATGTTTGTGAAAAATAGGACCATTTGATAATGTGAAAGATAAAACTACAGTAATGTTCTGTTGGACACATCTTTAAAGAACCAGTTTGAGGTATACCATAGTATTTACAGGTGAAATATTTTGTATTTGCTAGAGAATATTACAGAAAATTAAAAACGTAAAGGGAGCATCGATGAAACAAGAGAAAAAACTGCAAAACTGCAAATGAAGTTCAGTCTACTTTCTCTCAACTTCTGTGTTTGCTTAAATGTTTTAGTAAAAAAGTTGGGGGGATATTTGGTTTTGTGCCACACCCAGCAGTGCTCAGGGATCACTCCTGGCAGTGCTCAGAGCACCAGAAGTGGTACGGGGTGTGAATCAAGTCGACCTCATGAAAGGCCAGTGCCATCTTTCATGTGCTATCTCTCCAGCCTTCTAAAAAGTGCTATTGTTTTTTTCAAATTATTTTTTTTTAAGTCACAGACCATCAGGATAGATCCAGCCCACAGGAATGACAGAATTATGTTGTGATAAATAGCACTGTAGCACTGTCGTCCCATTCTTCAACGATTTGCTTGAGCGGGCACCAGTAAGGTCTCCACTGTGAGACTTGTTACTGTTTTTAGCATATCGAATACGCCACGGGTAGCTTGCCAGGCTCTGCTGTGCGGGTGGGATACTCTCGGTAGCCTGCCGGGCTCTCCGAGAGGGACGGAGAAATTGAACTCGGGTTGGCTGCGTGCAGGGCAAATGCCCTACCCGCTGTGCTATCGCGCCAGTCCATTGTCATAAATACGTTAACAAATCATGTCAGAGAGCCTGCTGTTGGCTGCAGTCCCCACCACTCCCTCTTGCCTTCAAGCCTGGGCTGCACCCAATTCTACTGTCATGGCCTATGTGAGTAGCATTTGATTTTGCAGGTTCACATACGCTTGGTACAATGAGCCACTGCAATGAATCACACACACCGTATCTAAATGGGTCAAAAGTGATTTTGGTTTTTTAATTCTGCTCATGGTGGAAGCAGGTGGGAGGGAGGTGCCAGGTAGATCTAGTTAATGTAACTGATCCCTTTAAATCTCACCTGCTGAGAAGTCAAATAGGTAAGGGGATGGCTGAGACAAAAGAAGCCCCCAGCCATGCAACTCCTTTGTCCCCTCTCCCGGGCCCAGATGGACAGCAGGACATCAGGAGTTCCTGCCCACCCACCCCCAGCCATGGCTGGAGGCCCAGGAAAGCCGAGGGGGACACGGAGCCGCTAGGTGACCCCTCAGGGGATGCAGGTCACAGGGGTTCAGCCACAGATCTGAGACCTGGAAGGTGTGTACCGGACCAGGGAAGTGAAGGGACAAGACCGGGCCATTGTATACTGGATGGGAGTGGACTGCAAAGGGACAGGAAGGAATTTGTAAAGGGAGAAATCAGAACACTGGGGTGGCCTTTAGACCTATCGATTTAAACTGTATAATAAACTGTGCCCGCACGGCAGAGCCTGGCAGGCTACCCGTGCGTATTGGATATGCCAAAAACAGTAACAAAAAGTCTCTCAATGAGAGACGTTACTGGTGCCCGCTCAAACTCGTACAATAAACTGTAACTTCATAAGCCTCCGGAGTTTCACATGTAAACCTTCACTCAATACTCAAGGATGCAGAAACTCAGGCATAAATACATTTTCATGGTAATGCATGGCCAGTTATTTAATTTAGTCACTTTGCTGACCTCTCGCCAAGGGAAACCTTACTCAGGCCAGTACATTTGTGCCACTGGGCAGGGATGGCGGCTGGACACCTGCCACCCTCCCAAGGAAGGGCACCGGCTTCATGTCTCGCTGCTTCTGACCAGGAATATCATTTTCGCCTCATTCCATGAGGAGGTACAGTTTTCTCCAACGAGGGCATGGCTGAGGTGGGGGGTCACACCCAGCGATGCTCAGAGGCTACTCCTGGCTTCTGCACTCAGGACTTACTCTGGCAGTGCTCAGAGGACCATACGGGATGCTGGGAATTGAACCCAGGTTGGCTGCGTGCAAGGTAAAAGCCCTCCCTCCCCGCTGTGCTATCGCTCCAGCCCCTCACCCTTTTTCTACCTCTGGTTCTGGAAGGTTCTCTTGGAAGCTCCCAAGTCTTTCAAAAGTCACAGAATTGGGACTGTGCCGACCAAAGAATGCGGAGGAGTACATGAGCTCTGGGACCCTGATTTAGAGCTCAGCTGTGTCAAGAGTGGACGTATTCTTTTTGTGCCAGCTGTCACCCACAAAACGGGAGAACGGCTAGCAATTACCCTCAGAAAGATGTCGTGAGGACTAAACGACATGACAGATGCAAGTACTGAGGCCAGATTCTAGTGCAGTGGCTTTCCACCTTTTGACGGGAGGGAGGGTGGGGGGGGGGTTCTGGGGCTGGGGGACGACCAGCACTGTCCAGGGCCTGGCAGACTGCCTGAGCAATGCAGAGCTCAACACCCTAGAACTCATCACCATCACTATAACCTTAACAACGACAAAGGTTTTGCAGTAAACTAAAATGAATTCAAAGAAGTTATACTGCAACAGATCAACACTGCGGAAGTTACTCTTTGCCAAGAGTTTCCTTTTTTTTTTTCATCCAGATGCCTCATGGGGTTACAATTTGCTACAACTTGTCCATTCTAAAGCAGCCACATACATTTCTAAGACAAAAGCGTGGACAAAGCTTTCCCATTTCTTCTGGGTGGCGGGGGGGGGGGGGGGGGGGGGGGGGGGGGGGGGGGGGCAGCGTGGATCAGATAAACTCAGTTGAGCAGTTACTTGAATCCAACAGTTGCAAGTGGAAAAGAATCAAAGGCTACATAAAGCTGGCAGAAGAGAAGCTGTTACATGGTGCTGTCACTCTGATTCACCGCCCCTTTCCAAAGTCCCTTAAGATCATTAAACGTGTCAACTAAACTCAAGGTGTTGGAATGAAGAGCCATGTTTGATTAAGACTTGGTGTGATACAATCCTCAAGTCACGTTAGAAACGACAAAAGACTCTGTTGAGTAGACTCTGAAGATGAAACAGAAGTTTCAGTATGAATCAAACGGGTGGTGGTGGTTGCTATGTGAGATGTAAATCATGAGTTGGGTGTGCTTGTGTGTTAAATCAAAAGGTGAGAACCGCTTGCAAGCCTACCAGAGCTCACCACTCTCCAGGAAGTTCAGGATAAAGATTAACCCAAATGCTGAAAGTCACTCAAAAACCCAGCGGTTCTCATAATCAAAGAGGCTTGTATAAAGTAGATTTGTCTTTTTTCTTTTTCTGTATTACTTTATTACTTTGAAGAGTATCTAGAGAACAGATTGGTTACACTTTTCATTCATAAGCACTTTGAGTTCCTGCTGCTTTTATCGTTTTTATTATGAAAAAAAAAAAGGTAAAATTAAACCACGCGTATTTATATACATCCGATCCACGGTAAACACAGTTGTTCTAAAGTAGCACTCTACTTTTTTTACAGCATGATGTGAATTCTAAGCCTAACATTGTGGTTCTCAATTTCTTTCTTTGTTCTTTTCCGTTTTTTTGCTTTTTGGGTCACACCCGGCAATGCATGGGGCTTACTCCTGGCTTTGCACTCAGGAATTACTCCTGGTGGTACTTGGGGGACCATATGCGATGCTGGGAATTGAACCTGGGTTGACCGAGTGCCAGGCAAACACCCTCCCTGATGTACTATGGCCCCGTGGTTCCCAATTTCAATCACTTTACTAATCCTGATCTGCAATTAGGCAATTTATGCTTGTATAAACATGTAATTGTATCCTGAACAGCATGTTTGGAAAAAGATGAAAGTTTTGTTTGGTAACTAATAATCTGGTGACCGTCCTGGTGGCTGCTGCAGGTATTCTGCAAGCAGGCACTGCCACGGCAAGGAGCCAAACCCACACCACTGTGCTTGGGATTATAACTCTGCTTCTGAGTGCTGGAACGACAGCTCCAACGGCGCACAGTATTCCCAGTATTCCCAGTCACTCCGGTGCTAGTATTCCTTGGCCGTACTAGCAGTCACAGAACCCGACCAAGTCAGAGCATGGCCAGCACCACTGCGGCAAGCACCAGAAGCCTCTGATTTATACTAAAATCTCCAATGCCATCCTGATTTCTAACTTAATGGCCTTGATTACAGGCCTATGAGGAATAATGCCTCAAATGATGAACAAAATTAGGTCCACAGCTGTCAATTTCTTCTAGCTTAAAGGAAATCTGAGGGAAAAAAACCAAGCTTTTTGAAAAAAAACAAAAGAGTAAATACCAAAGGAAGAATCTTAATAGGTATTAATTTTAAATTATTTAAAATAAACAAAAAAATCAGAGTAATGCACTCATCACCCACTAGACACAATAAATTCCACTATCTCCCTCGGAATCCAGCAGAACCAGAGAATAGCAAAGTGATCCAATTCCTAGAGTGTGATGTGAAAAATAATAAAAAGGACAAAATATGAAGATTTTTTCCCTCCTTTATTTTACTTCAAATTTCATTTGAGTGTAAAAAGACTGCATGTAGCAACAAAAGGAAACACTGTAGAGTTGTGTGCACACGGAGACACAAGTGGCAACATGTGCTTGACTCTGAAGACTAAACAGGAATTTCAATATAAATCTAACTTGCGGCCCTCGTTGCTGGAGACTCAAACTTTGGACCAGAACTGGTCACTCTCATGTGAAACAGTCTGTGTCCAAGATGCATCCTGCAATCCCAATTGCTACTAACTAAAACACACGAACTCCAAAAGATGTACTAAGAAAACCACCAGATGCATCCAAACATTGCCCTAAAATAAACACCAAACAAGGCAAGCAAATAATGAAATGAATAGAAAGAAAAGATCCAAATGGGAGACAACAAACCCCAAAATGCCAACAATGACATGAAATAATGCCACTGCCTTAAAAGCTAATAAAGTGGCAGATATTGTTAAAACACCCAGCAAGGGAAACCCGGCCCTACGCTATGCGCAAGGGTCCCCTCTGAAAGACAGCAAAGGCTAGAAGGGGCAGGGCAGAGGGAAACACCCGGCAAGCGTTAGTCGGAGAGCTGGGATGGCTGCACGGGGTCAGAAAAAAAGGACTTTAAGAGAAGAAATGTCACCAGAGACAGGGAGGCTTTTCCATAATGACTGGAGGGCCACCAGCGAGGGAGACACAGCAATAATCAATACATATGTACCACACAATACCATCAGAATTGGCTGGAGCGATGGCACAGCAGTTGGGCTTTCGCCTTTCACGCTGCTGACCCGTGTTCGATTCCTCCGCCCCTCTGAGAGCCCTGCGAGCTACCGAGAGTATGGAGCCCGCACGGCAGAGCCTGGCAAGCTACCCGGGTGTATTGGATATGCCAAAAACAGTAAGTCTCTCAATGAGAGACATTACTGGCGCCCACTCGAACAAATCGATGAGCAACATGATGACAGTGACAGTGACCGTCAGAATGAAGGTTAGCTTCTCTTTAAGGTTGGCAATAGTACACACATTCCTCTCCCGAAGACCCCCCAGCTCCCATGAGAAAACCTTCTCCAGCAGCTACGAGCTACAGGTGAAGCTCTTCCCTGCTTGTAGGAACCACCCTCCCCTCTGACCATGCAGGTAAGCGAGGACTCCCTGCCCGTATTTTATTTCTTTTGCTTTTTGGGCCACATCCAGCAATGCACAAGGGTTACTCCTGGCTCTGCACTCAGGAATTACCCCTGGCGGTGCTCGGGGGACCCTATGGGATGCTGGGAATCGCCCCGGGTCGGCTGTGTGCAAGGCAAACGCCCTATCCACTCTACTATAGCTCCAGCCCCTCGCTGCCATTATTAACCATCTCTTTTGGCTTCCTTGAACCCTGTCTCTACTTTCGAACACAGTTCCACTGAATTCTCCAGTAACCTGTGTGATACCCCCTCAGTTTCCCAACGCACCTTGGCCAACACAAAACCCAAACTCCTCTGCATATCAACTTGACTCAAGAACTCTGGGTTATAGCTGGGCATCTGCTGTCCCCACTAAAGAGCTACATTTCTCAGTCTGGCCCATGGCACACAGGAAGCCAGGTGACCTAAACTCCATAGCACCGCAACGTAACCAGAAGTGGCACATGAACTGTCCTGGCAGGCTCAGTACCTGGGAAAGTTTGTACTCTTCTCTTTTTCCCCCTCCTCCCCCCTCCAATTCAGCTGGGGAACTGTGGACGTGCCACGTGGAGACTCACTAGCTGGCTGGACTGTCAGCATCAAGTCGGAAGGAAACTGGGTCCTATGTGTGACCTGAGAAGTCTATGAGTCCAGCTCCGGGAAATCCACCTTTCAATCGCATTCCTGAGAGAGAGGAGCAAATTCTGCCTTGCTGAAATCAGTTTTCCAAGTGCCGATTCCTTTTCATTTCTAATGTATACGAGTGGCCTGGCAGGCTTGGGCTGATCGGGGTATTTCTTCTTCACCCCCCTTACCGGAGTCTCACTATCTCACGGTGCCCCGGGACCAGCAGCCGGGCAGGACATGCTGCCGCCTGCCGCAGTTCTCCGCACACGCGACTCCTGCTCCCAGGCCTCCTGCAGGCGCCGAGCCTCTAGCAGGCAGCTCTTCACCGAACGTCCCCTGCAGGCGTCTGGCAACACCGTGGCCACCCCAACAGCGGTTCCGCTTTTATTTTATTCATTTATTTATGTTTTGGTTTGGGGGAGACACCTGGCAGTGCTCAGGTTTTACTCCTGGCTCTGTGCTCAGGGATCACTCCTGACGCTGTGCTCAGGGGACTCTATGGGATGTCGGGGATGGAACCTGGGCTGGCCACATGCCAGGCAAAGCACCCTGCGGGCTGTACTATCGCTCCGGCCCAAAGAACGACATTTCTGCTTTCAAAATTGAAGTCCTGGGCATCAAATCCCGGATCTCACACGTGCAAGGCAAGTGCCCCACCACCGACCTGTATCCCTGGCCTTCTCGGCCCTACGCTGAGAGAAAAGAAAGATGTCAGGGAGAGGAAGTACTTCACTGATGGGCGGACGGAGCGCCAACAAGGAAGCGGCAAACAGCAACAAAGCCCCCAATGCACAGGCAGGTCTGTCAGAAGCCTCGGATGTGGCGGGGCTGTTGACGGATGAGGAGTAAGGAGCCTGGGAAGGAGAGGGACAGCGGCCGAACAGTGCCTGGGGGACAGCTCTCAGGAATAAGCGAATGACCTGCCTCGCCAGGTCCGTTGGGGCAGTTCTGATGAGGAGCCGGGGTGGGGGGGTGTAAGAGGGGGGACGGCGCCTCTCTGAAGAAGGTGGGAGTGCCGAGAGGACATCGGGGCTGCATTCCGCGTGTCGGACTGGGCAACAGTCATGAGAGAGCGGTGGAAAGGCCCCAAGCAGAGCTGGGCATGTGGAATCCCGGAGATGCTCTCTGGGGCACAGCCCACGCCAAGGAACGTGACTTCAGTGCTGGAACGGGAACAGGCGGCACGGAGGCTCGGGGTCATAGCAAACCGCCCGCGAAACCCTTCCCCCATCGCAACTCTCGGGTGCAGTCTGACATCTGATGAAAGGGGGACAGGAAAACGGGCCAGCAGACCAGGCTCGGGACGCGCGGAGTCCTTCACTGGGCTTCCCGTCCTGCCTCGGCCTTCCCGTGCAGTTCCTCCGGAGAGCCCTGCCCACCCGACTACAGTTCACGGCGGGCCCCTCGTGCGGGGCTGGGCGCGGGGCAGCCCCAGCGCCCGGGAAACCATCGAGTCGCGACCGTCAAACCACAGACGTGCTCAGGATCCGGGGTCGGCTTATCGGGCAGGAACTAAACTACCGACGGAGCTGCTGGGGCCAAACGGACGGGGCAGAGAGGAAGTGAGAGCCCGCAAGGAAGCCTGCGCGGGAGCAGAGGACGAAGAGCAGCGACCCCTCGGCTGAGAAGCCAAAGCGGACGCCCGACGCTGGACGCCCCTCTGCTGGGCTCAGCTCAGGGGCGCGAGGGGCGACAGGGACTGCAGTGGAGAGGGGGCCGTATGGGGTCACGATGGTGCGGCCTTCTCTTCCGCCTGGCCCTGCCCTGCCGGCCACGCTCCAGGTGCTGAGTCCTCACAGGATGTCACCAGCTCCCCCAGCCCAGGGCGGGGAAGAGCCAAGGGCCGGAGGAGGTCACGGCCGACCGAGGTGGGGGGCACCCAGGATCAAAACTCTGCCTCCCTGCCTCTGCTTATCACGTGGGCTCTGCAGACGCCCCGAGAAGACGGCCCCAGGGCCTGACCAAGCGGAGCGCATGTCCCAAGCACTCCACAGCAAGGCGGTCGTCTCTGGGAAATGCACAAAAGCACAAAGCACGGAGAACTGGTTCTAATGGTGGCAACGGCTCTCCATGTCTCTGTCACTGTCATCTCATTGCTCATCGATTTGCTTGAGTGGGTACCAGTAACGTCTCCATTGTAAGATTTGTTGTTACTGTGTTTGGCATATCGAATACGCCACGGGTAGCTTGCCAGGCTCTGCTGTGTGGGCGAGATACTCTCGGTAACTGGCTGGGATCTTAGAGAGGGGTGGAGGAATCGAACCCGGGTCAGCTCCGGGCAAGGCAAATGCCCGACCGTTGTGCTATTGCTCCACCTGGAGCGACAGAGGGGGCTGGAGTGATAGCACAGCAGGTAGGCCGTTTGCCTTGCACACAGGTGACCCGGGTTCGATTCCCAGCATCCCACATGGTCCCCGGAGCCCCGCCAGGAGTTATTCCTGAGTGCAGAGCCAGAGTAACCCCTGAGCATTGCCGGGTGGGACCCAAAAAGTGTGGGGGGAATTCCTCTTAGGTCAAAAATCTCTCCACGTTTCTCTCTTTCATTTAACAAGGGGCTTTCCCCTGCCACAATGGACATCCAGGAGTTCCTTCCCTGACTCTCGGTTGGCACAAGACCAAGGAAGACAAAGTTGCGTTTAGCCTAAGAACCCCCCGCCCCCCGCCGGCCAAGTCTGTATCTTTATTCTAGTGGGTGGGGGAGCTCCTGGGCAGTGTCCAGGGGGCCTGGGGGTGGGGGTCACTCCCAGTGGCACTTTCCACTCCGGTGGCAGTTCAGTGCCAGGCCCTTTGGGATGCTGTACAGTACGGGCTGTGCAGTGCTAGGGACCCCCAGGGGTACCGCGGGATGCTCAGGGGCCCCCAGGGCCATATTTGATGATAACCAAGCCAGGTGGTTCCAGGGCTGGCTGTCGGTTTGAGGGCAAGCAAGGCAAACGCTCTAACCACTGAACTATCTCCCTTTAGGCTCTTGGAAGCCTGATGACATGGAGACTTAGAGTCTGGGGTAGTTCTGGGTGGTGAGTAAAGTGAATCTAAACTCTCTGCGTTGCATTCCAAAGATTCTGATGCAGGCACCACGATCTACAACGTTTTAGGGAGAGAGAGTTGTTACACCACCGTGGCCCTCCACGTGGCCTCTAGGTGTCCACGCACCCCTGCAGCCGGAGCGGACTCAGCCCTGGCCAACTCTCAGAGTCCGGGACGGGGGGGGGGGGCTTTGTCTAGCCCCCTGCTATGCTTCTGGATACTCTAGGCCAGGCAGAGAACGCCTGGTGTTAGTCCCCCTGCGTTTCTCAACTCCGGAGAGCTGCGACTTCCCTGCCCTGGGCATCTCTCCTCCCAGGAATCACTGAGGAGCTGATGCTGACCTGCACTGGCCCGTGGCACCGTCGATCTAGGTCCTCATGTGACAAAGAAATGAACAGGTGACTGTAAATGACCCAGCTGGAGGAAGCGTAAAAGGAAACCAAAGTTGACAAACTGACGGATTAATGTCACACAACAAACACCTCAACAGCATCCCAGGCGGAAACGCCCCGCGCAACAATGTGAGGGCACGTGACCACGCAGGCCGGCTCGCGGGCACGGACGGTATACTATCAGAGGCGCCCTTGTCACTCCGTAAGGTACACTCACAGCAAGCACGTCTTGAGAAATCCTGAAAATTTGGGAACCTGAACCAGTCAAGGTGCTCCGAGACAGGCTGAAAGCCCGCATGCCGCGGGCGACTGCTCCTTTGTACGGATCTGTGGTTCTCGTCTGGGTCACTGCCTTGGCACAGCTGGATGTCTAGCATCGTCCCGACTTTACCTACAAAATGCCCAAAGCAGCAACAACCCCCTGGCCCTGCCCCGCACCCAATGCAAACTATCTCCAAAGGCTGCCACATCCGTTGAAAGGAGCAAATCCCACCGTGCCGAGACACGCGGGCCTGTAGACACTTTCTCTTTAAAGCCACGCAGTGAAGGAACATCAGGAACTGAGACCGAGGGTGAAGAGTCTCGGGACATTTT
This sequence comes from Sorex araneus, assembly GCF_027595985.1. NCBI lineage: Eukaryota > Metazoa > Chordata > Mammalia > Eulipotyphla > Soricidae > Sorex > Sorex araneus. The sequence goes on along the minus strand of NC_073313.1, from coordinate 362,132,038 downwards.
CCGAGGGTTGTTGATGTGCAAATGGGAAAAAAGTAAAATAAAAACACACTCACTGTGTACGAGGAAGCAGAAGTCTTTCCACATCAGCAGCAGGGTGAGCTTCGTGAAGCCTTCCGCGTCGTACTCCACGACGCCTCTAAGGAACACGAACAACAAACACAACATAAAAACCTGGTACGACGGAGAGGGATGCCCGTGAAGGAGGGATCCACCAGGCCGGGCTTCTCGGCTGCGCGGGCAGCAGCGCTGGAGAGAGAGTTTCGAGACTCAAGGCCCAGCTCTGCCCTCTGACGTCTCTGCTGGCAAGTCCCTTCGGCCCTGCAGCGTCAGTCTCGTCATTCCTGCCTACAAACTCTGACAAAGGGATTTTCGAACTTTATTGTGGGGTTGTGAAAAGCAAGTGAAAAAAAAAAAAGAAAAAAAACAACCCATAAAATTCTACTCGGGTGTCAGTTACCAGTTATGCAAAGGATGACAAATGAAGACATGAAGGCAGCCGTGATGCCACCCTGCCACATGTCACTGGAGATCTCGGGCACTGAACAGCGGCAGGCAGCGACAGGGTCCCTCGGCTCCCTCCAAAGCCCCCGGAATCCCTTCCCTGGGGTTCTCCTCTCTTCCCCGCTGGGAGCACGTTAGCGGGTGCACTGGGTTCAGGGGGGAGCAGCAGGGACCCGGACATATCATGGGCCAGGAGGGTTCTGGGAGGCCATCATGGCTGTGGGGGACAGGTACAAAGTTCCCTCTCATCCAGTTCTTGAGGCCTTTCCCAGCCTCAGTCTTCTCCCCTGCTGAGCCGTCCGGGCGGTCTGCAGCGCCGATGCCCTCCTCCCGGGTCAAGGAGGTCGGGCGGGCTGCCAGCTGCAGGGCACGGGCACAGGTGCCAAAGGAGCGACGGTTGCGCCAGTCTCCAAAGCCCCACTCAGGTCTTAGGACTCGAGCCAGCAGTGTTGGACACTGGGCTTTGCTCCTTTTCACGAGTTCTAACTAGCCAGGCAAGCTTGAGCAGGGATGGCGAAGCTTTTGTGCTCCGGTGTCTTAGAGGCAAAAACTAAGCAAGCGACTCCCGTCCATGGGACATACTGCATGTGACAAGAGCACTGAGGTATCACTTAGCAGGGTTAGTATTGTTATTGGATTCCAGGAGCCAACCACACACAAACGCGTGCATTATAGAGAATGAAACAGGAAAGCAAGTATGGATGCAATCTTCATGTTTCTCCTGAAGGCCCATGAAGAGTGTGTGTGTGTGTGTGTGTGTGTGTGTGTGTGTGTGTGTGTGTGAGAGAGTGTGTGTTTGTGAGAGAGACAGAGAGAGAGGGGAGGGGAGGGAAAGAGAGGGAGAGCGAGAGAGACAGACACACCCGAGGAGTCATCTTCAGTTATGTGTAGTAGTGAGAACCTCACCCAAACACGGAGAGACCAATCGCGCCATTTATTAACCGCTGTCTGTAAACGCCAGCACTTTCTAAAAACGGTCATCAAGCTGAACGAATTTCAAGTCTCCGGGACTCACGTGAGAGACAGTCATGCTGTTTGGATATCGACACTTCTATTTTGGAGGCATGAAAAATTCCACTACGGGTAACAAGACACTTCCTGAAGTCGTTTTGAGGAGTCAGAAATTTTGCTCATAATTATGCCAGAGCGTGTAAAGCGATCTCCCGGGGCTGGCCAAGCTCTCCTGGTTACATCCTCTCCTTCCCGGGCCCCCTGTCTGTTCATTCCAAGCCCCTCAGTTCCTTGTTTCAAATCTGACATTGTCAGTACAGCCTCTGTTTACAAACCTCTGCAACGGGGGAGGGGGATAGTCAGCCCTCCGAAAGCCGGCGTGCCGAGCCCTCCCGTGGGAAGAAGACTCCCCCTTTCTCGACTGTGCAGAGGAAAGCCCACACCCCTTCCCGGCCTGAGTGGACCCCCACGGGGAAGCCAGAGAGGGCGGCAGCTTCACTCAGGCCGACTGGCCACAGCGGAGACACAGCCCCGTTCCCCCTGGGCTGCTGCCAGCCCCTCACAGGGCGTGACGCGCCGGAGTCTAACACTCAACTTCCACCTCAACACTTCACGGTGCTTCCTGAGAAAGGGGCCCTGAGCAACGGTACTGCTCAGTGTCCAGGCCGGCCTGGGGCTCCCTGGGGCTCCTGATCGTTCGGGGACTCTCCTCAGGAAAGCGTGAGGTGAGGGGGTCCAGGCGCTGGGCATTCCTTCTGGGGAGAGTGGGGGTGGCAGGTCCAGGGCAGAGTCGCTGCTAGGGTTGGCTAGAGGGGGAGCTGGAAAACGCCTTCCGGCATTTCTTTTTCGTTTTCTTTTTTTTGGTGGTGGTGGAGGTTAGGGATTGGGGGTGTTGGGTGAACTCTGGGTGGCGCTTGGGGGCCACACCCAGAGAGCTATAGGGGGGCCTGAGGTGCCAGGGATGAACTCGGGGCCTCGCCTGCTTCTGCCCCAGGTGCTCGTTCGTGAGCCCCTCCGACCCGGGCCCCCGGGAAGCAAGGGCACTGTGATACGGGGCTTAGACAAAGAGGAACTTACGTGCCGAAGTGGCTGAGGAAAGCGGCGACATACTCTCTTCTCTTGTGGTAGCCCTGGATCACGTACTGCACCTGCAACGGGAACCTCAGGCTGAGAAGTGGGGTGGGAAATGTTTACATCGTTTATGAAGACAAAAACACCACTCCAAAGGAAGTGTGCACGCCGCACTCGGTACAACAGCCAAGACACGGAGATGAGCCAAACGCGAGCTACTGGTGAGTGGAGTCAAAGGTTGTGGTATATGTACACAATGGAATACTACGCAGCTCTGAGAAAGGACAAAAGCATGCAATTTGCGGTGACATGGATGGAACTAAAGGACAGCACACTGCATGATGTCAGTCAGAAGGACAGGGACAGATACTGAATGACCTCTCTCATATGTGGGACTTAAAGATACACAGCAAGGGAGCAACAAAGCAGGTTCAAAGGCAACATTATGAGAGAACTGATCCACGCAGTTGATGCTGGGGGCCTTGGGTGAGGGAGAGGGGTATGTACGGGTGATGGGTGTGGTGTTGGAATTATGTGCACGAGAAGCCACAATTAATAGCACTGTCAGTCACCGAATCTCGATTTAAAAAAATAACAATGAAAAAAATCTCAAAAATTCAGAGAAGCAGGAAAACTAGTAAAACAAACTGCCTTATTCCTGCCACCTTCACTCAGTAACTATAAACCACTGGCTTCAGCTAGTGGTCTGCCCATGTACTAGGCCACTGTTAGGATGTCTCAAAGGGTCGGAGAGCTGGTGGCCGGCTGGTGCACCCCTCCACACTTCTGCATGTCCCTCCACAGCCAAGACTAATCCATGGGACTATTTTATATAAGCATGGTGCCTTCACTGCACCCGAAGTGAGTGGTCATTCTTGGAATTCATCTAGGACCCTGCCCATTTTGGAAAATGACTCAATAGTCTCCCCAGGTGTTTGGGTGTTTGGGTTTTTACTTTCTAGTTTATTTACGTGGGGGGTGTTTGGGCTCATCCAGAGGTGCTCAGGGCTTATTCCTGGCTCTGCGCTCAAGGATCATTCCTGGAGAGCTCAGGGAACCATATGGGGTGACGGGAATTGCACCTGGGCTGGCGTGGGCTAGGCGAACGCCCTATCCAATGTGTTATCAGTCCAGCTCAGGTGTTTTGTGTTTTTAAATAAGGGTAAAATCAGAGATTGGGCATTGAATCTAGAAAGTCTTCTGTTCCTTGATTTGATTTTTTTCTTATTTTTTTGTGGTGCCAAGGACTGAGACAGGACCACATACATGCGAGGCAAGGGCTCTTGCACTCATCAAAGCCCTAACTCTCATTTTATGTGGGGGGTAGTGGAGGAACCTGGGACCTCTGACATGCAAAGTACACAAAGTATGTGTCCTACCACTGTGACGGCTTAGAACATCCTCCACACCTGTGGGGGCTGACACGCGTGCGGCTGCTGACACCAGGAGAGTGATGTTTCACAACGTCTATTGTTTGAGATTCCCCATTGCTTTCTTATTTTTTCCCTTTGACCCTCGATATTTCCTTAGACCTCGAGGTCTGAGTTGATGGGTTTGGAACTTCTAAACAGTGACACTGTATTTGCCCAGGGGATCAGGTCATGAGAGCTGGCCACTCCAACAGGGAGGGCTCTTTGCTCCTCACCAGGGGTGCACGGGAGACACCCAGGGGTGCACAGTGAACCACAGGAGGAGCTGGTTCCCACCAGACTTCCGCAGAGCAGCCTGAGTCTGCGAGAGCCTTGCCTGGACCCATGATTTCATCAATACCCGAGAAAATGGTGATTGTGAAAATTTTATCAGTTCTTCTGCATTTATCTGAGGAAACTCCTTTTAAAGACGAGCTTCCTCTCTGCATCTGGGGCCATTTGGCTACCTTGAACTACAGCTCCCAGTAATGGCACCGTGAGGTTTTAACTCCTTTTCCTAAACCCCTAGTGTTAGGAGTGTCACAAAGGGGCCCTTATTTTGCACTTTCACATTTCCCCTTGCCATCACCATGTGTATCTATCAAACAAGTAAGTGACCTAATGGGGCCGGAGAGATGGCACAGGGGTAGGGCATTTGCCTTGCATGCAGCTGAACTGGGTTCAAACCCTGGCAGCCCCTGTGGTCCCCCGAGCACCACTGGGAACCCCTGAGCATCACCGGGTGTGGACCAACTCCTCCACCCCACAAATGACCTATTAAGCTAGGCATCTGGAAGTTAACCATTAGCCCAACACTTTCTTTCTTTTTTTCATTTTTATTTTTCAAACTGCGAGGTGGCTCCTGGCAGTGTTTTCAGCCCAGCAGCTCTGCCGAGCGCATCCTTTAGCCCCGCCCCGCCCCGCCAAAGCCCCCCAAAACTCCCCCAATGATTTCTAACACAAAATATACATTCCTTACAGTATCCTTGCAGTGACTCCCCCAAACTGTTTCTGCTGGCGACAGCCACACTGTGGTCCCCCTACCTAACAAAAATCTGCGATAAAGTGAGCGAAAATCTTGACACAGTTGGTACTCAGAGCTCTGCTGTAGCCTTTCAAAGTAAAACAAGTCTATTTATATAATAGGGGCTTATGTCAATTTATAAAAACAGTGCTTACTTTGCACGCTTGATGCAGGACCAAAAATGTTATTTTGGGAAAAGAAAAACAGATGATAAGTTTGCTTAAGTGGCTTTGTTTAAAAAGGGGATGAAAACAGTTCTGTATACTTGATTTTAAAAACAGAAAACCATTTTAACAGTAACCCACAACAAAACTGGCTATAAAGATAGATTCCAATGCAATTATGGAAATTCATTTGAAGAGATTGTTTCTAAACGCAGCCCATACTGTTCTCATTTGGAGCACAGGGAAGAACATCAATTTTAAAAGACAAGCAAAATTAATGAAAGGAACTAGATAAGAAAAAAATGATTCTTGTATTTCTGGGAAAATGTTATTATACTTTTTTTTTTTGGACTAGAAATTAATCTCAATTTGGGGAGCTTTGAAAAGGCTTTTTTTCCTTCCTGGTTCTAAAAGACCTAACCTGATTTTTTTTTTCCCTCCGTAGCAGTGGGATGCAGATTTGAAGGTAGTTTAAAGTCCCGCAATGTAAATATGAATTTTGTCCTCTGACGAGTGAGGAAGGAGGGCAAAAGCTCGAGAAATCAGCCCAAATGAGAAGCGACCATTCCAGAAAGCCCGCTCCCTGGGCACCTGCCAAGCCTTAGGCTGCAAAGGGCTGGATTTGTTTCCTGGCATTTGCAAAATATTACTGAAGGCTTTGCAACTTTATTTTCAAATGCTTATTTCAAATTTATTTAAACGTCTAAAAGTGATTTAAATATTAAAAACTACTTCCTATATAGAGATGAGCTATCTTTTGAATGAGAGAGATGAAAGACATATTTCCCCACCAGCCCCTCCCCCGCAACCTGGGGGATTAAGAAACTGAGTCAGACCCTGAGGAGGAAGAGAGGAGGCCTGTGGCCCAGCCGACTAAGAGCGCTGGCTTTGAGCTAAACCTGCTGGCTGGACGTTGATAAGTAAACTCTGGAGAAAGAACTGACGACCACCACCGAGGGAAAGGCTGCTGTCTGCCCACCCACGGCTCGTGAGCACAGGTCAAGGGAAGCTTGGGCTACTTGCATGTGCCTTGGGCGAGGCTGGGGCCCTCGGAAATCTGGCTCTAAGGAGGGGGGGCTCTGTGGAATGGCTCCAGAACTATGAAAAAATGTGGCCTTGAAAAGGAGGCAGAGATGAAGGCCGTTTTAGAGAATTCCCTTGGGATCAACTTCAGGCAAGTATGCACACGCATGCAAACACGCAAACGTGCGCACGCGCGCACACACACACACACACACACACACACACACACACAGGCACCACCCAGACAATGGGCAAAGGCCAGAATTTCAAACCCTCATGGGTGCAAAAAATCTAGCAAAATCTTTTGGAAAAGGCTCTTGGAAATTCAAAGCAGGAGAGCGTTTAAATATCCACACAGAAATGTGAACCATTAAGATCAAAGGGCAGGGGAGTCAGAAAGGGGAGTCAGAAGCCTTTGAGGGGAAGTGGGGTGGGGGGCGGAGGGATGGGGTGTGAGAGACTGCCGAGCTCTGCTTCAGAGTGGGCCGGGCTGGGGAGCAGGCAGAGGACCCTGTGGAGAGCACTGTTCTGGGAGCACTGCCCCCCCCCCGTCACCCCACGCCCAGGTCGAGGGCACCGAGCCTCGCTTGTACCTTGTTGGTGAGCAGGTGGCACACTTGAGGCACGTAGTCGATGAGGCATCCTCCTCCCGGGAAGGCGGGGATGTGAAGGGCCGAGGAGCCCCCGAGAGCACTGGGAAGACAAGAGGACACATCCCACATGAGCATGGAGACTCGGACGCCCACCAGCGGCCACGTCCAAGTCTGCCCACCCCCTTCCGCTCCAGCCGCTGGTGTCACCCGGGACGAACAAGGAGTGATAATAACAAGCATCGGTCCTGCTACACAACGGAGCCGTGGAGCCCACGGGCCGAGTCCTGGCGACAACCACGGTAGCTGCCGGTGGCTGTGCTTCTTAGGGGAGTGGCGTCTTCATGACGCCCCAGTGGGCACTGAGTCAGCCACGCGACACCGTCACGGGACGAAACCAAGTCACCGTGAAACTGTCAAGGTGCTTCACCTCCGGGGGCTGCCGGCCCCTCCCTTCCAGCACGAGGCCAGTGGCCCCAAGGGTCAGACCTCCAGAGGACACGCAGTCCAGGCAGCGGGTGTGACATGTGAGCAGAAGGAACCAAGGGGGTGGGGGATTCCCCCATAAACACAGCTTCCCC